>NW_006921866.1:603041-652428 GCF_000298275.1 Orycteropus afer afer | reverse complement strand
CCAGCCACTCCTCGGAAGGAAGATGGGGCAATCTACTTCTGTAGTGATACTGCCTTGGAAACCCAAGGAGGGGTCGCTATGAGTCGGGTCCGACTCAATGGCACATAACAACAACAACAACATTGATATGTCCAGATCATTCAAGTTGGACAATGTTCTCTTGTGATATTGGCTACTTTTCAAAAGTAGATTATCAATTCTTTCTTCCTAGTCTGTTTTACTCTGGAAACTGCATTGAACCCTGTGCACCATGGATGACCATGATGGTATTAGAAATACCAGCGCTATAGTTTCCATCATCATAGTAACTTATAAGACACCACACTATGAAGAACTGATAGATGAGTGGTAAACACATTCTAGGGTTCTTCATGTAGCAGACTACTTGCACATTTTAAACAGTGAAATGACGCATGTAGTCCAAATGCCTGTTGATTTAGTGAAAAGTGAATATACGAACTCAGACGTTTTCTTTTCTGATGGCCATATTTCCTTTTTCAATGTATTCTATTTTTATTATTATCATTATTACTTTCTGATAATTTCCTTTAAGAAAATACTAGCTGAATTTACTTTTATTCAGCACCTTCACACTTGTTGTTAGCTGTCATGAATCAGCTCTATGGCTACCCATGCAAAATAGGATCACAGGATCAGACCATTATGATACATAGGGTTTCATAGGCTGACTTTTTTTTAAGTATTTAGAAATGCAGGCAGCGAAGCCTATCACCAGAACTTTATTTCCAGTTTGTCTTTGTCTAGAAGCTCTGCTAAAACTTATTCAGCATCATAGCAACAGACAAGCCTCCACTGGATAAAAAAGATGGTGGCTACACAGAAAATACACTGACTGGGCATCCAATCTAAGTTTCCCACATGGAAGGTGAGAATTTTACCATTCAATTCAAGGTTTGAATTTGATGGAATTGCCAGGAAATTCAGTGGAGATTTTATTTTTTCTCCTTGATCAAAGGCTTGTATTTAACTACTATTTTTTAATTGTTTAATTCTTCTCACCCTGTTGCTGTTGTGTTATTATATGCCATCAAGTTGGATCCGACTCATAGTGACCCCTCCTTGGGTTTCTGAGGCAGTATCATTACGGAAATAGATTGCCCCATCTTCCTTCCAAGGAGTGGCTGGTGGGTTTGAACTGCCAGCCTTCTGGTTAGCAGTCAAGTGCCTTAGGCACTACGCTACCAGAGCTCCTCTTCTCACCCTAGCCTTCCAGATTTGCCTGAACAATCTATGTCACATACAAAGACAGGCAGCAAAGCTAAGGCATTTTTTAAGTTTTCCACTCATTGCTACCTGCAATCACATTGTTTCTCAGGTCCAGTGTCTTCATATGGGCTTGAAAAGTGTTCTTGTTTAATTCCCAGTGACCTAATACATGTCTTATTTGAAGGTTCAGTTGATTTAAGACTTCACTTGACTTTGCAACACAAGGATGATTACTGGAGTCTAGTACATTCTTGAGGAAAGGATACTGGGTGATGTACTTCTATAAAGATTTACCACCTTGGAAACCCAATGGGGGTCACTATGAGTCCAAATTGACTTGCTGGCAGTGGATTTGGTTTTTGGTTTTTGGTTTTAGTACACTCTCACCTAATGCCTGCACATCTTGTGCAAGCTAATAAGTCAACTCAGTGTTCAGTTTGGGTACTATGCCACTGAGCAGGATGCTGCCAGCTTAACTATGCTATAAACTGAAGACAAGCAGTCTTTGTTGAGAATGTGAGACATGAGGCAAGGAACGAGAACTGGCTCTTGATAAAAACAAACAAAAGCTACCCCCTCCATGAGACTATGAGTTCTGGTAAAGAGTACAAGAGTGATTGGTCTTCATGATTTGGTTGGTAGGTTTAGACTTGTTATGGCATTCTCTGGAGAGATGTCCTGGAAAAAATGCAAACCTTAATCTTTCCACTCAGGGCAGGCTGGAAGTGATAGCTTCCATCACTGTCTTTCTGGGGCTGGCCACCCACATTTGTTTTTGGCTGATTAATTTAGCATCCAACTTAATTGTCAATTTGCTGTAACTAAATTTACTTACTGCCTTTTACTATTCAACTTTTATTCCAATATCTCAGAGCATTAACCTCCCGCTAGTTTTTACCCTAGCTGACAGTTGTTTTTCTCCATAATCCCTGCATTTTTGTGAAGCTGTTGGTTTGAAATGAAAGGTGATCTTGCAGAGAAAAGACAAACTTCTTTATAGTCTCAGCAGCACTTGCAGTCAGCTCTTCAGCCCTGATTCAAGGTGACTGCTTTTTGTGTTATATTTCTTATCTTAACATTCTGTTTCAGGAGCTATGAGAACATTCATTTCATTTTCAAAATGAATGCAAAATCCCCAAAGCCTCCACAGGACCATTGAGGCTTACTAATTAGATTTGTTAAACAGTACTCAAAAGCAGAGGGAATTTGTCTCTTATTGTTTTTTTTTTTTTTCCCCCCAAGACTCCTCACTCCTCCCAACACTGCTTTATTAAATAATATGCTGTGTTCAATGGTCCCTCTTGCTAAAATGTGGGCTGCAAAATTTTGGTTCTTTAGAGTCTTTCAAGGCAACTTGGATAATGTCCTTGTCTCTTCTACTATGGTTGCATCTAGTATTCTGCTATTCAGGAATTTATAAAATAGCTAGACGTTTTGATTGGCATGATATCTAATTTTGAAGGTATAAACGTGCTGGGAAAAATACCACTGAAAACTTATTGAGTTGTTTTTTTTTTTTTTTATAAATCAAGAAGAATGCATTTTTGTTACTGAATTTGTTGTTGTTGTTGTTGTTGTTAATTTTCAGAGAGTAAAATTTGCTTTTGTAATTGCTGTTGTACATTTCTGAGTTTTAAGACGTCTATAGTTTTATACACAAACCATCAAGCCAGGATTCAGAATACTTCCAATACCACAAAGAATTCCCTTGTGTTATCTCTTTGCAGTCAAAGTCTACCCTCACCTTTAACTCTGACAAACAGTGGCCTGCGGTCTATCTCTTACAGCAAGAAGAAACTGGAACCCTTTACAGTGATTTAAAAGCTTTTAGCAAGTAAAGATGTTAGCGATCAAGAATGCATTGCGAGTTCAACCATTTCCAAGGAGGGCAAATTTACCTAATGTTACATGGGAAGTTGGAGTTGTCCTTGAGTCCAGTGTTTGAAACATAAGAATTGCCTACATAATTTGAGCTGTGGGTTTTATGAGCTACAATTTCTTAGGTTAAGGAGGTCTTTTATACTTAGATTGCTAAAAATATTTTTTGTTTGTTTCATTGTTTCTTCCACGAAGTGGGTATTGAATTTTACCAAGTGCTTCTTTTCATTTATTTACATAATCATGTGCTTTTTCTTAAGTCTGTTGATAAGGTGGAATATATTTGTTATTCAATTATTAACTGAATAATTATTATTATATTAACTGATTTCCTAAGATTTATTTATAAAACTGTATTCCTGAAATTAATTTATCTTGGTTATAATGTTTTATTATTTTTATTCTTTTCTAGATTCAATTTGCCAATATTTTAAGGTTTTTGTATCTATGTTTTTGATTGTACTGTCTTTGGTTTTGGTATTAGAACAATTCCATCATAAAACAAGCTTAGAAAGATTCTCCTCCTTTGCTTTCTTTTGTGCTATTTCTTCTTTAAATGCATGCTGAAATTCAAGAGTAAGCCATCTAGTCTTAGAGTTTTCTTCTATAAAGGAATTTAACAATGAATATAACCTCTATATTATGCATAGGACTATTTAAGTTATCTATTTCTTCTCAAGGGAACTCTGGTGGCATAGTGCCTAAGGTATCTGACTGCTAACCAGAACGCCGGTGGTTCAAACCCACCAACCACTCCTCAGAAGGAAGATTGGGCAATCTACTTTCATAGAGATACCACCTTGGAAACCCAAGGAGCGGTCGCTATGAATCAAATTGAGAGTCTCTAGATGACACAACGGGTTAAACACTTGGTTACAAAACAGAAGATTGAAGGTTTGAACCTATCCAGAGGCACCTCATAACAAGGCCTGGTGATTTCCTTCTAGAAGAAGAAAATCCTACTCAGTGAATGTCTGCTCTGAAACACATGGGGTCACCATGAGTTGGAATCAACTCAAAGGCAACTGGCTATTTTTATTTCTTCTTAGGAGAGTTTTCTTAGTTTATGTCTTTAAGAAATTGTTCTATTTCCCACATGTTGTCTGTGTAGTTTTTATAGGTGTCCTATCACTTATTTCTGATATTTGAACTTAAAATTTTCTTGCTTATTCCTTTTGTCACTCTGGCTACATTTTAATCAATTTTATTAATGTTTACAAAGAACCAGCTTTTAGTTTTATTAATTTATATTAGTTCTTTTTTTTTATTAATTTCATTGATATTTGCTCTTTTTTTTTGTTATGCCCTTTCTTCTGTGTTCTTTAGGCTTACATTACTCTTTTTTTTTTCTAATTCCTTATGAAGTAAGCTTAAATTAAATGATGTTTGCTTTTTATTATGCTTTCTAATACATATATTTAATGCTATAAATTTCTCTAACTCCTGTTTTTGGTGCATTCCATAAATTTTGGTAATATGTACTTTCATTTTTAATTCACTTCACATATGTATTTTTTTTCTCTTGAGACTTCTTCTTTGATCCAGTGATTATATAGAACTGATTAGTTTTCAACTAATAATGGGATTTCCCTGTTATCTTTCTGTTATTTATTTCTAGTTAAATTCAATTACGGTCATATGATAAATATTACATAATTTATTTTTCATAATTGTTGTCAATTTCTTTTTATTCCAATTTCCAACATGTGTGATCTCTTGTGAATGTTCCATGTGCATATGAAGAGAACAAGTATTCTCATGTCATTGGATGGAGGGTATATGTGTAACTTAGGTAAAGTTGGTTAAAGATATTATTTAGGTATTCACTCCCTTGTTGATTTGTGTCTCCTTGTTTTATCAGTTTCATTGAGGGTGATATGATGTCTACAACTATAATTTTGCATTTGTTATTTGTATGGTTCTGTTTTCTCTCTTTTGAAGTTCTTTTGTTAGATGCATAGAATATATCTGATAAAATATTATTTTTATTGTTATATAATATCCTTATCTTTCTCTGGTCAAGAAAATAATATATGAAGAAGTAAACAGATATTAAAAAGATAGAAAAGGAAAAGACCTAAATGGATGTCTGAAGAAACTCAGAAACTTGCTCGTGAAGAGAGTAGCTAAATTGAATGGAAAATGACAAGATAAAAGAGCTAAACAGAACATTTCAAAGGATGGTCAAGAAGCCAAAGAAAAGTATTATAATGAAATGTGCAAAGACCTGTAGTTAGTAAACCAAAAGGGAAGAATAGGCTCAGCATTTCTCAAGCTGAGAGGACCAGAGAAAAAATTGAAACCTCGTGTTGCAATAGTGAAGATTCTATGGGCTAAATATTGAATGATGCAGTAAGCATTGAAAGAAGATGGGAGGAATATGCAGTCAATGTACCAAAAAGATTTGATTGATGTTCAACTATTTCAGAAGATAGTGTATATGATCAAGAACCAATGTTACTGAAGAAAGAAGTCCAGGCTGCAATGAAGGAATTGGCCAAAAACAAGGCTCCAGGAATTGACAAAACACCAATTAAGATGCTTCAACAAAAGGAAAAAGCACTGGAGGAACTTAGTTATTTATGCCAAGAAAATTGGAAAACAACTACGTGGTCAACTCACTGTAGGATCTGTATTTGTGTACATTCCAAAGAAAGGTGATCCAACAGAATGTGGAAACTATTGAACAATATCATTAATATCACAAGCAAGTAAAATCTTACTGAAGATATTTCAAAAATGGTTACAGCAGTGTATTGACAGGGAACTTCTAGAAACTCCAGATAGTTTCAGAAGGGGATGTGGAAAATGGGATATTATTGCTGGTGTCAGATGCATCTGGGCTGAAACCAAAGTATACCAGTAAGATGTTTACCTGTGCTATATGGACTATGCAAAGGCATTCGAACATGTGAGTCATAACAAATTATGGACAACATTGCAAAGAATGTGAATTGCTGAACACTTACATGTACTCATGAGGAAGCTGCACTTAGACCAAAAGGATGTTATTCCTAAAGAATAGGGAAAGACTGTTCTGGTTACCTAGTGCTGCTCTGACAAGAATATATCACAAATGCGATAGCTTTAACAAACAGAAATTTATTCTATTACAGTTTGGAGGCTTTAAGTCTGAGTTCAAAGTACCAGACTCTAAGGGCTGAGTGAAAGCCCATTAACTGGTCTTCAGCTCTGCCTCCTGCCCCTAGACCACTGAAGCTAGAGTCTTTTCTTCACTCAGACAGATGCTAGCTGCTGAGGCTGAAAAGTCCAAGGTTGACAAGTAAAAAGGCACAGTCACGATATTATCAAACCACATGGCAGGCCATTAATTCAAGTCCATTGAAAGTCCCAAGGTCGGCAGAGCATGGCAGCCTGTTGAACAATGACATGGCTACAATCATGGTTCAAGTGTGCCATAAGTTAGAGACCGTTCCCCAAGGCTTCTTCTTATATACATGGAGCAGACCACATCCCTAAGGCAGCTACTCAGCTGCTCACAGTAGATTACACCATGGAGTTGATTAGCAGCCTCATCATGGGAAATACTACATCCAGCTGTCCAGCCACTCAACCAAGCCTGACCAAGTTGACATACAGCCTTAATTACCTACCACACACTACATGACTTAAAATCAAGAAGGGTGTGCATCAGCGTTGTATACTTTCACCATATTTATTCAATTTGCATGCTGAACAAATAATCTAAGAACAAGATCTCTGTGAAGAAGAACTCAGCATCAAGATTAGGGGAAGAAGACTCATTAACAACCTGTGATATGTAAATGGCATATCCTTGCTTGCTGAAAGTGAAGGTGAAATAATTACTGATGAAGATCAAAGATTACAATCTTCAGTATGGATTACACTTCACCATAAAGAAAATTAAAATCTTCACAACTAAACCAACAAGCAACATCATGATAAATGGAGAACAGATTGAAGTTATGAGGGATTTCATTTTACTTGGATCCACAATCAACACACATGGAAACAGCAGTCAAGAAATCAAATGTCATATTGCACTGGGAAAATCTGTTGCAAAAGTGTTAAGAAGCAAAGATGTCATGTTGAAGACTAAGGTGACCCTAACCCAAGTCAAGATATTTTCAATTGCCTTGTGTGCATGTGAAAATTGGACAATGAAAAAGAAAGATCAAACAAGAGTTGATGCTTTTGAATTGTGATGTTGACAAAGAATAGTGAAAATATCATGGACTGCCAAAAAAATGAACACATCTGTTCTGGAAGAAGTGCAGTTAGAATGCTTCTTGGTCATAGGAAATCTCAGATTTCATTTCACCTACTTTGGTCATATTGTCAGAAGGGATCATTCCTTTGAGAAGGATACCATGCTTGGTAAAGTAGAGGGTCAGCAAAAAAGGGGAAGGTCCTCAACACGATAGATTGACACAGTGACTGTAATGATGAGCTCAAGTGTAGCAAGCATTATGAGGGTGAAGCAAGACCAGGCAGTATATTATTCTGTTGAACATAGGGTCTCTATGAGTCTGAGCTGATTTAATGGTACCTAGCAACAATAGCAACTATCTCTAGTAATGGTTTAAACAAACAAACAAACTTTAATCTATCTATATCTTTATATTCAAAATTAATTTCTTACAAACAATATATACTTGCATTTTTTTTTATTGTGATTTGGGTGAAAATTTACAGAGAAAATTCACTTTCCATACAGCAGTTCACATACACTTTGTGTCATGACATTGACTACAATTTACCACAACAGTTGCAAAAATTTTTTTCTAACCTCACTGTCCCTGAGTTTAAATTAATGGTTAGATCAAGTATATTTAATGTAATATTAATATAGTAACATTTAGGTTGCCCTTTTATTATATGCTGTTTCTTCTGCTTTTTTTAAATTTTTTATTATGATGTGATTTGGGTGACATTTTACAGTGTAGATTGTTTTTTCCATTTAACAGTTCAAACACATTTTATTTTGTGATTAAAACTAAAAACTCACTGCCATTGAGTCAGATCCGACTTGTAGTGACCACTTCTTGGGTTTCTGAGGCAGTATCACTATGGAAGTAGATTGCTCCATCTTCCTCCTGAGGAGTGGGTGGTGGGTTTGAACCTCCAGCCTTCTGGTTAGTGGTCAAATGCCTTAGGCACTACACCACCAGACCTCTCTATTTTGTGACATTTAATACAGTCCCCACAATGACTCTCTTCCTACTTCCTTCCTATAATTACCTTTCCCGTGTCCTTTTTTCCTGTGCATTCCAGCCTCCCTAGCATTCTCCTTGCACAAATGCTGTCCTTCCAATCTCCCATGGTTGATTTTTCTAAGCAGTATACCTTCCTGATTTAACAGTTCAACTCATAGGCCTTTCTATTGTTTGGCTAAGAGTTAAGCAACAGGAGTTCAATTCCACAAGTGAAGGGTGACTGGGGACCATAGTCTTGGGGATTTCACCAGTCTCTATCCAACCAGTAAGCTTGTTCTTTTCATGTGTTTGAATTGTGTTGCACATTTTTCTCACACTTTATACAGGCTCTCTTATTTTGACCCCTTTCTGAGTATTTGGCCTTGGTAACCAGGTACCATGTAGTTCTTCTGATCTCATGATCTTATAGGCTGAATTTCCCATTGTCCACTAGTCCTTTGTACTTAATCTGTTCATTTGTCTTTGATTTTCTTCACTCTATTGTTCCAGACAAGAACAATCTTTTTGTGTAGTGTATTGTGCCAATTTAGCTTGATGTCCTGTATGACTATAGTTCCAAGCCTTCAGTCCCAGTGACTCACTACCTCAAGATGCTTGGTTATGGCTAAGAAGTAATCTAAACTTTGCCCCCTGAAAGCTCTATGGACATTTTTATGTTGCTGTTATTAAGTGCCATTGAATTTGTTCTGATTCATAGTCATCTTATGTAAAACAGAAGGAAACTCTGCCTGGTCCTGCACCAGCCTCACAATCTGTGTTATGTTTAAGCCTATCACTGTAGCCACTAGGTCAATCCATCTTGTTGAAGGTCTTCCCCTTCTTCACTGTTTTACCAAGTATGATATTTTTCTCCAGGGAATGGTCCCTTCGGGCAATATGACCAAAGTAGATGAGATAAAGTCTGACTGTTGTTGCTTCCAAGGACCATTCCACTTGCACTTCTAGGAGAGATGTGTTCATTCTTCTGGTCTTTCATGGTATATTCAGTATTCTTTGAGAACAACATAATTCAAAGGCACTAATTTTTCTTCTGTCTTCCTTATTCATTGTCCAACTTTCACATGTATGAGGTGATTCAAAATACCATGGCTTGGGTCAGACACATCTTAGTCTTTAAAGTGACATCTTTGTTTCTTGACATTTTAAAGAGGTCTTTTGCAGCAGATTTGCCCAGTGCAGTATGATGTCTGATTTACTGACTACTGCTTCCATGGGTGGGAGCTCTGATGACGTAGTGCCTAAGGCATTTGACTGCTAACCAGAAGGCTGAAGGTTCAAACCCACCAGCCACTCCTTGGAAAGAAGATTGGGCAATCTACTTCCATAGTGATACTTCCTCAGAAACCCAAGGAGGGGTTGCTATGAGTCAGATCTGACTTGATGGCAGTGAGTTTGTTTCCATGGGCATTGACTGTCAATCTGAGTAAAATGAAATCCCTGATAATGTTAATCTATTCTCCATTTATCATGATGTAGATTATAGTTCAAGTTGTGAAGATTTTTGTTGTCTTATGTTGAGGTTCAGTCCATCAAAGACTGTTGTCTTTGATCTTCATCACTAGGTGCTCCAAGTCATTTCACTTTCAGCAAGTAAGGTTGTGTTATCTGCATATCACAGTTTGTTTATTGTTCCTTCCATGCTGATGCCACGTTCTTCTTCGTATAATCCAGTTTATAGAATTATTTTCTTGGTTTACAGATTGAATAAGTATGGTGAAAGGATAAAACCCTGATGCACACCCTCTCTGATTTTAAACCATACAGTATCCCCTTGTTCTATTCAAAAATCAACCTCTTAGTCTATGTACAGATTCCTCAGGAGCACAAATAAGTGTTCTGGAATTCACATTCTTAGCAATATTATGATCCACATAGTCAAATGCATTTGCATAGTCAATAAAACACGGGTAGACATTTTTATGTTTTTCTTTGCCTTCAGCTCTGATTTATGTGACATCAACAGTGATATCATTTGTTCCATGTCCTCTTCTCAATCTAGCTTGCATTTCTGGAAATTCCCTATCAATATATTGTTGCAATCATTTTTGAATTATCTTCAGCAAGATTTTATTTGGGTGTATTATTAATGATATTGTTTGATAATTTCCACATTCTTTTGGATCACCTTTCTTTGGAATGGGTACAAGTATTAATCTCTTCCAGTCAGTTGAGCACATAGCTGTCTTCCAAATTTTTTTAGCATAAATGAGCAAGCATCTCCAGCACTGCATTTGTTTGTTGAAACATCTCTATAGGCAGTCAATCAATTCCTGGGGCCTTGTTTTTCACCAATTCCTTCAGTGAAGTTTGGACTTCTTCCTTTAATACCATTGGTTCTTGATTATATATACTACCTCCTGGAACAGCTAGACATCAAATAATTCTTTTTGATACAGTAAATCTATGCATTCCCTCTACCTTCTTTTGATGCATCCTACATCATTCAATATTTTTCCCATAGAATCCTCGAGTATTACAACTCGAGGCCTAATTTTTTAATTCAGTTATTTCTGTTTGAGAAATTCTGAGCTTGTTCTTCCCTTTTGGTTTTCTAACTCCAGGTCTTTCCACATTTCATTGTGATAATTGACCTTGTCTTCTTGAGCAACCCTTTGAAATCTTTGTTCACTTCTTTTATTTCAGCATTTCTTTCATTTGCTTTAGTTACTCTTTGTTCAAGAACAAGTGTCAGAGTGTTGTCTTGCATCTATTTTTTGTCTTTTCTTCCTTTCTTGTCTTTTAAATGACCATTTGTTTTGTTTGTGTATGAAGTTCTTGATGTCTTCCCACAACTCGTCTGGTCTTCAGTCATTGGTGTTCAATGTGTCAAATTTATTCTTTGCGGGGTCTCTGAATTCAGCTGGAACTCAAGGTCATATTTTGTCTCTCTTGTATTTGTTTTAATTTTCTTCAGCTTCAACTTGAACTTGTATATGAGTAATTGATAATTTGTTCCACAGTCAGCTTCTGGCTTTGTTTTAATTAATGATATTGAGCTTCTCTATGCCTTCTGCCCATAGATATATTAAAAAAAAAAAAAAAAAAACCTCGCTGCCATTGAGTTGATTCTGACTCATAGCAACCCCCACTGGGTTTCCAAGGTGGTAAATCTTTATGGAAGTAGATTTCCCCATCTTCTTTCCTTGGAGCAGCTGGTGCATTTGAACAGCCAACTTTCTGGTTAGCAGTCCCGTGTTTTAAGCACTGGACCACCAGAGCGCATTTTCCGTAGGTATAGTTGACTTGATTTCTTTAAATTCCATCTGGCGAGGTTCATGTGTATAGCTGTCATTTATGTTCTTGAAAAGGTATTTTCAATGCATAATTCATTGCTCTTCCAAAATTCTATCATGTGATCATGTGATCTCTGGTGTCATTTTTATCACCAAGGCCATATTTTCCAACTACTAATGCTTTTTCTTTGTTTCTGCATTCTAATCACAAGTAATAATTAGCACATCTTGATTGCATGTTTGGTCAGTTTCAGACTGCAGAAGTTGGTAAAAGTCTTCAATTTTTTCATCTTTTGCTTCGGTGATTTTTTTAGACTGGGTTCTCCAAAGAAGCAAAACCGGTAGAGTTTACACATTTATCTAGAGATAAATTTATCTTAGGAAAATGGCTCACATGCTTATAGAGGCTGGCAAGTTCCAAGCTCCTGGATAAGACATGAAGCTGGAGGCTTTTTGCAACTCAAGCAACTGCAGGGGCTGATGAACTCAAGATTGGAAGACAGTATAACAGGCTGTTGACGTCAGAGGATGATGAATACAAACAGGTTCACAGGACAGTTGTAGGCAACATGAGAGGATTCAGATCCACAGAGGCTTCCTCAAATTTCCAGGTTATCCATTTATATTTTGGAAGAAGGCCCCACCACTGGGGAAACTCCTTTTCAACTGATTGGCTGCTTAAAGCATATACATCAGATGTCATCATGGAAACAACCACATCACAACTGTTTAAACCACTCAGAATCATGATCGAGCCAAGGTGACAAATAATCCCAGCAATCACAGAGATTGATGCATAAATTTGAATGATAGTCCTATTAACTAGTCTTCCTTATAAGCATATGGATATTATCCTATCACTGACAGCATTGTACTTCATAATAAATCCAGAAATTTTCTTTTTGATGATAAATATGATGACACTCTTATTCAATTTGTCATTCCTGGCATAGTAGAGAATATTTCTGATTCAGAATGGCCAGTACTAGTCCATTTCAGCTCACTAATGCCTAGGATATAAATCTATATGCATTCCATTTTATTTTTGACAACTGCTAATTTTTGTAGATTCATACTTTGTACCTTCCATGTTGTGATTCTTAATGAATGTTTGCAGCTGTTTCTTCCCGTTCTGAGTCATGCTTCATCAGCAAAGATCACAAAAGCTTTACTCCATCCACATCATTAAGGTAGACTCTATTTTGATGAGCCAGATCTTCCCCAGTGATATTTTGAGACCCTTCCAGCCTGAGGGATTCATCCTCCTGCACTGTATCTGACAATGTTTCACAGATCTTCATAAACTTTTCCAGTAAAGCAAAAAATAGTGTTTCACTGTTATTCATGAGGTTTTCAGTGGTCATTTTTTTTTCCCCCCAGAAGGCGATGGCTCCATCCTTCTTCTTGCTTTGGATAGTAATGACATTTTCCCAATGTTCGGTCTTCTTACCCATGGCATACCATTCCATTTATGTACGTCTCTTATGGTTTCTTGTAACAGTATTTTGTTGTTTTCTTTGTATGTTTCTTTTGCATCCCTCATAACATTTATTGCTAAGTATTTTATCTTTTTGTTAGCTATTGTGAATTACTTTCCTCATTTTCTTTACAGAGATTTCTTTGTTGATGTAGAGAAGTCCAACTGTTTTTTGTATGTTGAGCTTGTATCCTTCTACTTTGCTGAATCTTTCAAGTAGTTCCTGTAGTTTTCTTGCTGAGTGTCTTTGTTTTTCTATGTATAAGATCATATCATATGCAAATATAGATTGCTTTATATCTTCATTGCCAATTTAGATGCCTTTGACCTCTCCTTCTTGCCTTATTCCCTGGCTAAGACTTCCAATACAATGTTGAATAGAAGTGGTAATAGAGAGCATCCTTGTCTGGCACCCATTCACAAGGGGAATGCTTTGAGTCTCTCTTCACTTAGAATAATGTTGGCTATTGGTTTTGCATATGTGTCTTTTATTATGTTGAAGAATTTCCTTTATATTCCTGTTTTTTTCTGAGAGTTTTCATCAGCAATGCGGGTTAGATTTTATCAAATGCCTTTTCTGCATGGATTGATATGATCTCATGGATATTTTCCTTTGTTTTATTTATTTGATGGATGTATTGATTGTTTTTCTAATGCTGAACCATCCTTGCATACCTGGTATAAATCCCACTTGGTGACTGGATTTATTTTTTTGGATATTGTCTTGGATTCTGACAAGAAACTTTGTTGACTATTTTTGCATCTATATTCGTGAGGGATATTGGTCTGTTTTCATTTTTAGGGGTGTCTTTGTGTGGTTTGGGTATGAGGGTTATGCTTTTTTCATAGAATGAATTTGAGAGTATTTTCTATGTTTTCTGGTGAAATAGTGCCTAAAGCATTTGACTGCTAACCAGAAGGCTGGTGGTTCAAACCCACCAGACACTTCTGGGAAGGAAGATTGTACAACATACTTCCATAGAGATACTACCTCAGAAACCCAAGAAGGGGTTGCTATGAGTTGGAACTGACTCAGCAGCACTGAGTTTGGCTTGGTTTAGAATAGTTTCATTAGGATAGGTGTCAGCTCTTTTAATATTTGATAAAGTTCTCCAATGAAGCCTGCTGGTCCAGGACATTTTTGTAGGGACATTTTTTTCTTTTTCCTTTTAATGACCAAATGTATTTCTACTTTGTTATGGGTCTGTATAAATATTTTACCTCACTCTGTGTAGTTAAGATAGGTTATAAATTTATAGAAATTTGTAGATTTCCTCTAGGTTTCCAAATTTATTACAGTACAATTCTTCATAGTACTTGGTTATTATTTCTTATTATGGTTGGTTCTGGTCTGCAGTCACACGTTAAATTTATTATTCATGTTATTTTCTTGCTCTTTCTTTTCCTTAGGTAAGTTTGCCAGTGGTTTGACAATTTTGTTAATCTTTTAGAAGAACCAGGTTCTAGTGTTGTTGATTTTTCCATTTTCCTGTTTTTGTCTTCATTTCTTTCTTTTACTTCTTCTTCTTCTTCTTCTTCTTCTTTTTTTTTTTAATTGTGATTTGGGAGAAAATTTACACAGCAAATTCACTTTCCATGCATGAGTGCACATACACTTTGTCTCATGACATTGACTACAATTTACCACAATGCAACAACTCCCCTCCCTCTTCCTCCCAATAGTTACCTCTTCCCTGTGTCTATCTCTCCATCCACTTCAGCCCCCTGAGCTGTCTCCCTGTGTGTAAGTAGCCCTTCTTTCTCCCATGATTGTTCTCTCCAAGGAGTGTATCTACCTTAGGTAAATGTTCAACTCATATGCCTGTCTTTTGTTTGACTGGAAGCATCAGGTGTGGGTTCTATTCCAGACCTGAAGGGCAGCTACAGCCAATGTCTCAGGGGTTCCACCAGGCTCTATTAGACCAGCAAAATTGGTCTGCATTTTTTTTTTCCCCAAATGATTTTGAGTTTTTTTCCACATTTTTCTCCCACTCTATCCAGGATCTCCTAAATAGATCCCCCTCCAAGTGATTGACAGTGGTACCTGGGCACCATCTAGTTCTTCTGGTCTCATAGTTGTATAGGCTGCAGATTCCATGGTTTACCAGTTGCTAGGACTAATTGTATCCATGAATCTTTGGTTTTCTTTTTTCTTTGCTCTGGAAGAAGAGAAACCCATCATTGCATCTAGATGACTCTTGCAAGCTTTTAAGATCCCAGTCACTACTTGCCAAAGTAGGAAGTGGAACGATCTTTTGTGTAGTAACTTATGCCAATTGAGCTCGATTTCTCCTGTGATTATGGTCCTGAGCCTTTTGGTTCAACTACTCGGTCCCTCTGGGTAGCTGGCTGTTACCAAGAGGTGACTACAAACTTGTCCCTTGTCACCTCTACTGTACACATGGGAATTCTTACAGATCATACAAATACACTTATAGGACCATTGTCTGCCAAACCTATACATGGCCTTGGGTCTATTCTCCACTTCATAGACATACCTAATAGGTCAGCCCATCCACCCACCTATCTACCTATATACCCATGTTTGCCTTCACTGACAATGCAGTACTATATGTGCAAAAGGGTTTATCTTTGTTGTCTGCACCTCCCGTGTATCTCTCTATGTCTTCCTGTTCTTCAATTCCACCAGGTCTATCACTCACATTCGGTACATTGCCCTTCTCTTCACACAAATCAATACTTATCTCTACCTGTCTAATACTGTTTCCTACCCTACTCTTCCCCCACGCTGGTAATCAACAAAGAAAATTTCATTCCATGGATAAACCTTTCATTGACTTTTAAAATAATGGACTAATACAATATTTGTCCTTCTATGATTGACCTATTTCACTCAGCATAATGTCCTCCAATTTCATGATGTTATGTGGTGTTTTGCAGATTCTGTTATTCTTTAGGGTTGCATAGTATTCAATTGTGTGCATGTACCATAGTTTGGTTATCCATTCCTCAGTTGATGGACACCTAGGTTGTTTCCACCTTTTGGCTATTGTAAATAGTGCTGCAATGAACACTAGTGTGCATATGTCTTTTTTTGCTGTGGCTCTCACTTCTTTAGGTTATATACCTAGTAATGGAATGGTTGGGTCAAATGGTATTTATAATTCCAAATTTTTAAGGAATCGCCATATTTCTTTCCACAGTGGTTGTATCATTTTACAGTCCCACCAGCAGTGTATGTGAGTCCCCATCCTTCCACATTCTCACCAGAATTTGTTATTTTGTGTCTTGCTCAACTTTGCAACTAGTGCTGGGGCAAGATGGTATCTTGTTTTGATTTGCATCTTTCTAATGGCTAAAATTGTGAGCATTTCTTCATAGGTTTGCTGGCCATCTGAATATCATCCTTGGTGAAGTGTGTTTTCATGTCTTCTGCCCCTTTTTAATTGGCTTATTTTTCTGTTTGTTATTGAGGTGTTGGAGTTTTTTATAAATTCTGGAGATAACTCTCTTGTCAGATATGTCATTGACAAATATTTTTTTCCCAATCTGTAGGTTGTCTTTTGACTCTTTTGAAAAAGTCTTTGGAAGCACATAAAAAATTAATTTTCAGAAGGTCCCATTCATCTAGTTTCTCTTCTGTTCTTTGTGCATGTTGAGTTATGCTTGAGAGTCTATTTATGCCATATATTTTTGTTGTTGTTGTTATGTGCCGTCATGTAGGACCTGACTCATAGCCACCCCTCCTTGGGTTTCTGAGGCAGTATCAATATGGAAGTAGATTGCCCCATCTTCCTTCCAAGGAGTGGCTGTTAGGTTTGAACCACCAGGCTTCTGGTTAGCAGTCAAGTGCCTTAGCCACTATGCTACCAGAGCTCCCATGCCATATATTAGGGACCTTAATTTGCCTCTAATTTTTACTTTGAGGAACTTTATAGTTTTAGGTTTCCCATTTAAGTCTTTGATCCATCTGGAGTTAGTTTTTGTGTATGGTGTGAGTTATAGATCTTGTTTCATTTTTATGCAAATGGATATCCAGTTTTCCCAGCACCATTTATTAAACAAACATTATCTTCCTCATTTAGTGGATTTAGGCACTTTGTTGGAAGAGTCAGCCACAGGGATCCAGATGAGGAGAGGGAACCCAGGCCACGGCCCACAAGCAGCAAGGCAGGAAAGCAAAAGAAAGGAAAGAAAAAAGGCCACAGGGACTAGGACAGAGTGAGGAGTCAGCTGCAGGGATCCAGGTGAGGGGAGGGAACCCAGGCCATGCCCCAAAGCAGCAAAGTGGGAAAGCAGGGAAAGGACAGAAAAGGCGATGGGGACAGGGACAGAACGAGGAGTCAGCCACAGAGATCCAGGTAAGGGGAGGTTGGAGAAGTTTCCAACAGCTAAGGGAGACAAACTTATCTGTTGGTTTGTCCTAATGTGGTGACATGTTGCTGTGAATCTTGAGGCTGTGCCACTGGTGTTTCAAACCCAGTGGGTGCACATCATGCACAGGCATCATCCCAGCTTACAGACTGAGACAGACTAAGAAGAAGGAAGAGGCCATCCACTTCTGAAAGAATTGGCCAGGGAAAACCTTATGAATAGCAGAGAAACACTGTCTGATACATTACTGCACAACTTTATGAATAATCCAGAAACATTGTCCAATACAGTGGAGGAGGATGAGTCACTTAGATTAGAAGGTTGGCAAAATAGGACTGGGAAGATCTGCATCATGAAAGTAAAACCAGCCTTACTCATATGGATAAAGTAAAGCTTTTGAGACCTCCATTTGCTATGAGTTGGGTGTGACTCGACGGCACATAACAACAACAACAACAACAAATTTGCTGATGTGGCACCATTCTAATTGAGGAGAAACAGCTTCAAATATCCATTAATAATTGGAACATGGAATGTATGAGGTATGAATCTAGGAAAATTGGAAGTTGTCACAAATGAAATGAAACACATAAAGATTGATATCCTAGGTATTAGTGAGCTGAAATGGATGGGTTTTGATAACTTTGAATCAGACAGCCATATGATCTACTATGCCGGGAATGACAAGTGGAAGAGGAATGGTGTGGCATTCATCATCACAAAGGACGTTTCAAGATCTGTCCTAAAGTATAATGCTGTCAGTGATAGGATAATATCCATACACCTACAAGGAAGATCCATTAATATGACTATTATTCACATTTATGCACCAACCACCAAACCCAAAGATGAGGAAATTGAAGAATTTTATCAACTTCTGCAATCTGAAATTGACCAAACATGCAATCAGGATTTGTTAATTATCACTGGTGACTGGAATGCAAACATTAGAAACAAAGAACAATCGCAGGTAGTTGGAAAATTTGGCCTTGGTGACAGAAATAATGCTGGAAATTGCATGGTAGAATTTTGCAACACCAACAACTTATTCGTTGCAAACACCTTTGCTCAACAACAATAACAGCAGCTGTACATGTGGACTTCACCTGTTGGAACACAAAGGAATCAGACTGACTACATCTGTGGCAAGAGGTGATGGAAAAAAAGCTCAATATCTTCAGCCAAAACCTGCCAGGAGCTGATTGTTGAACAGACCATATGCAAGTTCAACTTGAAGTTAAGGACAATTAAAACAAGTCCATGGGAGGCAAAATATGATCTAGAATATATCCCTCATGAATTTCAAGGTCATCTAAAGAATAGATTTGATGCAATGAACACCAATGAACAAAAACCAGAAGTGTGGGAGGATATCAAGAACATTATCCATGAAGAAAGCAAGAGATCACTAAAAAGATGAGAAAAGAAGAAAAGACCAAAATGGATGACAGAAGAGACTCTGAAAATTGCCATTGAGCAGAAAGAAGTTATAGCCAATGGAAGAAATGACAAGATAAAAGAGCTGAACGAAAGATTTCAAAGAGCATCTCTAGAAAACAAAGCCAATTACTATAATGAAATGTGAAAAGACCTAGAGTTAGAAAACCAAAAGGGAAGAACATGCTTGGCATTTCTCAAGCTGAAAGAATTGAGGAAAACATTTAAGCCTCAAGTTGCAATATTGAAAGATTCTATGGGCAAAATATTCAATGATGCAGGAAACATTAAAAGAAGATGGAAGGAATACACAGAGTCACTGTATCAAAAAGAGCTGGTTGCTCTTCATCCATTTCAAGAGGTGGCATGTGATCTACAAGTAATGACATTGAAGGAGGAAGTCAAAGCTGCAATGAAGGAATTGGCAAAGAACAAGGCTCCAGGGATTGACAGAACATCCATTGAGATATATCAACAAATGGATGCTCCACTGGAGGCACTCACTCAGTTATGCCAAGAGATTTGGAAGACAGATACCTGGCCAACTGACTGGAAGAAATCCAAATTGTACCCATTCCAAACAAAGGTGATCCCACAGAATGTGAAAATTATAGAACAATATCGTTAATATCACATGCAAGTAAGATCTTACTGAAGATAATTCACAAACAGTTGCAGCAGTATATTGTCAGAGAACTTCCAGAAGACCAAGCTGAATTCAGAAGAGGATGTGGAACAAGGGATATCATAGCTGTTGTCAGATGGATCTTGGCTCAAGGCAAAGAATACCAGAAAGATGGTTACTTGTGTTTTATTTACTATGCAAAGGCATTTGATTGTGTGGATCATGACAAATTATGGATAACATTGAGAAGAATGGGAATTCCTGGTCAATTGATTGTACTCATGAGGAACTTGTACATTGACTAGGAGGCTGTCATTCGAACAGAACAAGGAAAAACTACATGGTTTAAAATCAAGAAGAGAGTGCATATCATGGTTGTATTCTTTCCCCATATTTATTCAATCTAGATGCTGAGCCAATAATCCACAAAGCTGGACCATATGAAGAAAAATGTGGCATCAGGATTGGAAGAAGACTCATTCACAACCTGAGATATGTTGACGATACAACTTTGCTTGCTGAAAGTGAGGATGACTTGAGGCACTTACTGATCAAGATTGAAGAATACAATCTGCAGTATGGATTACCCCTCAATATAAAAAAAAAAAAAAATCCTCACAACTGGACATAAGCAGCCTCATGATAAATGGAGAAAAGATTGAGGTTGTCAAATAATTCACATTGCTTCATTGTACAATTGATCCCAATTGAAGCAGCAGTCAGGACATTAGATGATGCATAGCACTGGGCAAGTCAGCCATGAAGGAACTCTTTCAAGTGCTGAGGAGCAAGGATGTCTCCTTGAGGACTAAGGTGCACCTGACACAAGCCATGATATTTTCAATTGCCTTGTATTCATGTGAGAGCTGGACAATGAATAAGGAAGACTGAAGAAGAGTTGATGCTTTTGAGTTGTGGTGCTGGTGAAGAAAGCTGAAAGTACTATAGACTGCTAAAAGAACTAACAGATCTATCCTGGAGGAAGTGCAGCCGAAAGTGATGATAGCGGGCATCCTTGTCTGGTTCCAGTTCTCAAGAGAAATGGTTTCAGTCTCTCTCCATTGAGAATAATGTTGGCTATTGGCTTTGCATAAATGCCCTTTATTATGTTGAGGAATATCCCTTCATTCCTATTTTGCTGAGAGTCTTGATCAGGAATGGGTGTTGGATTTTATCAAATGCCTTTTCTGCATCAATGATATGACCATGTGGTTCTTCTCTTTTGTTTTATTTATGTGGTGGATGACGTTGATTGTTTTTCTAATGTTGAACCATCCTTGCATACCTGATATGAACCCCACTTGGTTATAATGAATGATTTTCTTGATATGTTGTTGGAGTTTATTGGCTAGGATTTTGTTGAAGATTTTTGCATCTATGTTCATGAGGGATATTGGTCTGTAGTTTTCCTTTTGAGTGATGTCTTTGCCTGGTTTTGGTGTCAAGGTTACGCTTGCTTCATAAAATAAGAGGGAGGATTCCATCTTTTCTATGTTTTAGAATAGTTTGAATAGTATTGATGTCAGTTCTTCTCTGAAAGCTTGGTACAATTTTCCAGTGAAACCATCTGGGCCAGGTCTTTTTTTGTTGGTAATTTTTTGATGACCTGTTCAATTTCTTCTTTTTATATGGATCTGTTCAACTTTTCCACATCAATCTGTATTAGTTTAGGTAAGTGGTGTGTTTCTAGAAATCTGTCCATTTCTTCCAGATTTTCACATTTGCTGGAGTACAGTGGCTCATAGTATCCTGATATTGTCCTTTTTATTTCAGTTGATTTTGTTGTGATGTCATCCATTTTTTTTCTTATTCATGTTATTTCTATTTTCTCAATCTTTTCCTTATTAAATTTGCCATTGGTTTGTCAATGTTGTTAATCTTTTCAAAAGCCAACTTCTGGTCTTATTGATTTTTTCTATTGCCCTTCTATTTTCTGTTTCATTGAATTTTGCTCAAAACAATATTATTTCCTTTCTTTTGGTGACTGTAGGCTTTTCTTGCTGTTCTTTTTCTAATTGTTGGAAATGTTGCCTTAAAGTGTTGATTTTGGCTCTTCTTTTTTGATGTGTGCATTTATTGGTATAAATTGGCCTCTGATCTCTGCTTTTCCTTTGTCCCAAAGATTTTGGTATATTGTGTTTTCATTCTCATTTGATTCAAGAAATTTTTTAATTTCAATATTTATTTCTTCTCTTAACCATTCTTTCTTAAGGAGAGTATTGTTCAGTTTCCATGAGTTACTCTTTTTCTGTTGATCTTCCTATTGTTGATTTCTAATTTGATAGCATAATGATCTGAAAAGATGCTTTGCAGTTTTTCGATGTTTTTAAATTTATTAAGGTTTGCTTTATGGCCTAATATACGGTCTATCATGGAAAATGTTCCGTGTGCACTGGAAAAGAATGTGTGTTGTGCTGCTGTTCGGTGAAGTGCTCTGTAGCTGTCTATAAGGTCAAGTTGGTGGATTGTATTGTTTAGCTCTTCTGTATCTTTGTTGATTTCCTTTCCAGTTGTTCTATCTTTCATTGAAAGTGGTGTATTAAAGTCTCCCACTCTGACTGTGGAGTCATCTCTTTGCCTTTTCAACTCGTTTGATGTCTGATTTATGTATTTTGGGGCTCTTTCATTGGGCCCATAAATATTTATTATGGTTATATCTTCTTGTTCAATTGATCATTTAATCATTACATAATGTCCTTCCTTGTCTTGTATGGTGGTTTTTGTCTTAAAGTCAATTTGATCAGAAATTAATATTGGCACTCCAGCTCTTTTATGGTTGCTATTTGCTTGATATATCTTTCTCCAACCTTTGATTTTCAGTCTATTTTTGTCTTTGTCTCTAAGGTTTGTGTTTTGTAGACAGCATATTGATGAGTTATGCTTTCTTATCCAATCTATAGCTCTCTGTCTTTTGAGTGGTGCATTTAATCCATTAACATTTGGTGTAATTATCAACAAGTATGAATTGGTTGCTCTCATTTTGTTATGTTTTTTCATGGTGTCCCTGGTTTCTTTGTTCCATATTATTTTCTGTGCTGAGCTCATTATGTTTATGGATAGTGTTATAATTTCCTTTTTTGCTGTTGTTTTAATATTTGTTGAATATCTGTGTTTGTCCTCTTTTTTATTGTGATGTGAAGGTTTATCATTTTTCTTTGAGGTTACCCTGAGTTTAGATAAATCCATTCTATCTTGCAACTCTCTTCACTTTTTCACCATTTAGAAGTTCTGTAACTACACAGTATTTTCCCTCTTTTTGGTTTGTGGTTGTCCTCATCTGCCAGTTGATGTCTCCGATTCCCTGTTTAGAATCTTGTAAGCTTATTTTACTTTGGATATGTTCATAACTGTGGTTTCTGGGTTATGTCATCTTGTGTATTAATGGTCAGTTTTTATTTTCTATGTTTGGTTCTCTGTTCAATGGACTCCTTCTAGTGTCTCTTGTAAAATTAGTCTGGTTTTATCAAATTCCCTTAGTTTTTGCTTATCTGGAAATCTCCTATATTCACCATTATTTTTTGAGGGACAGTTTTGCTGGGTATATAATTCTTGGTTGAAATTTTTTTTTTTTTTTTGTTATTCAGGGTTTTAGATATACCATCCCATTGCATTCTTGCTTGCATGGTTTCTGCTGAGAAATCAGAGTTTATTCTTACTGGTTGTCTTTTGTAAGTAACTTTCTGTTTTTCCTGTGCTGCTTTCAGGATTCTTTCCTTGTCTTTGATTTTGGTGAGTTTGATGATGATATGTCTTGGTGATCTTCTTTTGGGGTTTATCCTGTTTGGGATTCATTGTACTTCCTGAATGGATATATTCTCATCTTTCATCATATCAGGGAAGTTCTCCTCTAACAAATCTTGGACAATTTCCTTAGTGGTTTTCTTTTTCTCTTCCTGTTCTGTAATTCCAGTTACACATAGGTTATTCCTTTTGATGGTATCCCACATGAACCTTAGGCTTTCTTCATTTTATTTTTATCTTTTTTCTGATTGATCCCTTTCCAAAGAAATGTTCAGGTATTTATCTTCAATTTCATTACTTTTGTCTTCAATTTAATCAATTCTACTCCTTTTCATTTTCAATGTGTTATCTATTTCTGACAATTTAGTATTAATCTTCTGGATTTCTATCCGTAGATTTCAAATATTTCTAATTTTTCATTGATTTTGTCATTTTGTTCTTGTATTTTCTTACAAAATTTTTTCTAGGAATTTGTGTGTGTTTTCCTAGGTCTGTCTCTCAATCCTTTGAAGATACTTAAATAAAATTGTTTTGAATTCCTTATCAGAGATTTCCCATCCTCCTTCTTCCTCAGGGACGTGTTCTGTTTCTCTGTCCTACTCCCTTGTTTCTACCACCTTATTTTGCATCTTTGTGTGGACTGTGATGGCCTGTTGTCTCCCAGACCTCGTGGCATTGTTGTATTTAGATCTTTGTTAACTGCTTGTGAAGAGCACCCAAGGGTGAGTCAGGCTCTTCTTTGGTGATTGTTTATCATTGGCCCATTGGTGGAGAAAGAATTGGTGGCTCTCACTCAGTAAGTGTAGCTGCAGGAGATGCGGGTGTAGTTGTGTTGTATGGGCACTGTTGCTGTCTTCCACTCTTTTAGACAAAAATAACAATTGAATAAACAACAAAAAAGTAAAAGCAAATGGATAAAAGACACTATGTAATCACATTGGAACAGCAACCAAAAAAAGAAAAAAGGAAAAAAAAATATGAAAACCCCACAATATCTGGGGAGAAGGCAATAAGAGAAAAATGATAGAGAAGGAGAATAATGAAGAAAAAAATAGGAAAAATGCAAAAAGAAAAATAAGGAATGGGGTTAACCATGAGAAAGCAAAGAAAAAAAATCCAAACAAGTACAGAGAAAAGAAAAAAAGCTGAAAACCTAAACCTGGGAGGGAAGAATAAATAATAATAATAAAAAGGACAAAACTAATCATAGTAATTTTAAAACAAACAAAAACAAACAAACTAAAAAACAGAAAAAAGGAAAAAAATGAAAAATCAGGCAAGGCAGGGCAGGAAACCCAGGCTCCATATGAACTCACAGACTGGGATGTAGTTCCTGCTGGCCCAGAAGGTGGGTAGGAGTGAGGTCTGGCTACACAACAAAGAGAATGTCACACTTTTCCAGACGTCTAGGTCCAGAGTGTCCTGGGGTTCCCAGCAGGTGGACCCTGTTCTTAAGTCCCTGGAATCTGGGAGAATGCTGTCACTTTAAATATCCAAAATTGTCAAGCTGCTTGTAAACATTCAAAATGGCTGTGCCCTCCAGACAGGCAAAAGTCCACAGCTCAGCCTGCCTTCCTCTTCATTGTTTCCCCTTTTATTCAACAGCCACCAGAGCAGTCCTCTGTGCACTCCCTGGATAGCAGGACTGAGTTTTAGATCAATTCTTAGGTCCTACCACCACTCAGCAATATCCAAGCTCTCTGTGCCATCAGGATCGCTGTCAGACCGCAGCTCTGTATTCTCCTTTTTTTGATGTTTTCATGAAAATTCTTCTGCTAGTTGAAGTTTAGTCCACTTCTATATCCTTTTCTTCAAGGCTCAGGGGTCCAGGATTATCTTCTGTATCTGTGTTAATTGATTCTCCTTTTCTTTGTTAAAGAGGTTTTGTGAAGTCTTTCTGCTTATTCTGCCATCTTATGGGAACTCCATTTATTTCTTTTCTGGTCTTTATTATTTCCTTTCTTTTGGAGACTGTAGGCTTCCTTTATTTTTCACATTTTTTTTTCCTAATTGTTGGAGTTGTTTGGTTAAGATGTTAATTTTGGTTCCTTCTCTTTTGATGTGTGTATTCATTGCTATAAATTGACCTCTGAATACTCTTCACTGTATCCTGAAATTTTGGTATGTTGTGTTTTCATTCTCATTTGTTTCTAGTATTATTATTATTATTTCACATTTTATTTCTTCTACCCACCAGCCACTCCTCAGAAGGGAGGCTGGGCAACCTAATTCTTTAGTGATAGCACCTCGGAAACCCAAGGAGGGATCATTATGATTTGCATCTAACTTGACAGCAGTGAGTTTATTTATTTATTTGTTTATTTTGGTTATTGTCCAGTAATTTTGAGACAGTGTGTTATTAAATTCACATGTGTTTACATTTGATTTTTCCCCATTATTCCTCTTACTGATTTTTAATTCAAAGCATTGTGAGCTGAGAAGATGGTTTGTAATCTTTTGATATTTTAAAATATATTGAGGCTTGTTTTATGGACTAAAATATTGTCTATTCTGGAGAATGATCCACAAGGACTGGGAAAGAATGTGCATTGCATTTTTGTTGGGTGGAGTGGTCTGTATATATCTATGAGTTCATTTTTGTTGATTTTGTATTTACTAAGGCCTTGTGCCTAAGGCATTTGACTGCTAACCAGAAGGCTGGGGTTCAAAGTCACCAGCTACTCCACAGAAGGAAGATTGGACAATCTACTTCTGTAGTGATAATGCGTCAGAAACCCAAGGAGGGTTAGCTATGAGTCGGATCCAACTCAATGGCAGTGAGTTTGGTTTGGTTTTTTTTTGAAGCACTTCTGGTATTCTTCTTTCTTATTTTGGTTAGAGAGGTGTGGTAGTTAAATTTGTGTGTCAACTTGGCTAAGCTGGTTGAGTGGTTGAGCATCTTGATGTAGTTATTCCCCATGGTGAGATTGGTAATTAACTCCATGGCGGAATCTACTGAATGTGATCTGCTTCCAGTATATAATAAGCAACTTTGAGGAAGGTCTCCAGCTTATGGCATGCTTGAACCCTGCATGTAACCAAGTTGTCGTTCAGTAGCTTTCCATGCTCTTCTGATCTTGGGGCTTTCAATGGACTTGAATGCATAGTCTGCTGTGTGGTTTGGTAATATCAGAACTGTGCCTTTTCACTTGTCAACCTTAGGTTTGTCAGCTTCAGCAGTCAGCAGCTGCCTGAATGAAGAGATACCTCTAGCTTCAGTGTTCCAGGAGCAAGGGGCAGAGCTGAAGCCCAAGGTTGAGGGGCTTTTACCCAACCCCTAGAGTCTGACACTTTAAACTCAGATTTCTAACCTCCAAAACTATAAGAGAATAAACTCCTGTTTGCTAAAGCCTTCTCATTTATGGTATAATCCTGTCAGAGCAGCATTAGGTAACCAAAGCAAAAGGTTATTAATTTTCTTTGTGGTTACTCTGTAGTAAAAGTTTATCTTCCTAATATAGGAACAATATGTTATACATTGACATCTTCCTAAATTCTCCATTTGGAAGTTCTGTAAACCAGCCACTCCTCAGAAAGAAGGTTGGGCAATCCTATTTCTGTAGTGATACTGCCTCAAAAACCCAAGGAGGAGTTGCTATGAGTTGGAGCTGACTCGATGGCACATAACAATAACAACCACAACATAATTATACCATTCATTCCCTTTTCTTGCTGTGTAATTCTTGCACTTACATGCTGATACCTTTGGCTCTCTATTTCCCATTTTGTCAGGAAGTTTTGAGAACTCTTTTTTTGGGTTGGTTTCTGGGTGATGTTTTCATGTGTCTTATTCTTACATTATTGTCTTCTGCTATTGTTTTCTATCTGATGAACTCCTTTTAGTATTTCTTGTAAGGTTGGTCACCATG
The DNA here is from genome assembly GCF_000298275.1 of Orycteropus afer afer. NCBI lineage: Eukaryota > Metazoa > Chordata > Mammalia > Tubulidentata > Orycteropodidae > Orycteropus > Orycteropus afer. Next base: position 625,408 of record NW_006921866.1, on the reverse strand, counting down.
ATACTTGAAGGACACTTTTTCTGCTTATATCTGGTTAAATCTTGCTTGACATTTTTCCCCCTTTTTTAAGTTTTGTATGTATCATCCCATTGCCTTCTTGCCTGCTTGGTTTCTACAGAATAATCAGAGCTTATTCTTATTGGTTGCCCTTTGAGGTTAACATTCCATTTATCCCAAGATGCTCTTGAGATTAATTATTTGTCTTTGCTTATTGAATGTTTGATTATATGTCTTGGTGATTTTTTCTTTTTTTTTTTTTTTTTGAGTGTATCTTTTATAGGATTCATTGAGGTTCTCGGGTGGATATCTTTTCATATTTCATAATACTGGGTACATTTCATGCTACCAGGTCTTCAACAATTTTCTTTGTACTTATTTATTTATTTCCTTCCCCTCTTTTTCTGAAATTCCAATTACACATAAGTTATTTCTTTTGGTATCATCAATATAATTTTGACTTTTTGTTCATTCTGTTTTTCTGATTTTTCCTCATACAGGCTGTTTTCAAGGGATTTTTCTTCAAGCTGGCTAAAGTGTTCTTCAGCCAATTCAGTTCTACTCTTTTTTTTTTTTTTTTCTTCTAAAGTCTGCAATTTTCACAATGGCTGCAACGATGGACTAAGATAAAGCAAGGATCATGAGATTGGCCCAGGACGAGACAGTGTTTCATCTGCTGTTCATAGGGTCCCTATGAGTTGGAGATGATTTGATGGCACCTAACAACAATAGCATACTGCATTTCCTATTGCTTTTTTTGTATGATTTCAAATTGTGTTTTTATTTTGTTATTTCACTATTGTATTATTTTCCTGAATTCTTCACTGGTATTGTTTGTCTTTTCCTTGATTTTGTTTATGGTTTCCTTGAGCTCTTGGAAAGTCTTATATATATATATAATCTTTTGAATTCCTTCTCAGGTAGTTCTATTACTGGTTTTTCCTCAGAAAGTTTTCCTAGGTCTTTATTTTGATCACATTTTGATCACTTGCTTCCACTATCTTCTCCTTTTTTTTTTAATTAAAATTTATGTTGTGTATTGGGGGAAGAACTGCCTCCTCAAAGTAGAATGTCTGGAATGACAAATTGAAGAGGAATGACATTACATTCATTATGAAAAAGAACATTTCAAGATCTATCCTGAAGTACAATGCTATGAGTAATAGGATAATATGCATATGCCTACAAGAAAGACCAGTTAGTATGACTATTACTCAAATCTACACACCAAACACCAAAGCAGTATGGATAAAGAAAACAAAAAATCCTCACAACTTGCCCAGTTAGCAATATCATGATAAATGGAGAAATGATTGAAGTTGTTGGGGATTTCATTCTACTTTGTTCCACAATCAACACCCATTAAAACAGCAGTCAAGAAATCAGATGTCTTATTGCACTGGACAAATCTGCTACAAAAGACTTCTTTAAATTGTTAAAGAGCAAAGATGTCACTTTGAAGACTAAGGTGTGCCTAACCTGAGGCATGGTATTTTCAATCATCTCATATGCATGTGAAAGCTGGAGAATGAATAAGGAAGACCAAAGAAAAATTGATGCCTTTGAATTATGGTGTTGATGAAGAATACTGACAACACCAGGGACTGCCAGAAGAACAAACACATTGATCCTGAGAGAAGTGCAGCCTCAATGCTTCTTATAAAAAATAAGGGACAGACTTCATCTCACCTACTTTGGTCATTTTGTCAAACGAGACCAGTCCCTGGAGCAGGATATGATGCTTTGTAAAGTGGAGGGTCAGAGAAAAAGAGGAAGACCCTCAACAGGATGGATTGACACAGTGGCAGTGATGGTCTCAAGCATAGCAAGGATCATGAGGATGGTGCAGGAGAGGGCAGTGCTTCATTCTATTGTACACAGGGCCACTATTAGTTTGAATTGACTCAACAGCACCTAACAATAAGAGTTATCTTCAACACATTTTGAAGCTGTTTTTATTTTCAGTTATGTATTACTCTGTTTTACCCTGTTTTTGTTGTTGTTTGTTTCTTTGGTTGTGTTATTTTTTCTCAGTTTGTGCATCTAGATGGGTGTAGCAGGAGTCCTTCTTGATTGTTAGCATGACAGAACTGTGGTGCTCCTTGGCTGTCTTTGAGTTGGTAGATTAAATATTGAGAGTGTGGGGTGGGTCTCTGTTTCTTGTGAAGGACAGCTGTGATTAAGATAAGCAGGCATTGTTCATCATCTTTCAATGATCTAGTGGTGGAGAAGTTAGTGGTGGGGCCCATCCCTTGAGTGAAGTGGTTGGTGCAGAAGATATTACTGGATATCACAGAGTTCTGTACTCTTCTCATTGGATGGGACAGGGAACAAAAACTCAGCCACAAGAAGAGAAGAAAAAGAAAAAAAAAAGATAGAATAATAATAAAAGATAAAAATAGAGAAAAAGGGGGAAAAGGTGAGATGAAAAATTAGTAAAAATCAAAGAAAAGGAAGGGGGGAATGAAAAAATAAAAAGGAAGAAAGATTGAGAAAAGGAAAACAGAAAAATAAGGGGGAAATAAGGACTCTCAGGAGGAGGGACTTTTACAGTTAAGGTCTACCAGCTTCCTTGGGAGCAAGTGGTTGTGGTTCAATCCATTGATCCACCAGATGTGCACCTGTAGAGGTGGAAGAACTCTGGTGTAAGTGGGAGCCTCAAAGAGAGGATGCTGCAGCTGTGCATTTCATGTGTTCAGTGTAAGAATGATCACCCACTGACACAAGCACAGGAAGAGGGAACTTTAGTCCCTGGGTTTGTCTGTTTGGAGCTGGTTGCTAAGGGTAGCTGGGCTGCAGAGGAGCTACCAAGGGAATCTGTGGCTTGGGGTGAGATGCCCCTAGTCACAAGCTTGGTCAGGGTGGGAAGAAGTTTCACCCGTGGTCTCTGGGAAACTCTGTTTGTTGGAGCAGAGGATGTAGCTCTCCAATTGCAGTCCACTTAAATGAGTCTGGCACACTTTTGGGCACACATAGTCATTTATCAACTCCTGTCCAGACTCACATGACAGGCCACACTGAACCTAGCTTCTCCAACTGCTCAGGCCTTTCCCTTCACTGTGTCTTCAGCCTTAACAACTAGTGTTTATTTCATTCCCTTTATCTGGCTGTGTCCTCACTCTGGGGTCAACTATGACTGGGTGAATCTGCTGAAAAGACCTCTTTCAAGTGCTGAATAGCAAAGATGTCATGCTAAAGTCTAAGATGTACCTAACCCATGCCATGGCATTTTCAGTCACCTAATATGCATATGAAAGCTGGACAAGGAATAAGGAAAACCAAAGAAGAGTTGATGCTTTTGAGTTGTGGTGTTGGTGAAGAATGCTGAAAGTGCCATGGACTGCCAAAAGAACTAACAAATCTCTCCTGAAAGATATACAACCAGAATGTTCCTTGGAAGCGAGAATGGCCAGACTTCATCTCACCTACTTTGGTCATGTTGTCAGAAGGGACTGACCATTCCCTGGAGAAGGATATCAAGCTTGGTAAAGTGGAGGGTAGGTCAAAAAGGGGAAGACCCTTATTGAGATGGATTGACACAGTGGTTGCAACCATGGGCTCAGGTATAGTAAAGACTTTGAGGATGGCACATGACTGGGCAGTGTTTTGTTCTGTTGTGTATAGGGTCACTATGTGTCAGAGGTAACTTGATGGCACCTAACAACAACAACACATACTTTGTGTAATTGTATAGTAAAATAGTTTTGGGAGCTTTATTTTTTTAAATTTTTTCCATCTAATCTTTATCCTTTGTTCTAATTAGTTTCAGCAGGATATGGTTTTCTTAAATAATCTTAAATAAGTATGCTGTTTGAAGTTAACTGACATATAGAATTTTATATTTCAAATAATTTTGGGTGTTTCAGATATCAATCCTTGTTCTTTTTTTTTTTTTTAAGACATAAATGTGCTATTTTTTCTGGAACTTCAGTGACATATAGATTAGATCTTTTGTTATTTTTCACAGATCCCTGATGCTTTGCACATTATTTTCCTCAATCTTTTATCTCCCTGTTGTTCTTATTAGACTCTTTCTATTGATTTATATTCAAATTTATTGAATCTTTAGCTGTCATTTTATATCTACTATTTAACCAATCCAATGATTTTTTTATTTTATATTTCAGTTCTCAAATTTCTATTTTCATTTATTTTTTGAAAGTTCCAATCTTTCCATTTGTTTCAAGAGTCTTCCCTCTTACTTCATGAATCCTGATGATTATAGCTGTTTTAGTATCTGTGTCCAATTATTCCAAAATACGGGTTGTGATGTGTTTGGTATCTGTTGATTTTGATTTTCCCTAGAAAATTGTTGTGTCTTTGTATGCTTATCAATTTTGTATTATATCTTAAATATATGATATATTATGTTCTGGAATTCTGTATCCTATTAAAATACTTTAGACAATATTTGTTTGTTTATTTTAACAAGGAACCAACTATGTTTGGCTCAGGTTTTAAGTCCTATTCTATCTTATGTGGTCAGATTTTTAAGCTCTTTCTATTCTATTCAGATTCACTGTGCTTATGTTCTACCCTAAGACTAACATCAGGGGAATGATCTACATCATATCTCAGTTCTCAAAGCTTTTGTTTTTATGAACAGCTCCATATATGCACAGTGAGGACTTCATAAATGGCTATTTATGACTTATTTCTCAAACTCTTTCTTCTCCATAATCCCTCCAATCCCACTGATTTTCAGAAATTAGTGATCTTGTGTGCTTCTACTCAGTCTACATGGATAGGATTAAAGCTTGCTGTCTGGGGTATGACTCCAGAGCAGAACTCAGACAGAAACCCAAGATGTAAGATTCTTATACACTGTTTCTTAGAGTCTCATCTCCCAATCCATTGACCAGAAAATTTTCCATGGCAACATTCTTTGTACAGTTGCCCTGAGTGTAATAAGAGAGACAGGATGGCACCTGGCTGGGAACAGGGGACTGATCACTATTTCACTTTTATTTCACGTTTTCAGTTTATTTTCTTATTATTTACTTTTATGAGACCTTGCATAAATGCTGTAAATATATTTTTTTCAGAGATTTTTATCATATTAAATAAAAGAGATGGAGTGCTCTTTCCATCTAAACTATGCTAGGAGCTTGCTACTGGCATTTGAAAATATATTTGAATGTTTCTTTTAATGGAGATTTTGAGGATTAACTCTAACCTGAAAAGGTAAGAAGAGGCAGATAATTCTTAACTCGGTTTTCACATCTGTATAAATCAAAGTTGAATTACTTGATCTCTGTGATCTTCCATTCTTATTTCATATTGCTAGAGGAGATGAAGATTACCACAGTCAGTTGCAAGCACAAAAATAATTACAGTGCCACTGCTTAGATTTAAAATAAAATGTTCTTTAATTTCACCACTGGATTCCCTGAACAGATTAAGTTTCCAGTATACCAAAAAACCCAAACTAGACCTAAAACTTAAAGTTCCAATTGTTTCTGAGGCATGAATGTCTATTTTCCTACCAGGGAACATATTTGATTCTGGTTTTCCCTATTTCTTGGGTTTTCCATTGACATTCTGTGAAGGATTGACAGTTTTTAAAATAGAGAATACCCCTAATAGTTTCATAGGGGACCTGCAGGAGGCTGGTGTCAATCCAGCATTTTATTAAGGAGATGGCATATGTGACTGCCATACAGCAGATGTGTGCATATATAAGGCTCAGTTAAGTAGAACATCTTCACAGTTTCCATCAAGGAGTAAAAAAAAAAAAAAAGGAATGCCCAAGTATTGTTAAATTTGACATCCAAAAATAACAACTTAGTTTGTTCTCCAAAAGTTTCCAGATGTCTGAAATTGAAAATTTTTACCAAAAAATGTTTTTATTTTCTTTAGATAATTTTTCTCCTTTAGAATGTGACATTGATATTGTCCAATTAGGTTTTTAAAACATTTCAATTATTAATCTATATAAATGACAAATTGATATATAGGGACCTCAGATGATTTATAATAGTTTGTGGAAATATTGATCTAATGGGCTTTGGTCTAGAGCAGAGGAAATCTTGAAATTCTTTCTAACTCATCTTATTACAAAATTACATAATTTCTCAGGCTCACAAATTTATGTCATTTGATATCAGCATTATTAACTTATTGAAGCTATCATTTCTGTTAATAGTAAAACTCAGATCCCTTAGTATGAGTTGAGAACGGAGCTGTTTTGCACATATTATTTCATTTAATTCTCACAACTGTGTAAATTGAATGCTATTACTATATTTTACTATTCCCATTTTTAAAAAAGCAAAGAGAAGCTTAAAAAAATTAAGAAAATTTTCTTAAGACATGGATGGAAGCAGCAAGGTCAAGTTGTACATATAAGGCTAGAGTACTCCAACATGCATACTTTTAACCATTGCAGTATGCTGCCTTTGAATTTACGCAAAGTAATAATGAGTAAGGGGTAAATAATAAATTTAATTATTAGACTATCAAAAGAATGAATTTGAATTTAGCTAGGATCTCAGTGATGAATGCCTACAAGGCTTAGTCAAAGTGAGAAATTATGACAATTTGGGAGATTTCATACCTTGAATCAAAGGTGCCCTTTAATAGCTCTTAAACTAGAAATACCAGGCAGTTGTCAGTTATGTCCTAACTTTGGCCAGTATTATGTCAAAAACCAGACCCTATGTGCCATTGCGCAAAGAAGATTTCAAAATTGGTGAGATTATATACATAAATACAAATCAGCTACACTTGATTTATTAAGGTTATACACATTGAATCCAGGATTTATCAAACTGTGACTTATAACCTATCAATGTGGTTAATAAATTCAATCCAGTAGATAATGTCTTTAAAACAAAAATAAAGGAGAAAGAAACAACAGTATACATTGTTACAGCTGTTGTTCTTGTTAGGTGCCCTCCTGTCATCTCTGACTCATAGCAACCCTGTGCACAGCAGAAAAAAATCACTGCCCAGTCCCATGCTAGCTCCTAGATCTCAACTATACCTGAGCGCATCTCTGTAGCTACTGTGGCAATTCATATGGTCAAGGGCCTTCTCCTCCCTCTTTGACTCTCCTCCTTACAAAGCATGACATCCGTTTCCAGGGAATGGTCCCTTCTGAAAACATGACTGAAATAGGTAAGACAAAGTCTGGCCATTCTTGCTTCCAAGGAGCATTCTGGCTACACTTCCTCCAGGACAGATTTGTTAGTTCTTTTAGCATTCTATGGTGCTTTCAGCATTCTTCTCTAGCATCACAATTCAAAAGCATCAATTCTTCTTCAGTCTTCTTTACTCATTGTTCAGCTCTCACATGCATATGAGGCAATTGAAAAATATCATGGCTTGTGTCAGGCGCACCTTAGTCCTCAAGGAGATATCTTTGCTCCTCAGCACTTGAAAGAGGTCTTTTGCAGCTGATTTGCCCAGTGCTATACATTGTCTGATGTCCTGACCTCTGCTTCCATTGGCAGGAAAACACTTGTTTTGTGATGTGTACTGGTGTTCAGACAGTACACATTAGGACAGGTGGAATTGGTTGGTTCATAAAATACTTGCCTAAGAGTTAGTAAATAGAACCTCCATGGCCTCTAGTGTCCTCTATCTCTTGGTTGCCAGCAACTCTCCTAGACAGTTTCCTAGAGTTTCCCAGAAAACTTACCTAGAGTCTAGAAGCTAAAAAGGCCCTGCCGGATACAGAGACCCTTCTAGCACTACTATCATTATCCATTTTATTTGGTCAATATCCATGTCAAAGTTATTGTTATATATTTCATATAGTTCCCTATTTACTCATATATGAATATTTGGATACTAAATTGTGATGTAAAATTTTTATTATACTAAAGATCTTGAGGGAGCTCTAGTAGCATAGTGGCTAAGGCACTTGACTGCTAACCAGAAGGTTGGCGGTTCAAACCCACCAGCCACACTCCTTGGAACGAAGATGGGGCAATCTACTTCCATAGTGATACTGCCTCGGAAACCCAAGGAGGGGTCACTATGAGTTGGGTACGACTCGACGGCACATAACAACAACAACAACAAAGATCTTGAAAGCATTTTAGCTTTTGAAAATCCACAGAAATACTCAACATTATATATTAGGTGGTTTTCAACCAGGGAAAATTTGCACACATGGGAAAAATAATTGGCAATATCAGTGGACAATTTTAGATGTCACCACTGGAGATGAGGAGTGGTGGGCAGAGATGCTACTGTCATCTAGTGAGTAGAGCCCAACGATGCTACTAAATAGCCTACAATTCAGGACAGACCATCATACAAAGAATTATCTTGATCCAAATGTCAATAGTGCCAAGCTTGAGACACCTTGGTGTAGCTGGTACAATTGTGTAGATGTAATTGTCCATTTCCTTGTCTCTAACATCCTGAGATTATTGTTGTAAATCTATTCCACAAATAGATTTTCATTTTCTACATAATCTACATTATCTCACTTGAATAAGCAGTTTAGAGGGTTAGAGAATTCTGCTCTACAATTGCTTGCACATCTTAATTTCATTTTCTGTTGTATCATGATTATGAAATATTTTTCTTCTCATATGACATTTTTGTGTGTGTGTGAGATTGTTCCCAGAAAATTACAGTTATCACAATTGGATTCATTTCAAAAGAATTTTTATCACCTTCATGAAAACTGAAAGTTAGTGTTCATGTATGCCAAGGCCACTCTGTATGTTGCCATGTTTACGGGCTATGACTGAGTGAGCATTAGCAAATTGGCAGTGGATTGCTCTTTTATACTATGCAAATTGTAATGTTAGGTTTAGGATAATCAGTACAAGGCTATTTTATTGAATTGTACACTTTCCATTATATTGTTTTGTAATTTTTTTTCTGAAAATAATTTAGCTGTGCATGGAATTTCAAAAGAGAAAATTACGTTCTGTTATCATTATTTTGTTTTCAATGCTGTTGTTCTTATTTTTGGCATGTTTCTTTTGCTTGCAAAATAAAAATAATATGCATACATGGCTAGACTGTAAAATACTAGAGACCCTAAAGCACTAGTAATTACTACTAAATTTAACAACATTTAATACTATATATGTATGTTTTTAAATGGGGGGAGAGCTTGTACAACAAAAAGCTTGTTCTAAATCTTATATGTTTGAAATTCTACATATTGAAAATTTTCCCTCTTAGCAAGCATACTTCTATCTTAGTTTCACTTTATAATGATGCCATAATTTAACCAAAACATGTTTATTTTATATCATATCTCTTACTGACATGATATAACACATCCTATCTCTGATATATCATTTACCACCACTATCAATGCTGCATTAAACATAATTTTACATGCAAGTTTTTTATATTTGTTCAGGTGTATCTATAGTATACATGTCTAATAGTAGAATGTCAAATGTCATGTACACTTCTAATTTTGATAGATATGATCAAACTTGCAAAATCTGATTTTTGGCACTTAGTTTCATTAGAATTTTAACAATTCTGAAGACAGAATAAGTACCTGGGATTGAATCAAAGAAATGGTAGGAATGGGTGATTTTCTGTTTGGTAAGGGGAAAAAGAGACAGGAAGAGATCCATATTTGTACCCATTCCAAAGAAAGGTGATACCATAGAATGTGGAAATTATTGAACAATATCATTAATATTGCACTCAAGTAAAATTTTACTGAAGATAATTCAAAAATGGTTGCAGCAGTATATTGACAGAGAACTTCCAGACGACCAAGCTGGATAAGAAGAGGATGTGGAAAAAGGGATATCATTGCTGATGTCAGATGGATCTTGGCTCAAAGCAAAGAATACCAGAAGGATGTTTACTTGTGTTTTATTGACTATGCAAAAGCATTTGATTGTGTGGATCATAACAAATTAAGAATAGCATTGAGAAGAATGGGAATTCATGAACACTTAATTGTATTCATGAGGAACCTATATATAGACCAAGAGGCTGTCGCTCAAACAGAACAAGGGGAAACTGCATGGTTTGCAATCAACAAGGGGGTGTGTCGGGGTTTTATCTTTTCCCCATATTTATTCAATCTATATGCTGAGCAAGTAATCTGAGAAGCTGGACTATATGAACAAGAACATGGCATCAAGATTGGAGGAAGAATCACTAACAACCTGCAATACACTGACAACACAACTTTGCTGGCTGAAAGTGAGGATAACTTGAAGCACTTAGTGATGGAGAGTACAATCTGCAGTATGGATTGCATCTTGATATAAAGAAAACAAAAATCCTTACAACTGGACCTATAAGCAGCATCACAATAAATGGAGAAAAGATTGAAGTTGTCAAAGACTTTACATTGCTTGGTTCTATAACCGATGCCAATGCAAGCAGCAGTCAGGATTTCAGATGATGTATGTTGTTGTTTGTTGTTATGTGCTGTCAAGTCGGCCCGACTCATAGCAACCCCTCCTTGGGTTTCCGAGGTAGTATCACTACGGAAGTATCACTACTTCCTTCTGAGGAGTGGCTGGTGGGTTTGAACCACCAGCCTTCTGGTTAGCAGTCAAGTGCCTTAGGCACTACTCTACCAGAGCTCCCTCGGATGATGTATAGCACTGGGCAAAAGATCTCTTTCAAGTGCTGAGGAGCAAAGTTATCTCCTTTAGGACTAAGTTTTGCCTGATACAATTGCCTCATATGCGTGTGAGGGCTAGATGATGAATAAGGAAGACCGAAGAAGAATTGATGCTTTTCAGTTGTGGTGCTGGTCAAGAATGCTGAAAGTACTGTGAACTGCTCAGAGAACTAACAGATCTATCCTGGAGGAAGTGTTGCCTATATGGTCCTTGGAAGAGAGAATGACCAGACTTCATCTCACCTACTTTGGTCATGTTGTCAGAAGGTACCATTCCCTGGAGATGGATGTCATTCTTGGTAAGGTGGAGGGTTGATGAAAGAAGAGTAGGCCCTCAATGAGATGGATTGACACAGTGGCTGCAGTGATAGGCTCAAGTATGGCAGGGATTGTGAAACTGGTGCAGGACCTGGTGGTGTTTCATTCTGCTGTGCAAAGAGTCGCTATGAGTTGCAGATGCCTCAACGGCATCTATCAACAAGGGAAAAAAGTTTTAGAAGTGTCAATGATAATAGTTAAAAGACACTGAAATACTCCTTAGAAGGTTCTTGTACTTTTCAATTTTATAAAGATATTGATCTGTAGTATCTTTTTATGGTGTTTTATTACCTTAAACCTTGTTTTAAGCTTCATCTGTTTTTTGAATTGATACAATGTCTTTCTTTAAAATTTTATTAAATACTAAATAGCATTAAACAGAAGAAGGGTAAGGTACTATTATCATATGCTGCTTCTGCTGCTGTTGTTGTAAGGTACCACTGAGTCATCTCCAACTCATAGAGACCTTACATACAAGAGATCAACACACTGCCCAGTCATGTGCCATCCTCACAATCCTTGCTACACCTGCACACTTCGTTGCAGCCACTATGTCAATCCATCTCATTGAGGGTCTTCCCCTTTTTACTCTGACTCTCCTCTTTACCAAGCATGATATCCTTCTCCAGGAAATGGTCCATTCTGACAACGTGTTCAAAGTAGGTGAGATGAAGTCTGGCTATTCTCACTTCCAAGGTGCATTCTGGCTACATTTCTTCAAGGATAGATTTGTGAGTTCTCCTGGCAGTCCATGATATTTTCACTATTCTTTATCAACACTACAACTCATAAATATCAACTCTTCTTTGGTCTTCCTTATTTCTTGTCCAACTTTCACATGCATATGAGGCAACTAATTTCCCAGTCTTCTTTCTGAGGAGTGGGTTTGAACCACCAGTCTTCTGGTTAGTAGTCAAATGCCTTAGGCACTATGTCCCAGAGCTCTGAAAATACCATAGCTCTAGATAAAAAACAAACTCACTGCCATTGAGTGAATTCCAACCCATAGCAACCACCTTTGGGTTTCTGAGGTGGTAAATCTTTATGGAAGTAGATTGCCCAATCTTCCTTCAGCTAAGGAGCTGATGGATTTGAACCACCAACCTTCTGGTTACCAGTCAAATGCCTTAGGCACTATGCCACCAGAGCTCTTTATAGCTTGGGATAGGCCCACATTATTCTTCAGAGAGACATCTTTGCTCTTCCACACTTTAAAGAGGTCTTCTGTAGCAAATTAACCCAGTGCAGTACATTTTCTGACTTTTCAACCACTTCCATTGGTGTTGATTTTGTATCCAACTAATATGAAATTTTTGACAACTTCAATCTTTTCTCCATTTATCATGATGTTGCTTATTGGTCCAGTTGTGAGGATTGTCTTCTTTATGTTGAAGTGTAATTCATACTGCAGACTGTAGTCTTTAATCTCCATCAGTAAGTGCTTCAAGTCATCTTCACTTTCAGAAAGCATGCTTATGTTATCTGCATATCACAGGTTTTTAACAAGTCTTCCTCTAATCCTGATGCCATGTTCTTTTTCATATAATCCAGCTTCTTAGATTATGTGCTCAGTATTCAGATTGTATAAGTATGGTGAAAGGATACAACCAGCATGCACTCCTTTCCTGATATTAAATCATGCTGTATTCCCTTCTTACATTTGAGCGACAGCCTCCTGGTCTATGCATAGGTTTCTCATGAGCATAATTAAGTGGTCTGGAATTTCTATTCTTCTCAATATTATCCATAATTTGTTATGATCCACACAGTCCAATGCCTTTGCATAATCAATAAAACACAAGTAAACATCTTTCTGATATTCTTTACAGATGGATGGATCTTTTAGCCAAGATCCATCTGACATCAGCAATGATATCTCTCATTCCATGTCTTTTTTCTGAATCTATCTTGCATTTCCGGAAGTCCCTTGTCAATATACTGCTGTAATTGTTTTTGAATTATCTTCAGCAAAATTTTACTTTGTGTGATATTAATGATATTGTTCAGTAATTTCCATGTTCTGTTGGATCACCTCTGTTGTTAGCTGAGGTTAAAATGACTCCAACTCATGCTACCTTCTGCACAACAGAATAAAAGATTACCCTATCCTTTGTCATCATCACTCTAATTACTAGCATGTTTCAGTCCATAGTTGTGCCTATTGTGCCAATCATCTCACTGAGGATCTCCTTCACCACTGTTGGCCCTCTACCTCACAAATGAGGACATCCCTCTCCAGTGATTGGTATTCCCTGACGACATGTCCAAAGCAAGTGAGTTAGAGAATGTTATGTTGTGATCCATAAGGTTTTCACTGGTTAGTGTTTGAAAGCAAAGTGACAGATTTTTCTTCTTCCACTGCCTTAGTCTAAAAGTTTTGGCAAAACCTGTCCATCACAGGTGACCCTGCTGGGATTTGAAATACCAGTGGTGTAGTTTCCCACATCATAGAAAGAAGCTACCAGTATGATGAAAAGACAGAAAGTGGATGGAATCATATGCTACAAGTTCAGATTCACTCATATAAGGATTATTTCTATTCAAATCATGAAGCTACAACCTGAGAACCCCTGCCATCTAGGTTGCAACTTGACCAAATTATACAAATACTATGCAGCAGAAAATGAACAGTCACATACATGCCTGGATATTCAGTGATAACAAACAGAATGCTCAGTGGTAAAATATTTTCTTTTCAAATTTCAGAGAAGTAGAATCAAACAATTTACTTCCAATTTCATGAACTGTTGCTTATTATAAGATTTCTTTTTTTTATAAAAATAGTCTTGCAGTTGGCATGTAGGAGGCATGTTTATTGGGAACTAAACTATGAAAATCAAGAAACAAGATGGCTATTTTTTTTTTTTTACCCTGTCTTTGACACAAATATTTGACAATGCTTTGGTGATTTTATTTAGTTTCAATTTTTGAAAGACTATAAACCTAATTGAGAATTTAGCAGTCCAGATCAAATATAGCTACACCTTTAAAAGTAGCATTCACATAGAGGGAAAGCTGGACAGACAGGAATGTATAGAAAAGAAGGGCACAGGGAGGGGTGGTCACAGGAAGGAAAGGGGAGGAGAGTTTTTTTATGGTTGGGGATTGTAATCAAGGCTGTGAAATCAAATGTTCATGAACTGTTGGATGTAAAACAAATATGCTTTGCAAATTTACACTCAAAGCACACACACACACAAAATTAATAAATAAAAAATAAATGTCTCAGAGTTATATTTTTCACTATTTATGAAAATTGTAACTCAAAGAAAGAAAAAATTTTCCATCAAACACAATGAGGACTTCATAATGACTGTCTGAATTATATTTACAAATGTATTTTATTCATTTTCTTTACTTGATAGCACAGGACCAGGCTGTTGATTACGCTGAATTTGTGAATAAGATTTCAATTGTCAAGGCATTGGTCTATTTATTTATTTATTTGAACATTCTTCTCCTCCTGCATTTTAGTTTAACAAATGTCCTTTCAGGATTTGATTGTTTTTCCTTAGTAGCTGTTGAGAAAAATATGTATTATGAATAATATGTAGAAGCAATCCAGAGTTTTTCTTCACCATCCTCCAGTGTTTCTTTTATGATGCATTTGGTATTGGAATCCATCCGAAGGCGTAACTTGGGGGCTCTCAATTTTTCTGCTTTGTGCCTGGTCTCGTGCTCTCTGCCAGTTGATTCCTCACCAATTCTCTTTCCACTGAGTATAATTAAGAACAAATATTTCTGGAAGAGAAGGAAAAATTAGATTTAACTTCTGAATTTAATCTTGCAGTCTAACACCTTGATAATTCTGAAAATGGAGATAGAGTTAAAATTATAAAGAATGCAATACAATTTTTTAGAGTGTGAAATTGTTAGGATGAAAATTACAACTATTAAAATAATGACATATGTCATTAAAATAGCTATTAAATGAGTTGTACTGTGCAATTTAGAATGTGGAAGGAGGCTTTTATATAAGGTGGAAAGGGATACAATAAGATGTATTAGAAATATAGGTTAAAATAAAGCTGCTGTATCCTTGTAGAAGTAATTAATTTTCTTTATTTATCTGCTAATATTACTGAAATATTTTAGTCTCACAATGTTCACTGTAATAAACTACAATGACTTTTAGTCTAAGGTTGTTGTTGTTAGCTGCTGTTGAGTTGATCTTGACTCATGGGCCCCCATGTGTTCAGAGTAATACTACTTCATAGGATTTCAAAGCTGTGATCTTTCAGAAGCAGAATTCCAGGCCTGTCTTCTGAGGCACCTCTTGGTGGGTTCAAACATCCAACATGTTGGCTAATAGTCAAGTGTCTACCCATTTGTCCTATCCAGGGATTCCTAGTCTTCAGTTCTATTAAAAAATACATCATTAACTGAATGAGGGAAGTGCTTTTATGAGAGTTTACAGATAAAAATATTATCTGACATTCTTCAATATCAAGTGAGTAAATAGGAGACAAAGATATATTTATGTAGGTGATGTATTTTCTTCTTACTCTTTATTTATTTATTTTTCTTTCTGATGGGAATTTTTCTATAACTGAGACTAAGGGAGAATTTGCAGTGCCAAGTTCAAAACTTGGTCCTCAAGCAGGCTGCAGCTGCAGACTTGGGTAAAAGTTCTAAGCATAAAGCAAATGCAAGAAAACCAAAGGAAACCAAATCAAAAAGTGAAAACTAGTTTTACGGACAGGAAACTGCAGCTAGGGTATCCAAAGATTAGATACGGACTTGAGAGAACAAACAAGGAAAACAGGCAGAAACAGAGAATGACTGACATCTGGATCTTAGGTTCACTCCATTCTGACGTGCATTTTGCACATGACTGGAAACTGATCTGGTTCATGAAATCACCTCAGAATTCAGACATCCCTATTCAGCTTCACAACTTCAAAATCCACAAATTGTCAATCTGCGTTACAAAAAAAAAAAATCACTGCCATCCAATTGATTCTGGCTCACAGCCATACCCATTGGTTTTCCAAGGCTATAAATCTTTACAGAAACAGATTGCCTTATCTGTGTTCTGCAGAGTGGCTGGTGGGTTCAAACTACAAACAGTTTGATTAGCAGCCATATGCCTTAACCACTACACTACCACAATTATTTTCCAATCTGTGTTGGAGCTCAGTAAAATGAGACTGATTTGAGCTATGATTCTGCTATTTACCTGAGTTTTTAACCCTCACTTTCTAGTTTTCTACAAAGTGGGGTTTCTTTATAGAATAACCTCATAAAGTTTTAGGTAAATTAAATGAGATTGTATCTTCATATACTTTAAGTTTTAATTTGGCACATAGGAAGCACTTAATAAACATTAACCGTTACTCTGATTTAAGCTTAGCTGTGCACCAAGTGTGAAGTGCTGTAAATAGAAGGCAGGGAGAAAATGCTTAATACATTGATGAACTAATTAAATATTTAATTTTATTTTTGAGCAAGTTACTATAATGACTACAATGTTACTACAAAGTTACTGCAGAGTTACTATAATGTTACTACAACTAAACTAAGGTTCCTACTCTCTAGGAGTTAGTTGGAGAGTCGTAGGGTTTAGTTGACAAAGAGATAAAAATCCCTGCCCTTAGTGTGGGCAAACTAGTACCAGGATTAGCACATGAAAAACAAAACAAAAATAAACAAAAAACCATTTGCCACCCATTCTATTCTAACTCAGGGTGTCAGAGTAGAACTGTGCTCCACAGGGTTTTTAAAGACTGTGACCTCTTGGAAGTAGGTTGCCAGACTTTTCTTCCCAGGTGCCTCTGGAGGTATTCAAATACCAAACCTTTTGATTATTAGTCAAATGATTAGCCTTTTGTACCAGTGTTCAACAAATATTTATCTAATGAATAAGCAAAGTCACATACAAAAAAAAAAAAAACTTGAAAGAATAATATGTAAACTTCCCAAACACACTTAATATGGCATTGATAAATAATACAGGGATGAAAATAACAAAACATATAATATTGAGGAGGTAACAAGAAATGGAAATACAAGAAGTGTGATTTGAACTGGCTGCTGAGTCTCATGAAAATTGTAATGAGAAATTATTGCATTCTTATATGATTCTGTCAACCTGCTACTTGTCCTTAAGGTGCCAAGAAAGACACATGTTACAAAAAAAAAAAAGGAAAAACAATGAAATTGATGTGTTAATCTGTATGTTTGCTGCTATTTATCTCTTTCACTTATTATACATTATAGATGGGTATAGATGGGTACATATATGACTGGAGATTTTATAAAAATAGGAAGTCAGAAATGCTTAACCCTGCCTGTCAGAGTTAGGAAGAAGTTCACCAAGAGATGGTATTTCACCTGAACTTTGGAGGGTCTGCAGTGACTCACCGGGTGGACTGAAGTGATATCAGAAAGCTGAGTAGTGCTGGGTCAGCTTTGTGTTATTTTTTGACTTGTCTCTAAGTGGTGAGTTGGCTATGCAAAGCTGCTAATAATAAAACACTATACCAGCCCCCAAGTAGCTTAATGAAGATAGATTTCTACCTTTATTCATTCCCTTTTGAACTGAGTCCTTCCAAAATCCTAACATGTAAGACTTTAAATGTTTACCTTCCTTTACTGCTAACATCAAAGACCTGTTTGTTGAATATACTGGTGCACAGTTTGTTGTTTTTGTGCTCTGTTGCTACATTCTTCCTCCCTGGTTAACTATAATTGAAATTGTAAATGGTCATTTCGCCACCAGAAATAGGACTTGAATCTCAATGTATTAGAAATCAACTTCTTTAGGCCGTAAGATACATTTAACAATAGAGAGTAGAATCAATTATTTAGCTTACATAAAGCTGTAGTTGATAACTTAACATCAATCTGAGGCTTTATGGTTAGGATGATAAGGGTTGCTCCTGTTCCCAATACCAGCTCTTGTCCTCAAGAAGCCCATATAGAAGGATACTCCTTCTCAAGGCATATCTTTTTGCTTTAGACACTTAATCCCACCATTCAGTCTTCCCTATTATTATTATTATTTTGTCCAAGTGTGATAATTATTGATATCCTCAAGCTTTAATTCTCATACTTTTACTGATAACCATATATATTAAGTACAAAAGAAACTTGAAGTTCAAATTATAATTTTGTTTGATACAGTTCCAAGTGGTTTATCTCTTAAGAACTTTCAACAGGAATACCTCAAACCTCTAATAATTAGTTCTCATAGCACTATATAGACATCAGACCATTTAATAGCAGGTATTCGTGGTTTTGCTCGTTTGTCTGTCGAGGATACAAGGATGAAGTTCCTAGATCAGAACTACAAGGATGAGAACTAATATCCTGGAGATCTTCCACTAAACTCCAAAATGATTACCAAGCCAGGGTCAAACTCCCCCCATGTTGTCCTCTCCTCATTCACTGACCTCATTGTTCATAGTTTCATAGCTCTGAGATGATTTCATGTTTTTTATTAAGTCTTCTCACAGATACATTTCCTAGCCTTTGCATTTGGTTACAAGCTCCTAATGAGTCCAGAAGGGACATGTTATAGATTCCAATCAGGGAAGAAAATCTTTGTTCTGTGTACCATTTCTCTTTCTGGAGCAGCTTAATATTTTTCCTGGTTGTGAAATCCTAATAATATTGGTTGAAAATCAGATGAGTTAATTACAGTGGCACTACTCGTCTGTCAATTTTTGTACTCTAGTGGCTTGTGTGTTGCTATGCTGTAGCTCAGCTTTTGGTATTTCAAATACAAGCAGGGTCAGCCACGGGAAACAAGTTTCAGCAGATATTCCAGACTAAGGCACAGTAGGAAAAAAAGGCCTGGCTATCTATTTCTGAAAATTAGCCAGTGAAAACCCTTACAATATTCCAATCTCATGCATAAGACCAGTGAATGGGCTCACTCTACCTCTTCTAAGTATCATATTCCAGGGCTTTGACCAGTAATTTTGCCCATTCAGGTTACCATGATGAATCACCCAAATTGTAGAAATTCCAATCTATTTCTCTTTTGCTTCATGTTCCATGAAAGAATCAGTTCAAAGTCCTGCATTAAACGGTAAGAAGGGATTGTCTATAAATTGAAAATTTGTAATCAAGGGACCTTGTTTCTTTGCAAACAAAGAGAAATCACTGATAGTGGAAAATATGGCCTTAGTGATAGAAATAACATGAGAGATTTCATGATAGAATTTTGTAAGACCAATGACTTACTCACTGCAAATACCTTTTCTCAACACCATAAACAATGACTATACACTGGAACTTCACCAGATGGAGTACACAGGAATCAGATCAACTACATGTGTGGAAGGTGATGGAGAAGTTCAATTATCTTCAACCAAAACAAGGTCAGGAGCTGTGGAACACACCATCAACTGCTCATATGCAAGTTCAAGTTGAAGTTGAAGAAAATTAAAACAAGTCCAGAGAGCCAAAATATGACCTTGATTATATCTCTCCTGAATTTAGAGACCATTTAAAGAATAGATTTGATACATTGAACACCAATGACCGAAAACCAGAGAATTGGGGGATGACATCAAGAACATCATCCATGAAGAAAGCAAAAGGTAATTAAAAAGACAGGGAAGGAAGAAAAGACCAAAATGGATGTCAGAAGAGACTCTGAAACTTGCCTTTGAATGGAGAGTAGCTAAAGCTAATGGAAGAAATGACAAGGTAAAGGAGCTGAACAGAAGATTTCAAAAAGCAGCCCAAGAAGACAAAGCCACTTAACTATAATGAAATGTGCAAAGACCTGGAGATAGAAAATCAAAGGGGAAGAACACACTCATCATTTCTCAAGCTGAAAGAACTGAAGAAAAAATGCAAGACTTGAGTTGCAATGTTGAAAGATTCTTTGGGCAAAATATTGAATGATGCAGACTACATCAGAAGAAAATGGAAAGAATACACAGAGTCACTATACCAGAAAGGATTGGTCAATACTAATCTTTTCAGGAGGTGGCATGTGATCAAGAACCAAAGATAATGGAGGAAGAAGTCAAAGCTGCATTGAAGGAATTGGCAAAGAACAAAGCTCCAAGAATTGACAGAATACCCACTGAGATTTTTCCACAAGCAGATGCTGTTCTGGATGCACTCATTTGTCTATGCCAAGATATTTAGAAGACAGCTACCTGGCCAACTGACTGGAAGAGATCCATATTTGTACCCATTCCAAAGAAAGCTGATCCCACAGAATGTGGAAATTATTGAACATTATCATTAATATCACATGCAAGTAAAATTGTACTGAAGATAATAAAAGATGGTTGCAGTGGTATATTGACAGAGAACTTGCAGAAATGCAACCTGGATTCAGAAGAAGACATGGAACAAGGGATATCATTGCTGATATTAGATGGATTTTGGCTGAAAGCAAAGAATACCTGAAAGAGCTTTGCTTGTGTTTTATTGACTACGCAAAAACATTAGGTTGTGTGGATCATAACAAATTATGGATACCATTGAGAAGAATGGGAATTCCAGAATAGTTCATTGTTGTCATGAAGAACCTGTATGTAGACAAGGAGTCTGCCATTAGAACAAAATAGGGAAATACTGCATGTTTTAAAAGCAGGAAGGGAGTGTGTCAGAGTTATATCCTTTCACTGGTTCATATTGTATGCTGACCAAATAAACTGAAAAGCTGGCCTATATGAAGAAGAGTGTAGCATAAGGATTGGGAGAAGACTCATTAACAACCTGCCATATGCACACAACATAACCTGGCTTGCTAAAAGTGAGGATGACTTTAAGCACTAACTGATGAAGATTGAAGACTACAGTATGCAGTGTGGATTACACCTCAACATAAAGAAAATGAAAATCCTCACAACTGCAACAATAACATTATAATGATAAATGGAGAAAAGATTGAAATTGTCAAAGATTTCATATTAGTTGGTTTCATAATCAACAGCAATGGAAGCAGCAGTCAAGACATCAGAAGACATATTGCACTGGGAAAATCTGCTGCAAATGACCTCTTTAAAGTGCAGAAGAGCCAAGCTCTCTTTGAAGACTAAAAACCAAAACAAAACTCATTAGCGTAGAGTTGGATCCAACTCATACTGACTCCTCCTTGGGTTTCTGAGGCAATATCACTACCAAAGTAGATTGCCCAACTTTCCTTCTAGGAGTGGCTAGTGGGTTTTAACCACCAGCCTTCTGGTTAGCAGTCAAATGCCATAGGCACTATGCCACCAGAGCTCTTAACCCAAACTATGGCATTTTCAATTGTCTCATATGCAAGTGAGAGCTGGACAATGAACAAGGAAGACTAAAGAAGAGTTGATGCTTTTGTGTTGTGGTGTTGGTAAAGAATACTGAGAGTATCATGCACTGCCAAAAGAACTGAAAAATTCATCCTGGAAGAAGTACAGCAAGGATGTTCCTTGGAAGCAAGAGTGGCCAGAGTTCATCTTACCTACTTTGGTCATGTTGTCAGAAAGGACCATTCCCTGGAGAAGGCTATCAAGCTTGGTAAAGTGGAGGGTCCATGAAAAAGGCAAAGGCCCTCAATGAGATGGATTGGCACAGTGGCTGCAACGATAGGTTCATGTATAGCAAGGATTGTGAGGCTGGCACAAGATCAGGCTGTGTTTCATTCATTTGTACATAGAGTAGCTATGAGCCAGAGCTGACTTGACTGGACCTAACAACAACAACAATTCAGGGACTATTTACATTTTCATTATTATTAAAATTAGATACTAAAACTAATGATTTGATTTAAGTTGTTTTTTTGTTTTGTTTTGCTTTTTCTTGCTTTATATTGTTTTTTAAATTCTGGAGAAGTATGTAGTATTTCAAACATAATAAAATTGTAAGGTGATGAAGAAAAAAATGGAATATTAAAAAAGTATGTTTTTCTACTCAGGGGGAAAACCACCATGAATATCTTAGAAAAAATTTATGGAAAAATTATTATGTGTAATTTGTTATCATTGTTGATGAATCTGCTGGTGGTATGTCCTTTTAGAAACTAAATATATTTATTATTTGTTTAATTTTCTAAACCAATCTTTCCCCTTGTACTTATGTATTATAAGTAAATCAATTGAAGCTTCTTATTCTTGATATATATGTCTGAACTTCAAAGCTATGGGTTTGTTATCTAATGAGAAATTTACAAATATGTGAGATTAATTTTTCCTAAGAATAATTAAAATTTTCTATTTTAATTTTATATTAGGATGAAATAAGAAAGTCAATGATATTTTTCAATTATTTCAAATAACATTTATCTGAGCATTCTGCTCCCCACAAAATATATATCCCACTTTTCAAATCTTTTCCATATTCTTTATTCTCTCATTAAAGACTTGAATAAAAATTTTGACAAATGCTTAGTATATATTTGTATGACAATTATGTGTTTAACAGCTTGAGAGTTATGTTTTCCTTTGTGCTTAGTCACCAGGAGCGAGATAAGCACGGGCGTGCTTGTGCTTACTCACTGATCTGCACTGAGCACTTTCCCTTGTTACCCTCC
>NW_006921866.1:586533-599953 GCF_000298275.1 Orycteropus afer afer | reverse complement strand
AGGCCTTCAGGGAGATGGATTGATGGGCTCGAGTATAGCATGGATTGTGGGGCTGGCGCGGGATCGGGCAGTGTTTCATTCTGCTGTTCATGGGGTCGCTATGAGTCGGAAACGACTCGATGGCACTTAACAACAACAACAACATAGCTTTGGATTTTCTCTTTGAGTACTAAATGAATAAATAACTAGTTAATGGGAAAGGCCATAATTGTGTTTTTAAAATACAAATTTACCATGAATTTGGAGAAGAGAAATTAAGCTGATATAAAAAGTGAATATTACTGGATACTAATTTAGTATATTAGAAGTCTGTTTATTCAGATTTTTTTTTTATCTTACATAGATAATTTACATTAAACGTTTCTTGCATCTAGATCATTTAAAGCCAGACAGAAGTATTTTCACACACACACACACACACACACACACACACACCCCTATGAATGCACACATCTACTCCTACCTGGCTTCTGATAAATGCATAGTGGATGTTGTTGTTGTTATGTGCTGTCGATTTGCCTCCAACTCATAGGGACCTTATGTACAACAAAAAGAAACACTGCCTGGTCCTGTGCCAGCCTCACAATCCCTACTATACCTGAGCTCATTGCTGTAGCCACTGTGTCAATTCATCTTATCGAGGACCTTCCCCTCTTTCATTGACCTTCCACTTTACCAAGTACAACACCCTTCTTCAGAGAATGGTGCCTTCTGGCAACACAACCAAAGTAGGTCAGATGAGGTCTGGCCGTTCTCATTTCCAAGGAGCATTCCAGCGGCACTTTTCCAAGATAGATTTGTTGGTTCTTTTAGCAGTCCATGGTACATTCAGCACTCTTCACCAACACCACAACTCAAAAGCATCAACTCTTCTTCGATCTTCCTCATTTCTTGTCCAGCTCTCACATCCATTTGAGGCGATTTTATAATACCGTGGCTTAGGTTGGGTACATCTTATTCTTCAAGGAGATATTTTTGCACTTCAGCACTTGAAAGAGGTCTTTTGCAACAGATTTGCCCAATGCAATATGTCTTGTGATGTCTTGTCTGCTTCTTTTGGTATTGATGGTAGAAACAAGTAATATGAAGTCTTTGACAATTTTAGCGTTATCTCCATTAATAGTGATGCTGCTTGTTGGTACAGTTGTGAGGTTTTTGTTTTCTTTATATTGAGACATAATCCATACTATAGACCGTAGTCTTTAATCTTCATCAGTAAGTGCTCTAAGTCATCCTCACTTTCAGCACACAAAGATGTGTCACCTGTGTATTGCAGGTTGTTAATGAGTCTTCCTCAAATCCTCATGACATGTTCTTCTTCATATAGTCCAGCTTCTTGGATTACTTGATCAGCATACAAATTGAATAAGTATGGTGAAATTATACAAACTTGATGCACACCCTTCCTGTTTTTAAACCATGCAATATTCCCTTGTTCTGTTCTAATGGCAGACTCCCAGTCTATGTACAAGTTCCTCATGAGAATAATTAAGTGTTCTGGAATTCCCATTCTTCTCAATGTTATCATAATTTGTTATGATCCACACAATTGAATGATTTTGCATAGTTGATAAAACAAAAGTAAACATCTTTCTGGTATTTTTAGCTTTGAGCCAAGATTCATCTGACATCAGCAAGATATCCCTTGTTCCATGTCCTTTTCTGAATCCAGCTTGCATCTCTGGAAGTTCTCTGTCAATATACTGCTACAACCATTTTTATTTTTTCAGTAAGATTTTACCTGCGTGTGATATCAACGATATTGTTCTATAATTAACACATTCTGTGGGATCACTTTTCTTTGGAATGGGTACAAATATAGATCTCTTCCAGTCAGTTGTCCAAGTAGCTGTCTTCCAAATCTCTTGGCACAACAGAGTGAGCACCTTCAGTGCAGCATCCATTTGTTGAAACATCTCAGTGGACAGTCTGTCAATTCCTGGAGCTTTGTTTTTTTTGCCAATTCCTTTAGTGCAGCTTTGACTTCTTCCTTCAATACCATTGGTTCTTGATCATATGCCACCTCCTGAAGTGGATGATCATTTACCAATTCTTTGGGGTATAGAGATTCTGTATATTCAATCCATCTTCTTTTGGTGTTTCCTGCATCATTCAACATATTTCCCAAGGAATCTTTCAATATTGAAATTTGAGGCTTAAAGTTTTTCCTCAGTTCTTTCACCTTGAGAAATGCCAAGTGTGTTCTTTCCTTTTGGTTTTCTAACACCAACTCTTGGCAAATTTCATTGTAATAATTGACTTTGTCTTCTTGAGCTGCTCTTTGAAATCTTCTGTTCAGCTCCTTAATCCTGTCGCTTCGACCATTTGCTTTAGCTATTTCTGTTCAAGGGCAAGTTTCCAAGTCTCCTCTGACATCCACTGTCATTTTTTCTTCTTTTCCTGTCTTTTTTATGAACTTTTGCTTTCTTCATAGATGATGTCTTTGATGTCATCCTACAATTCCCTCTGGTTTCCCATCATTGGTGTTCAAACCATAAAATTTATCAAGGTCATAGTTTGATTCTGGTATACTTCTTTTAATTGTCTTCAGGTTCAGCTTCAACTTGTATATGAGCACTTGATGGTCTGTTCCACAATCAGCTCCTGGCCTTGTTTTGGCTGAAGATATTGTGCTTTTCTGTCACCTCTTGCCACAGAGGTAGTCAATCTGATTCCTTTCTACTCTGTCTGGTGAAGTCCACATGTATTGCCATCATTTGTGTTGTTGAAAAATGTTTTTGCAATGAATAAGTTGTTGGTCTTGCAAAACTCTATCATACCATCTCCAGCATCAGTTCTATCATCAAGACCATATTTTCCAACTACCAGTAATTCTTCTTTGTTTCCAACTTTTGCATTCTAATCACCAGTGATAATTAATACATCTTGATTGCATGTTTGGTCAATTTCAGACTGCAGGAGTTGGTGATAATCTTCAGTTTCCTCATCTTTGGCTCTAGCTGTTGGTGCATAAATTTAAATAATAGTAGTATTAAATGATCTTCCTTGTAGGTGTGTGTGTGGATATTATCCTATCACTGATAGCGTTCTGTTTCAGGATAGATTTTGAAACATTCTTTGTGATAATGAATGCCACATTTCAATTTGTCATCCCTGGCATAGTATACTATATGGTTTGTCTGATTCAAAATAGCCAAAAAAAAAAAAAAAAAAAAAAGTCCATTTCAGCTTACTAATGTCTACAATATCAATCTTTATGCATAACATTTCATTTTTGACAACTTCCAATTTTCCTAGATTCATACTTCATACTTCCCATGTTCTGATTATTAATGGATGTTTGCAGCTGTTTTTTTTTCTTATTTTGAATCATGCCACATCAGCAAAATGAGGTCCGGAAAACTTTATTCCATCTGCATCAGTAAGGTCAGCTCTGTTCTGAGGAGGCAGCTCTTTCCTAGTTATATTTTGAGTGTTTTCTGACTTGAGGAGCACACCTTCTGGCACTATATGAGACAGTGTTTCAGGGCTATTTTTCAGTAATATATCAGATAGTGTTTCACTGCTATTCATTAGGTTTTCACTTGACATTTCTTTGAGAAGTGGATGGCCTCTTCTGTCTTCTGAGGCTATCTTATTCTGGAAGCTCTGCTGAAACCTGTCTGCCATGAGTAACCTTGTTGGCACTTGAAACACCAATGGCACAGCCTCCAGCCTCACAGCAACACACAAGCCACCACAGGACAGCAAAGTTCATCTCCCTTAGCTGTTCCAAGCTGTCCCACTCCCACTTTCTGGCTTTCCTCTACCTGCATAGTAGATAGTTTACAAATATTAGTTTACAAAATGAAAATATGAGATAGTAGTAAAAGTAGCTATAGTATTCTTATTCCACTACTTTATAAAAATTAATATAAATTGGTGAGGGAATAGTTTCCTCCCCAGTTAAAATCTGATATGTATTGTTAATTACATAGTGTTATTTGAAGGGCATGTAAGTTCCAGTCCTGATGGACTAGCTGAATCAAAGGTGTTGGGCACACAAGAATCACCAGAGTGCTTGTTTCCCTATAACATCAGGGGTCACACTATTAAGTCACTTTTGAATTATGAGATAAATGATCTCATTAATCATTATTACACTTTCGTGGAGAGGATCTTTTGATAAAGCACTTTCCTTCCTAAGCTAAATCAATCATTTATATAAACACTTAGTCCCAGATTCCAGTTATTATATTGTACTGTTTGAGGATAAGAGGAATCAACTAAAGAAACATAATCAAGCCAACATAATCAAGCCAAGATAATACAGTCAAGGACAGGAAAATTGTAAAGTCAAGTCACCATTTGAAGCAGCAATATTCCCATTGACCTCAAATTAATAGCTTTAACTTATAGCCCTCAGCCTTTGTGGATTTTATTTATTTATTTATTTTATTTTTTTTTTTGCTGTATTATTCTGGAATCTTTATATTTCAAGTTATACAGATCTACCTCAAAGCAGCCTAAACCAAAAATAAAATTTGTGTGCCCATTTGTCATGTATCCAAAAAGAAATTTCAT
This sequence comes from Orycteropus afer afer, assembly GCF_000298275.1. NCBI lineage: Eukaryota > Metazoa > Chordata > Mammalia > Tubulidentata > Orycteropodidae > Orycteropus > Orycteropus afer. The sequence continues at coordinate 595,429 of NW_006921866.1, read as the reverse complement.
CAGAAATAGCTACATTTGCAACTTTACACAATGTTTAGAGAATTCTATGTCTTACACCTACATATATACATACATATACAAATATACTATGTGTGTGTGCAGTGTATACAAATATGTGTGTGTATAAGAGTCCCTTATCAAATGACTAAATTCTCCACTTGTTGTTATGTGCCGTCAAGTCAGACCCAACTCATAGCAACCCCTCCTTGGGTTTCTGAGGCAGTATCACTACGGAAGTAGATTGCCCAACCTTCCTTCTGAGGAGTGGCTGGTGGGTATGAACCTCTAGCCTTCTGGTTAGCTGTCAAGTGCCTTAGGCACTACAGTACCCAAGCTATTAACCAAAAAAAAAAAAAAAAAAAAATGGTGGCATAGTGCCTAAAGCATTTGACTGTTAACCAGAAATTTGGCAGTTCAAACCCACCAGCTACTCCTTGGAAGGAAGACTGGGCAATCTACTTCCATAGTGATACTGCCTCAGAAACCAAAGGAGGTGTCACTATAAGTTGGATTTGACTCCACGGCAGTGAGTTTACTTTTTTGGTTTAACCTGCCAGAGGTCCCATGGAGGAAAGGCCTGATGATCTGGTTCTGAAAGGTTACAGCCTTGAAAATCATATGGAGTACATCTCTATTCAGAAATACATGGGATAACCATAAGTAGCAATTGACCCAATGGGACCTGTTTTTCATTTGTTTTGGTTAAATGTGTATGTATATATAGATGTGTATGTGTATGTGTTTGGAATAGAAAGTATTTTATAAAACATTCGTTTTAAGAAAGGAAATATGAGACGGTGGTATAACAATCTATAGTATTCTTATTCTACTAATTCTCAGAAAGAATCAGCTCTTTCACTTATGAATTGTGTGACTTTGAGTAAGCCATGTAACTTCTGTAAACTACCATTTTCTCAACTGTAAATTGGAAACAATTCTATCTGCCCAATCTGTGTCTCTGGGTTTTCTTTGAAAACACTTTCCCAACTGTAAAATGTTATGCATTTACTTAATTGCTTAAGTCATTTCCTTCTTCTGTCTTCTGAGGCTATCTTATTCTGGAAGCTTAGTCATTTCCTAGGAAGGAGGCTTGACTTCTCTAACCTTTCGTGTTTTTCTTCTCCTTACTCATGAGGTCTTATATGAGATTGAATAAAGATAAAAATTATTTGTTAGTACACAAACATATTGATATTATACTGTGAGATAAAGTCAAAGAAAATACTTTGTTTGTCTTGTATATAGTTACTGTGAAGAATCTAAAGGAATTCCACCCCATCCTATGGAGATGAAAGATTTGCTTCTGCCTTTCCAGGATGGAGCCAAGACCTGAGGCAAGTATACAAGGAAATTTAAGGTGAGTAGAGAAAAGAAAGAGAAAAAAGGCAAGGGAATCATTGATGCCAGTATAACTAGTCTCACTGTGTTGGCTACAAAAATATATATAAACAAAAGAATATATATATATTTTATTTTATTTTATTTTTTTACACTATCTGTGTTGCATGTTAGGAGCAGTGGTGGTACAATAGTTAAACACTCAGTTCCTAATGATGGATCAGTGGTTCAAAACCACCACTTTCTCCAAGGTAAAAAGAGGTTATAGTCTGCTTCCATAAAGACTTACAACTTTGATAACTCTATGGGGCAGTTCTACTCTGTCCTATATTTTCACTATGAGTTGGAATTCTACTCCATAGCAATGAGTTTACTGCATATACGAGGCTGTCTGTAAAAAAAAAAAAAAAAGACAATTCCTTTGTGGGAATTAGAAAAAAGCATCCACTCTTGCTTTACACAAACTCACGAAACAAACTTGGCCAGGAGTGTGAGGTCTAAATTCTACCCCGCACTAAAAGATCCTTTGCCATGCAAAGAGAAAAACTGCGTAAGTTTGTATGAATATGTCTAATACTCTAATAAACCATTATCAACTTCTGTCTAATAGTCTATGCCTATGAGTATTTCAATGGAAAAACTCAAGTGTTTTCACTTATAAAATAGCTCTGGTGGCATAGTGCCTAAAACATTTGACTGCTAACCAGAAGGCTGGAGGTTCAAACCCACCAGCCATTCCTCAGGAAGATTGGGTACTCTACTTCCATAGTGATACCGCCTTGGAAACCCAAGGAGGGGTTGCTATGAGTTGGATCCAACTCAAAGACAATGAGTTTGGTTTGGTTTGGACAGTGTTTTGTGCTCACAATTTTGGAGCAGGATATATTTCCTGCTTATCTACTATAATGCCTCAAGCTCTAAACTCTGCACAAATATAAACACATATTATTCTCTAAGATTATGTTAATACTAGCTTCCATAAGGGAGCTCTGGTAGCATAGTGGCTAAGACACTTGCCTGCTAACCAGACGGCTGGCGGTTCAAACCCACCAGCCACTCCTCGGAAGGAAGGTTGGGCAATCCTACTTCCGTAGTGATACTGCCTCAGAAACCCAAGGAGGGGTCGCTATGAGTCGGGGCCGACTTGACGGCACACAACAACAACAACAACAAGCTTCCATAAAGAATCCCTCAAATGTATAATGTCTCAAACACAGTAGACATTTACTTCTCATTTTTTAAACAAGTTGAAAAAGGAGATCAGTAACCTGATTTCCTTTTATCTTCAATCTGCAGCTTCCAAGATCCCTGACCTCATCTTATCATGTCAGGGAAAACTCATGGAGGACATCATGATCCGGGATTGTAAGTGGCACTCATAACTTCTGAACATACTGCATTGACTTGGTGTGTCCCACATCTAATTGAAAGGGAAACCAGAGAATGAAGTATATCTGTGCTCCCAGAAAAAAGTGGGAACAGATGTGGATATGGGGACCAGCTCTACATTGTCTGCCACATGATTTAACTTGCCATCTATTATCCTCTCAGGTCCCCAATGATATCAGTAGATAATAAGATAAATGAAATAATGGTTGTAGGATAATTATTCTTTTTCAGTATTTTTTATTCATTGTCCAGCTTCTGTTTGCATATGAAGCAATTGAAAATACCATGACTTGAGTTAGGTGCACCTTAGTCCTCAAAGTGACAACTTTGTTTTTTGACACTTTGCGGAGGTCTTTTGTACCAGATATCTTCAATGCAATATGTCATTTGATTTCTTGACTGCTGTTTCCATGGGCATTATTGTGAATTCAGGTAAAATGAAATCCTTGAAAACTTCAGTCTTCTCTCCATTTATCACGATGTTGATTATTAATCCAGTTATGAAGTTTTGTTTCCTTCATGTGAAGGAGTCATCCCTGTGGAAGCCTATAGTCTTTGATTTTCATCAGTAAGTGTTCCAAGTCTTCTTTGTTTTCAGAAAACAAATGTGTCATCTGCATATCATAAGTTGTTAATCAGTTATCCTTCAGAACTCATACTGTTCCTTTCTTCATACAGTCTTGCTTCTCAGATTATTTGCCTAGTATCCCAGTTGAATGAGTATGGAGAAACGATTCAACCTTGAAGCACACCTGTCCTGTTTTGAAGTCACACAGTATCCTCTTGTTGTGCTTGAATGAGTGCCTCTTGGTCTATGTACAGTTCTACATGAGCTTGATTAAGTGCTTTAAATTTCCTGTTCCTCACAATGTTATCCATACTTGGTCATTCATGCAGTCAAATACCTTTGCATAGTTGATACAACATAGGTGAATGTCTTTCTGGTATTCTCTGTTTTTAGCCAAGATCCATCTGAGATCAGTAATGCTATCCATCATTCCATGTCCTCTTCTGAATCAGACTTGAATTTCTGGGAGTTTCCTGTCAATCTACTGCTGCAACTGCTCTTTAATTATCTTTAGCATAATTTTACTTTCATGTTATATCATTGATATTTTTTGATAATTTCCACTTTCTGTGGGGTTGCCTTTCTTTGGAATGAACACAAATATGTATCTTTTCCAGGAGCTTTGGCAGGTAGCTGCCTTCAAAACATTTTATGCATTTGTTAAAACAACTCAATTAGTATTTTGTCACTTCCTAGAACCTTGTTTTTCTCCAATGCCTTCAGTACAGCTTGGGCTTGTTCTTTCACTACCATCCATTCTTGATCATATGCTATTTCCTGAAGTGATTAAACATCAACCAATTCTGTTTGGTAGAGTGACTGTGCATTCTTTCCATCTTTTTTTTTTTATTTTTTCCTGCATCCTTCAATATTTTTCCCATGTCGTCATTGTTACTAAGTGCCATTGAGTTGAACTCCAACTCATAGCAACCTTACTCAACACAATGAAACACTGCCAAATCCTGCATCAACCTCACAATTCTTGCTTTGTTTGAGTCCACTGTTGCAGTCACCGTGTCAATCAATCTCGAGGGTCTTCCTCTTTTTTGCAGTCCTTCTACTTTATCAAAATTGATGCCCTTCTCCAGAGAATTATCCCTCCTGAAGGTGCTTTGGATAAAGTCTCACCATCATTGTTTCTAAGGAGCTTTCTGGGTATACATTTTCCAAAACAGATATTTATTCTTCTGACAGACCATTTTGCCAAGAATCCTTCAATATTGGAAGATGAGGTTTGATTTTTATTACAGTTTTATCAGCTTGAAAAATGACAATTGTAGTCTTCTCTTTTGGTTTCATAACAAAAGGTATTTGCACATTAAATTATAATACTTTGTCTTCTAGAGCTGCCCTTTGAAAATGTCTGTCCAGCTTTTTTACTTCATTATTAATTGCATTTACCTTACCACTTTCCATTCAAAAGCAAATTTCAGAGCCTCTCCTGACATTCATTTTGCTCTTCCCTTTCTTCCCTATCTTTTTAATGAAATTTTGCTTTCTTTATGTATGATGTCCTTGATATCATTCCCAATTTGTCTGGTAACTAATGTTCAATGCATCAAATCTGTTCCTGATATAGTCTCTAAATTGAGATGGAATATACTCAAGATTGTGCACTGGCTCCTGTAGACTTGTTTTAATTTTCTTCAGCTTCAACTTGAACTTGAATAGGAGCCATTGATGGTCTGTTCCCCAGTCTACCCCTGGTCCTTTCTGACTGATGATATATAGATTCTTAATTGTCTCTTTCCACAGACATAGTCAATTTTGTTCCTTTGTATTCCAGCAAAGTCCATAGCATTTATAATGGCTGTTAATATTGTTAATAAGATAAACCAATGAATAGGTTACTGGTCTTACACTATTCTATCATGCAATCCCAGCAGCATTTCCATCACTCAGGACACATTTTCCAACTACTGATTCTTCTTCTTTAGTTCCAACTTTTGCACTCCAATCACCAGTAATTATCAATGCATCCTGTTTTTATCCTTAATCAATTTCAGAGTGCAATACTTAGTAAAGCTCTTCAGTTACTTCATCTTTGGGATTAGTAGCTGGTAACTAAATTTAAATAATAATAGTATTATCTGGTCTGCCTTGTAGGTATAGCAATATTTTCCTATCACTAACAATGTTGTACTTCGGGATAGGTCTTGAAATTTTCTTTTTGACAATGAATGTGATGCCACTCCCTTTCAATTGGTTATTCCTGGCATTGTTGTTGTTGTTGTTATGTGCCGTCTAGTCATCCCCGACTCATAGCGATCCCTCCTTGGGTTTCCGAGGCAGTATCACTACGGAAGTAGGATTGCCCAACCTTCCTTCCGAGGAGTGGCTGGTGAGTTTGAACTGCCAGCCTTCTGGTTAGCAGTCAAGTGCTTTAGCCACTATGCTACCAGAGCTCCTATTATATCATAATATTGACTGATTCAAAATGGCCAATACATCAGCTAACTAATACCTAAGATATTGATTTTCAAGCACTCCATTTCATGTTTTTGCAAAGTCCATTTTTCCTAGATTCATACATTGTATATTCCATGATGCAATTGTTAATGGAGATTTGCATCTCTTTCTTCTCATTTTGAACTGTGCCATAATGGAGGTCCCAAAATCTGTAATCTTTCCATATCATTTAAGATCATCTCTACCTTCAGGAGGTGGCCTTTCTCTAGTTACATTTTGAATGCCTTCCAATCTGATGTTCTCATCTTCTGACACTATATTAAACTATAGATGTATTTTTACAAGAAGATCACCAGGTCTTTCTTTCCAGTCTATCTTAGTATGGAAGTTCCACTGAAACTTGTCAATCACAAGTGGCTCTAGTTGTATTTGAAATACTGGTGTCACAGCTTCTACTTTCACATCAACACTCATGTCACAATGGTACAAAAAATAACAGACAAGTGGTGGAATTCTATATTATACATTTGTTATATAATAAATTCTCAACATATTAAAGTAAACAAGTTTAGAATTACATTATCAGCCAGGAGCTCTTTAAGGCCTCTGCATCTAGCTCTCCCATGGCATTCAATGATAACCCTAAGATTAGCATTTTTACCAATCAATTTTTATTGTCATTTTGTCTTTAAGCTAGAGACAATGCCTTCTTCACTCTACTAAAAGAATGAATCCTTAAATGTAAAGAGGATAGTAATAACTAACACTTATTAACTGTTTATCATGTGTAAATCACTGCTTGAAGAGTTTTACATGCCTTAATTTGTTCAGTTCTCACAATAATCTATTAAGTATATATTCTTACTAGAATTATTTCAGAAATGAGAGAGTAGAGACTCGGGGCATGTAACATGTATACATTTACATAACTAGGAATTGTTAGAGCTAGAATATCAACCAATATATTTTGGTTCAAGTACCTAACTTCTATATTATTTGTTGTTGTTGTTTGCCATAGAGTTGATACCAACTCATAAAAACTCTATACATATCAAGTAGGTTACAGTAGCTATTATTTCCAAATTGGAGACATCCTGTATTACTGTACTAAATATACTATATGTGTTTTTCTCAGCTTTCTTTCCTGTTTTTCCATTTTGTTTGTTTTGTTTTCTGCATATCCTATACCCTTTAAATTACCTTCTTTAAATGCCACCTGCTCTCCTGAAAATTCAATGTGGCAGTTACCATTTACATTTGCTATGCTTAGCAGTGTTCTGGAAAACAAAGAGATAATGACAGCTCCACAACACACTCCATCTCTGGGCTTCACACTTCCGTTTCCACTTACAAACATGGAGAAAGCCCAGAATACTGGTAAGAAAAGATATTGATGATGGAAAATATTGCTTCCATTCTCTGGCTTTTAGAAGAATCCTGAAGTACCTGTCTCTTGAGCAGCAGTAAGAGAATTCTACTTACAAAACAAAGTGGTCATCAAGTCTCCTACAGAGATAGGCAATTATTATGCCTAGTTTATCATCATTATCATCACCAAATAATGTTTGCTAAGCCTGTAGGAGCTCTGGTAGCATAGTGGCTAAAACACTTGACTGCTAACCAGAAGGCTGGCAGTTCAAACCCACTAGCCACTCCTCGGAAGGAAGGTTGGGCAATCCTACTTCAGTAGTGATACTGCCTCGGAAACCCAAGGAGGGGTCGCTATGAGTCGGGGCCGACTCGATGGCACATAACAACAACAACAACAAGCCTGTAGGAACACAAGGCGGTGGAGTGATTAAATTGGCAACTTCTCTTCCTCCCAAGAGTTTGCAATTTAAGTAGAAAAAGGAAAGCAAAGACAAATATATACAAGGTCAGGCTGAGAGCAGCACTAACATATTAATATACTTATTAGAATAGAGAGATAAAGCAAGGCGGCAAAGTGAACACAGCTCCCATTTACTTCCTGAGAAACTAGCCCACTGAACAGTGAATAAAAACAAGCACAAACTGAGATCTCAGAACTCTGGGCAGAAGGTGAGTGGGGTACTGCTGAGTTGGGATAAGTTCAGAAATAGGGGACAGGAGGAACATGGACAGCACAGAAGCTGAGAGAACCTACCCGCTAATATCACAAACACTTGCTCATCACAGCCATTTTGGGGTTGGGCTGGTCAACACCCAAAACAGAAAACACAGAAAGGGAGCTAATTTGAGGAAGCTGTAGCCCAATTTTAAAAGGTGGTGCAAATTTAACATGAGAATTCATGGGCTTTGCAATTAGGAAAACATGATCCTGTAAGAGAGTGCTCTTGAATCTCACTGAAATAAATTGATGGGAGCTAAGATTGGAAGGAACTACAAGGGCATCAGAGCAAGTGAACTACTTCAGACAAACAGTGACACAGAGAAAAGACTAGTGCTCACAGTGGGACTGTGAAGGACATCTGTGGGAGAAAGAAATAAGGAGGTCCCACCATCAACTCAGCTGAAGGGATTAGGTGAGGAGAGGAAACAGGGACACAGGTGGGGCTGATACAAGAGGTCTCCAAACAAGACAAACTTGTCTGTTGGTTTGTTCTACTGTGGTGACATGTAGACATGAGTTTTGAGGCTGAGCCTCTGGTGTTTAAAACCCAGCAAAATGCACCTGGTGCACAGGTAACAGCCAAGCTTATAGACTAAGACAGACTAGGAAGAAGGAACAGGCCATCCACTTCTCAAAGAATTGGCCAGGGAAAACCTTATGAATAGCAAAGAAAGACTGTTTGGTACATTGCCATGCACCTTTAGGAATAGTCTGTTTAGGCTAAAAGGCTCTCAAAATAGGACTGGGAAAGAGCTGAAACATTTGAGTAAACACAGCCTTACTCATATGGATAAGAGAAAGCTTTCGAGACCTTCATTTGCTGATGTGGCACCACTCAGATTGAAGAGAAACAGCAACAGACATCCATTTATCATAGGAACATGGAATGTATGAAGTATGAATCTAGGAAAATTGGAAGTTGTTAAAAAAGAAATGGAATGCATAAAAATTGATATCCTCAGCATTAGTGAGCTGAAATGGACTGGTTTTGGCCTTTTTGAATCAGACAACCACATGATCTACTATGCCAGGAATGAGAGTTTGAAAAGGAATGGCGTGGAATTCATCCTCACAAAGCATGTTTCAAGATCTGTCCTGAA
>NW_006921866.1:580499-582522 GCF_000298275.1 Orycteropus afer afer | reverse complement strand
AATTTAAAAAACACTAACATTAAATTTTCCACCACTAACCCATTTGTGCATCAGTTTGTTTTGCTCATGTGTACTGATGTGTACAACTTTGTTGTGGCTTGCATGTTGATGTGATGGTAACAGCTATGCCACAAATATTTCAAATACAAGCAGGATCAGTCATAGTGGATAGGTTTCAGTGGAGCTGACTAAAACAGACTAGGAAGAAGAATATGGTAGTTTATTTCTTAAAACCTTCTGAATAGTAGCGGAACATTGTCTGATATAGTGCCAGAAGATAAACTCTTCAGTTTGGAGGGCACTCAAAATACAACAGGGGAAGAATTGCCTCCTGAAAGTATTATCAGCTTTAGAAATATGGTTGCATTAAGCTTTCAGAACATTTATTTGCTAAGGATTTCTTCTCAAGGCAAGAAGAAACAGCTGGAAACATCGATTTATCGAAATTTTGAATGTAGGAAAATTTTAAGTTGTACAAAATGAAACCATAAAGATAGATGGATCTTTATGTCATCCATAAAGATAGATATCGTAGGGATTACAGAACTGAAATGCAATGGTATTGGTCATTTTGAGCTATACAATCATATGGTCTACAATGCCAAGAATGAAAAATTGAAGAGGAAGTCATTCATATTCATAATCAAAAAGAAAATTTCAAGATCTATCCTGAAGCAGAATGCTGTCTATTTTATGATAATGTCCTTAAGCCTAAAAAGATGGCATCATTGGTGATGTCAAATAGATTTTGGTTAAAAACAAATGCCACAAACATGTCTATCTGTGTTTTAATGAGTATGTAAAGGCATTGGACTGTGTGATCATAACAAATTATGAATAACATTGTGATGAATTAGAGTTCCAGAACACTTAATTGTACTCATGAGGAACCTGTACATAGACCAAGAGGCCATCATTCAAAAAGAACAAAAGAATACTGAATAGTTTAAAATCAGGAAGGGCATAAAAATATCAGGGTTATATCCTTTCACCATTCTTATTCATCCTGTATGCTGAAGAAATAATCTGAGAAGCTGGACTCTATGAAGAAGAATGGAGCATCAAGCTTGGAGAAAAACTCATTAGCAATCTGATTGCACCTTAACATGAAAAACTAAAATTCTTACAACTAGACCAATAAATAACATCATGATAAATGGAGAGAAGCAATTGAAGTTGGCAGGGATTTAATTTTATTGGATCCAAAGTCAATGCCCATGGAAATAGCAGTCAAGAAATCAGATGGCATATTGCATTGGGCAAATCTGCTGCCAAAGACCTCTCTAAAAGGTTAGAAAGTCAAGATGTCACTTTGAAGACTAAGTGCATCTGACCCAACCTGTGGTAGTTAAGGTTATGTGTCAGCTTGGTTGGGCTGGGTTTTGAGTGACGGGGCAGCTGGATGTAGTTATTCCCCATGATGAGACTGGTAATCAACTCCATGATGGAATCTACTGGAGCAGCTGAGTAGCTTTCTTAGGGATATAATCTACCTCCAGTAAAAAAGAAGCAGCTTTGAGAAAGGTCTCTACAGTTTTTTGGCATGCTGGGACTTAGCATGTAACCAGGTCTTCAACAGCTTGCCATGTTTCCTGTTGATCTTGGAACTGTCTATGGACTTGAATGAGTTGCCTGCCATGTTGATTGGTAATCTTGGGACTGTGACATTTTGTTTGTTGACCTTTGTTTTTTCAGCCTCAGCAGCCAGCAGCTGCTTGAGTTAAGAAAAACTTCCAGCTTCAGTGGGCTGGGAGCAAGAAGCAGAGCTGAAGCCCAAGGTTAAGGAGCTTTCACCCAGTGCCTGGAACTGGCACTTCAAATTAAAATTCTAGCCTCCTTAACTTTAAGAGAATAAGTTTCTGTTTGTTAAATCCATCCATCCATCTGTGATATCTTCTAGTAGGTGGCAAAGCACTAGGTAACCAAAACTCAAGCCCTACTATTGAATTATTAGTTGCCTCATATGCAAGGAAAGCTGGACGAGGAATAAGGAAGACCAAAGAAAAATTGATGGCTTTGGATT
>NW_006921866.1:579362-579974 GCF_000298275.1 Orycteropus afer afer | reverse complement strand
TTTTTTTTTTTTTTTTTCATTACAGAAACTTTGGTCTTCTAAGGTAATGTCTTGTTAGACTGCTCAGGGGTTATGTTCTTCTAGAATGCTGTCATGTGAAATAAACTCAGACTGCTTGAAACTTCCTCCCCATATTACCACTAAATCCTTTTCTCCTGAACTCCTTGTATTCTCCTCTCTTCCTGTCTGATTATAGTCTTGGTCTTGTACAGAGGTTCTCAATCAGCTTCAATATTGCCCACTCAAGGACATTAGGAAATGTTTGAAGACATTTTGGTTGTTACCATGGGGTTAGGGAAGTGGGAGTGCTATAGGTGTCTAGGAAGTAAAGTCCAGGGATGTTGCTAACACCTTGCAGTGCACAGAACATTCCCACAAAGAAGAATTGTTGTTGTTGTTGTTAAGTTCTGTCAAGTCGTTTCCGACTCATAGAGACCCCATGCACAGCAGAATGAAACTCTGCCCGATCCCGCTCCAGCCCCACAATCCCTGCTATACTTGAGCCCATCATCACAGTCACTGTGTCGATCCATCTCGTTGAAGGCCTCCCCCTCTTTCGTCGACCCTCCACCCTACCAAGCATGACATCCTTCTCCAGGGAATGGTCCCTTC
>NW_006921866.1:573314-579262 GCF_000298275.1 Orycteropus afer afer | reverse complement strand
GGAAGATCCTTAATGAGGTGAGTGACATAATGGCTGCAACGATGGGCTCAAGCATAGCAAGGATTGTGAAGATGGCACAGGACTGGGCACTGGTTTGTTCTGTTGCACATGAGGTCATTAGGAGTTGGAGACAACTTGATCACCTCCAATAACAACATCAAATGATAAAACAGTTAATATGATTGTTATTCAAATTTAGGCACCAAACAATAAGCTAAAGATGAAAAAAAAAATAAAGATTTTCAACAACTTCTGCAGTCTGAAATTGATTTGAGAAACACAATCTAGATTAATAATTACTGGTGATTAGAATGTGAAAGTTGGAAATGAAGTAGTTGGAAGATATGGCTTTGGTGAGAGAAACTTTGGTAGAGATCACAAAATATAACTTTGCAAGAACAACAAGTTATTCAGTGGAAATACTTTTTCTTTTCTTTTTTCCAATGACATATATGATGATTATATACATGGACTTCACTGGATAGAATATAGGAATCAAGTTGACAACATCCATGGAAAGAGACAAAGGAGAAGCTCAATATAATCAGTTCAGAAAAAGGTTAGTGTTGACCATGGAACAGACCATTAATTGCTCCTATGCAAATTCAAGTTGAACCTGAAGAAAATGAAAACAAATTCACAAGAACCAAAGTATGGCCTTGAATATATCCCTCATCAATTTATAGACTATCTCAAGAACTTATCTGTAGTACTGAACAATAATAATCAAAAACCAGATGAATTGTATAATGACAAAAAGAACATAAAACATGAAGAAAATAAAAGGGCATTTAAAAGACAGGAAAAAATAAAAGACCAAAATGAATGTTAGAAGAGATTCTGAAACTTGTTATTGAACAAAGAATAGTTTAAGCAAATGGAAAAAATGATGAAGTAGAAGAGTTGAACAGAAGATTTCAAAGGACAGCTGAAGAAGACCCAGTAAAGTATTATAATGAGATGTGCAGAACCCAGAGTTAGAAACCAAAGTGAAGAACATGCTCAACATTTCTCAAGCAGAAAGAACTTAAAATAAATAATAATAATAATAATAATAAACAAGCATTGAATTGCAATACTGAAGGATTCTATAGGCAAAATATTGACCTATGCAGGTAACATCAAAAGAAGATGGAATAAATATGCAGTCACTGTACCAAAAAGAACTGGTCGATGTTCAACCATTTCAAGAGGTATCATATGACAAAAAATCAATGGTAGTGAAAAAAGAAACCTAAGCTGCAGTGAAGGCATTGGAGAAAAATAGGCTCCAGCAATTGAGGTAATACCAATTCAAATGTTCAAGAAATGGATGCAACATTGGAGGTGATCACTCACCTATGCCAAGAAATTTGGAAGACAGGTACCTGGCCAAATAACTGGAAGATACATGTACCTATTCATTGACATTTTAAATAAAGGTGATCTAACAGACTGAAAATTTTATCAAACATCATTAACATCTTGTATAAGTAAAATTTTGTTGAAAATAATTCAAAAGTGGTTGCACAATTATAATGATAGAGAACTGCCAAAAATTCAAGCCAGATTGAGAAGAAGACATGGAACAAGGGCTATCATTGCTGGTATCAGAAGGATCTTGGCTGAAAGCAGAGAATACCAGAAAGATGTTTACAAGTCTTTTATAATCTATGCAAAGGCATTCAGTTATGTGGACCATAACATTCACATTGTGAAGAATGGGATTTCCCAGAACACTTTATTGTACTCATGAAGAACTCGTGCATAGACCAAGAGACTGTCATTCAAACAGAACAAGGGGTTGCTGAATGGTTTAAAATTAAGAAAAAAATGTATGTCAGGGTGTATCTTTTCACCATACTTTCTCAATCTGTATGCTGAGCAAATAATCTGAGAGGCTGGACTATATGAAGAACTGAGTATCAGGGTTAGAGGAAGATGCATTGACAACCTGAGAAATGGAGGTGATATAATCTTGCTTGGTGAAATGAAGAAGACTTGAAGCACTTATTAATGAAGATCAAATATTATAGCTTTCAATATGAATTATACTTCAACATAGAGAATCTAAAAATCCTTGTAACTGGATCAATAGGAACATTATGAGAAACAGAGAAAATATTGATGTTACCAAGTATTTCGTGTTACTTTTTCTACAGTCAGTTCCCAAGGAAGTGTTAGGCAAATATGCTACAAAAATTGTTTTTTAAGAAAGAAAGTGTTAGGCAAATATGCTGCCAAAAAAAAAAGAAAAAGTAAGTTTTCTCCTACCTTTCTTATTCATTGGTCATCTTTTAGAAGTATATGCAGCAATTGAGAAAAAACATGGTATTTTCAATTGCCTCATATACTTGTAAAAGATGACCAATGAATAACAAAGACAGGAGAAGAATTGATGCATTTGAATTGTGTTGTTTTTGAAGAATTTTGAATATGCCATGGACTACGAGAAGAACAAACAAATCTATCCTGGAGAAATACAGCCTTAAAAGGAGTACTCCTTGGAAGTGAAGATGATGAGACGGAAAGAGTCTCACCATCTTCATGTACTTTCAACATGTTTTCAGGAGGGATCAGTACCTGTGAAAAAGGACATCATACTTGGTAAAGTAGTGGGTCAGCAGAAAGGAGGTAGATCATCAAGGATGTGGATTGACACACTGGCTACAATAATGAGGTAAAATATAGTAATGAGCGTGAGTATGAAGCTGATCTGGACAGTGTTTTGTTCTATTTTCTATAGGATCACTATGATTCAGAATCTACTCCATTGCACCTAACAACAACAGAACAATAGATTAGATTTATTAGGATCCCAGAGCACCATGATAACAATAAATTCATAGACACAATTTCCCAAGGGATAATCATAGAGAATTTCTGAGATCTGAACAGAAAACCAAGAATGAAAATACAGGAAGCTATATGATCTCTAATTAGAAGATACACAAAAAATCAGCTCTGTACCCTATCCTAATAAAATTCCTGAAAACCAAAGACAGAGAATTCTGAATGCAGAATATAACATACCAAGGGCTCTCATAAGAATCAGTGCAGATTTTCTCCAGAAACTCAAATTCCTTAGGCATTACACTACCAGAGCTCTGGGAATTTATCAGTATTTGACTGCTAACCAGAAAGCTGGCGGTTTGAACCCACCAGTCACTCCTCAGAAGGAAAATAGGGCAATCTACTTCTATAAATATTTACTGCCTCAGAAACCCAATGTAGGTCACTATGAGTTGGAATAGAATCAATTGCTGTGGATTTGTTTATTTGGCTTTGGTTTGGTGATAAGGCATAGTTTGTCCTTGTTTTCTACAACTGAAGAAACTGAGGCTTAGGAAAGGCAATTTCTTACTCAGAAATGATTTCATTCAAGAGAGAAAGGGGCAAAACAGAACTAAGCACATTGGGAAATTTTAAGGAATTGTATTACAAGATGTTACCCTGAGGAGAATTGGAGAATGACTATATTGCCCTTCTTGATATCTTTTTCTCTCAGTTGTATGAAGTCTTGGGTCACATATTTTTTTTCAACTTTTTCTGATACTCATTCATCAAATATTTATTGAGTGCCTAATATGTGCCTTGCAACAAAATTGCTCCTTTGAGACAAAGAGGGAGAGACTTTGTCTTGTTTACTTTAGGCATATCATCAGAAAAGACCAATGTCTATAGAAGGATATCATGCTTGGTAGGGTACATGATCAGTGAGGACAGGAGAAACCCTAAATGAGATGAACTGATTCAATAACCTCAACATTAAAGCACAAACATCAAAGCTCACAGGGATCAGGCAACATTTCATTCTGTTATACATAAGGTTGCCATGAGTTGGAACATACTCTATGACAGCTAGCAACTACACTATTTGCCAGGCCCAGCACTGGCTACTTGAGATTCTGTGGAATCATGAAAAATAAAATTCTTCTTTTCATGGAGCTACTATTTTAAGAAATGGGGAGACAGCAGGAAAAAGATAACTAAGCAAGAAATATAAGATAAAGCGAGTGTCAAATAAACAATTAGAACAGAACTATGTTATCAAAATTCTATATATGTTATTATGTTACATCAATTTTTGTCTTCAAGAGCCAAGGAAAACCTTTTGAGGACTTAACATTTAAGGTGAAAACTAAACATGGCAAGGAAGTTGAAAATGCAGGAGAAATAGAAGTTAATTGGAAATAAAATCTGTGATACGACAATAGAGTTTTTTCTTTGAGAAGTCAATACTCCCTACATGGCTCTTAGTTTCTGTACTAGGACACAAGGATTATTTGTTCCATGTTTCTTTACTAAACTTGGGAGAAAAAAAAGATATGATTAGTTCAGATTGGCATAAATATTGCAAGTTCATCTCATTTAACACAAAAAGTCAAAGAGTATGTGGCTTCTTAGTATTTATTAATAACTCATCTGGATATCAATTAGCATCCATTTCCTACTCAGTGAGAGGCTGGAAGCAAAATAGGAGACAACCATGTTAGTAGAACCAGAATATACTGTCTAGTATAATGATTTAGAAATATTATTTTAAACTAGACAAGGATAAGTCTTAAATTTAGGTCTGATTTAGGTTTAAAAACTGGTTAGAATGATTACTCAGCATATTTAACAAATATTTCTAAGATTTTTCCTATTCTACCACCTGAAACTATTGAAATAACAAATAACATCAATATAAACAAACAAAAACATAGGTGATTCTTTTTAGCTATTGAGAATGTTGAAAGGAATTTTCAATTATTTAGCTTGACTCACAATCCTAAGAGGCACTTCCTGTATTACTCAAATTAGAAACACTATGAGGCTCACCCATGAGAGAACCCAGGCATATCCAAAGCAGTAGGATGGGAGAGTGGGAGTAAGGGGATTAAAAGCCAGGAACCCGGACAGAGGAGCGGTCAGTCACAGGAATCCAGGTGAGGTGAGAGAATTCAGGCATGCCCAAAGCAGCAGGGCAGGAGAGCGGGAGAAAGAGAATTAAAAGTTCCAGGAACCCAGTCAGAGGAGCAATCAGCCGCAGGGATCCAGGTGAGGAGACAGAACCCAAGAATGCCTAAAGCAGCAGGACAGGACGGGAGAGCAGGAGAAAGGGGATTAAAAGCCAGGAACCTGGACAGAGGAGCAGTCAGCTGCTGGGATCCAGGTGAGGAGAGAGAACCCAGGCATGCTCAAAGTAGCAGGGCCAGAGAGCAGGAGAAAGGGGAATAAAAGGCCAGGAACCTGGACAGAGGAGGAGTCAGTTGCAGGGACCCAGGTAAGGGTGGTACGAGACGTTTCCAACAGGGAGACAAACCTGTCTGTCAGTTTGTCCTACCATGGTGACATGTTGATGTGAATTTTGAGGCTGAGCCACAGGTGTTTCAAACCTACCGGGATGGACATGGTGCGCAGGTATCAGCCCAGTTTACAGACTGAGACAGATTAGGAAGAAGGAAGAGGTCGTCCACTTCTCAAAGAATTGGCCAGGGAAAACCTTACGAATAGCAAAGAAACACTGTTTGATACAACACTGAGCAACTTTATGAATAGTCCGGTTAGGTTAGAAGGCTCTCAAAATAGGATTGGGAAAGAGCTGCATCATCTGAGTAAACCCAGCCTTACTCCTTTGGATAGGGTAAAGATTATGAGACCTCCATTTGATGATGTGGCACCACTCAAATTGAAGAGAAACAGCTGCAGACATCCATTAATCATTGGAACATGAAATGTACGAAGTATGAATCTAGGAATATTGGAAGTTGTCAAAAATGAAAAGGAACACATAAAGATTGATATCCTTGGCATTAGTGAGCTGAAAAGGACTGGTTTTGGTCACTTTGAATCAGACAATCATGTCATCTACTCTGCCAGGAATGACAGTTGGAAGTGGAATGGTGTGGCATTCATCATCACAAAGGATGTTTCAAGATCTGTCCTGAAGTACAATGCTGTCAGTGATAGGATAATATCCATAC
>NW_006921866.1:560654-568722 GCF_000298275.1 Orycteropus afer afer | reverse complement strand
GATCAGTTCTTTTTGGTACAGTGACTCTGTGTATTCCTGCCATCTTCTCTTGATGTTCCCTGCACCATTTCAATATTTTGCCCATAGAATCTCTCAATATTGAAACTCGAGGCTTAAATTTTTTCTTCAGTTCTTTCCGTTTGAGAAATGCCGAGTGGTTTTCAGACTCCAGGTCTTTGCACATTTCATGATAGTAATTGGCATTATCTACTCGAGCTGCTCTTTGAAATCTTCTGCTCAGCTTTTTACCTTTTCATTTCTTCCATTTGCTTTAGCTATTCTTCGCTCAAGGGCAAGGTTCAGAGTCTCTTCTGTCATCCACTTTGGTCTTCTCTTCTCCATTTATTGTGATGCTGCTCATTGGTCCAATTGTGAGGATAAATGGAAGACTTATCCTACCCAAAATGTCAGAGTGACAACGTTGAGAAACTCTGAGCTAGTGTAATACAAGGAAACCCATGATACTAAAAGTCCAGCCCCCAGTTTGCACTTGTGGGGTCCCCACATGTGGCAGACTTAATTGTACTCATACTTAATACCCTACCTCCTCCTCTCTCTTACCAAAAGAACTCCAAGTTTGTTCAAAGCAACAATGTACTCAAGAAGAAAAACAGATAAAGAAAGAAACAAAATTATATGTTTCAGATTTCTTACAGCCCCTATTAGTTTAACTTTTCACCTCTGATCTTGTTCATCCTACATGGGAACTGATAGTTGCCTTAAAAAAAAAAAAAATTGAACTTGTTGACATCAAGTTTATTCTGACTCATAGCAACCTTTTTAGGTTTCCAAGGATATAAATCTTTACAGAAGAAGATTGCCTCAAGTACCTCCAGCAGAGCAACTGTTAGGTTTGAACTTCTGACCTTCAGATTAACAGCAAAATGTTTTAACCACTACACCACAAGGGCTCTTTTGATAGCTGCCTAGGATTGTCAAATTCTTACAGTGCTCTATGCAAAGTCTCCAAAAACTAGAAATAGAAAAAACCTTCCTAGACTTGTACATTTCTCCTAATTATCTAATATACCACAACCTAGAGCCTGGACATATCACACACAATTAAAATTTTGTGAAGATAAGTCAAAAACGATTGTAGCAGTATATTGACAGGGAACTTCTAGAAATGCAAGCTGGATTCAGAAGAGGATGTGGAATGATGGATATCATTCCTGTTAAATGGATCTTGGCTGAAAGCAAAGAATACCAGAAAGATGTTACTTATATTTTATTGACCATGCAAAGACATTCAACTGTGGGGATCATAACAAATTATGGGTAACATTGAGAAGAATGGGAGTTCCAGAGTACTTAATTGTGCTCAGAAGGAAGCTGCACATGGACTAGGAGGCTATTTTTCAAAGAAAGCAAGAGAATACTGCATGGTTTAAAATCAGGAAGGGAGTGTGTCAAAACTATATCCTTTCACTATACTTACTTAAACTGTATGCTGACAGTTCCCTGGAGAAGGATATCATGCTTTACCAATGAAAAAGGGGAAGGCCACTTCTCATTCTACCTCTTAGGAGGAATAGACTACAGAATTTTTTCATTCTCCGTCATATTCTCCTCCAACCTTCAGACACCAAAAACAGTCTAATAATCATAGGCAAAAGAGTATCTTCATTCTACTGAGATATAAACTATGATATGAATAGTTCTACACAGTTGTGATATGCTCAAGCAAATGAGAAAATATTCTCACACAAAACTTTTAATTTAATATTTTCTTGCAAATTCTTATTTCCATACACAAAATACTATTCCTTCTTTGATTATCAGGATTACTGCTGTGACAATTCTTATTCCCTACCTTCAACTCTACCTCACACTGAGGTAGCTGGATGCCTTAGACTGACCAGGGAGGATGTCAAGTACATGGAAATGTGTAAGAGACATGGATGACAACATATTTTAAAATAACACACCCTTTACGAAAAAAGAATTTTTTTTCTGTTTCCATCAGAAATACTCTGTTAGGGGGCATTTACTATATAAAGTTACTCTTTCCAGGTAGAGTATGGACAGGCCTTTAAAAAGGGGATACTGGTGGTGGATATCAGCATTAATGCCAACCATACCACTTATTTGCTATGTAAACTTGTGGAAATTACATAATCTCTTTAAGCTTCACTTTCCTAAGGTTCTAAATGTTACTGGAGGATCAAATAATATAACTGCGTGTAAAGCACTACACATTGTGCCTGATAAGCAAACTCTGACTAGCTGCTGTTATTTATTGCAAATTTCCCCTGGAATCACTCTAAGTGCTCATCTTATTCATGTTTTAAGAAGCTGGAAGGATTACAAACGTTTATGGACTTTTCTCTTTATTCGTTACATTTGTGATGGTATCCCCCTCATTTACTGTGAAGAATTTTCATCATCTGAATCATCACCAGCTCTCTGCTTCTAGTCCTGACAATTTTTGGTATTGAAAATGCAGAAAAAAAAAGAGTTATAAATATTTCCAGATTAAATAACAACTGTACCAAAAAGAATTGATTGATGTTCATCTAATTCGGGAGGTAGAACACAATCAAGACCCAATGGTATTGAGGGAAGAAGTCAAAGCTGCACTGAAAAGCAGTGAAAAACAAGGCCCTGGGAATTGACAGAATATTTATTGAGATGTTTCAACAAACAGATGCTGCACTGGAGTCACTCACTTGTCTATGCCAAGAGATTTGGAAGACAGCTACCTGGCCAACTGACTGGAAGAGATCCATATTTGTACCTATTCCAAAGAAAGGTGATCCCATGGAATGTTGAAATTATTGAGCAATATCATTAACATCACATGCAAGTAAATTCTTGCTGAAGATAATTCAAAAATAAGTTTCAGCAGTATATTAACAGAGAACTTCCAGAAATGCAAGCTGGATTCAGAAAAAGACGTGGAATGAGGGATATTATTGCTGATGTCAGATGGCTCTTGGCTCAAAGCAAAGAATACCAGAAAGATATCTACTTTTGTTTTATTGACTATACAAAAGTATTCAATTATATATCTCATAAAAATTGTGGATAATATTGAAAAGAATGGGAATTCCAGAACACTTGATTGTGCTCGTGTGGAACCGGTTCATAGACCAGGAGGCTGTAGTTCAAACAGAACAAGGGGACACTGCATGGTTTAAAATCAGGAAGGGAGTGTTTCAGGGTTCTATTCTTCCACCATACTTATTCAATCTGTATGCTGAACAAATAATCCAAAAACCTGGGCTATTTGAAGAAGAAGTGGCATCAGGATTGGAGAAGACTCATTAACAACCTGCAATATGCAGATGACAGAACTTTGCTTCCTGAAAGTGAGGATGACTTGAAGCACTTACTGATGAAGATCAAAGACTTCAGTCTGCAGTATGGATTACATCTCAACATAAAGAAAACAAAAATCCTCACAATTGGACCAATAAGCAGCATCACAATAAATGGAGAAAAGATTGAAGTTATTAAAGATTACATATTATTGGTTTCACAATCAACACAAATGGAAGCAGCATTCAAGATATCAACAACAACAACACCAAATGAGGCTGGCACAGGCCAGACAGTGTTTCATTTTGTTGTACACTGGGTCTCTATGAGTCAAAGCTGACTCAATGACACCTAACAAAAAACAGCATACCAACTTGACTCTAGGAGTTTTTAGAACTGGGACCATGTCTAGAGCAAACAACTGACATTCTGTTTTTTTGTTTTGAGGCTTTTGCCAGTGGAAATGTTTAATATTCTCTGCTGCTATGTGAAAGGTTAGAGATTTGAGTCTACCCAGAGGTTCCTTGGATGAAAGATCTGGTGATTTACTTCTGAAATATAAGCCACTGAAAATCCTATAAAGCATAGTTTTATTCTGACACACATGGGAGGCACAATGAGTAGAATTTGACTTGACAGTAATTATTTTTTTAAGTGTGTAATGAATTAATATTTTTGCATACTGAAAATGCACTTTTGTTGTCCTTGTTATTAGGTGTTGTCAAGTAAGTTTCAACTCATAGTGACTCTACGTACAACTGAATGAAACACTGCTTGGCCCTGCACCGTCCTCCCAATCACTGCAATGTTTGAACCCATAGTTACAGCCACTGTGTCAATCCATCTCCCCTAAGGATCTTCCTCTTTTTCACTTACTCCCTACTTTACCAAGCATGATGTGCTTCCTTAGGGAATGGTCCTACCTGATAACATGTTCCAAGTACGTGAGATGAAGTCTTACCATCCTCCCTTCTAAGGAGTATTTGGGCTATACTTCTTCCAAGATAAATTTGTTCATTCATCTGAGAGGCCAGGGTATATTCAGTATTCTTTGCCAACATCATAATTCAAAATCATCAATTCTTCCTTGGTCATCCTTATTCATTGTCCAACTTTCACATGCATATAAGGCAATGGCAAATATTATGGTTGGGTCAGGCACACCTTAGTCCTTGGTACATTTTTGCTTTCTAACACTTTAAAGAGATCTTTTGTAGCAAATTTTCTCCATGCAATATTTTGTTTGATTTCTTGACTGCTACTTTCATGGGAACTGAATGTGGATACGAGTAAATTAAATCCTTGACAATTTCAATAGTAAATGTGGATCCTTTGTTTTAAAGAATTTTTGTATTTTTTAGTCGAATGAATACATTTTCTCATATTGTACATTTTCCAATTCTTTAACAAGAATTTACTTGATTATTTAAATGTATATAAAAATTCAAATTGAGTGTTCTAGTCTGTGTGGAGAAAATAATTAAAAACTTCATTATTAGTGAAAACATCACTGACTCAAAACCACTCAGAGGTGCTTTGTAAATAGACCTGGCAATTTACTTCTGAAGGGTCACAGCTTTTAAAACACTATGGAGAAGTTCTACTCTGTACACATGGGTCACCATGAATCAGAATTGATTTATTGGCAACTAACAACAGCAACAGCCATTGGATGTGCTAAGGACAAAACATGTTCCAGAGTAAATGCACAGTGTTGGGCCTCCTGAACGAGGCCAAAATAAGTTGAAGAAAGTACCCAAGGTTAGCTGTCCTTAACTTTTTGATAGAAAATAGAAACATGTCATATTCTATCAGTCATCTAAAGCTGCTGGCAGGCTTCCCAAGACAGCTTTCTGACCAAGATCTGATTTTCCTTGGCTTCAATAATTTGCATGCTATTAGGAAGCGTCTTTGGCAAGAAATATGTATTTCAAATTTGTCCTTGGCTCAAGGAGTACCAAGGCTCTGTATAATGTGGGTCTTGACTTTCTGGAGGATCAGGTAGTATGAAATGGCTTTCAGTTTTCAGTTTTATGAGATTCTAAAGAAGGGCCTCCAACATATTCATGATTAAATACAGTGTGTCTTTTTCTGCTCCCACAAGCTGAGAAATACCATTAGATGAACTTATGTTGCTGAGCCTAATTATATTTCTGTTATGAAGTGCTTTGTTTACAATCAATACTCAATAAATATGTTTAGCTCATGAATCTATGTTTGGATGACTTTTTTTTCCTGGTGAAATCATCTAGGAAATATCTGCTTCATTAACTTATTATTGTTAAGAACTTGAAGTATTTCTGAGGAAGTCAAACTTGTCTCATCTTCACTTAGAGTAAGATTATAACCCAGAACAACCTAACCCACTACCATCAATTCAATGCCTACTCATAGCAACCCTATAAGAAAGGGCAGAACTGCTCCATAGAGTTTCCCAAGGCTGTATATCTCTATGGAAGCAGACTGTGTCATCTCTCTCCCACAGAACGAGTGGTGGGTTTGAACCACCGACATTTTGATTAGCAGCCAGTTGCTTTAACCATTGCACTACCAGAGCTCCTTAAAGTAAGATTACAGTGCAGAAAAATTTTCTTAAACTTCAAAATGGATGAAAGGGTTATGATCTAAGACTTCTGCTTAAGACCCCTCTCCAAATTACCTCTGCTTTTCATTTGTTTCTGAGATATTTTACAGCTCTGTAACTTGTAGGAACCTGATTAATTATGCACATATTATGGTCCACAACATTTAAAATTGTGGCCAGTAGAGATTCAGTTAACCATCGTCCTGTGGACAGTGGCAAGTTTTACAAGGTTTGCATCTATTTAGGAAATTTATTTCAGCATTTCTGATGGATTCATATAATCAACTTCCCTTTATATTCACCTTTGATAATTTAAAGTAGCATCTTACTGGTTCTCTTCTTAGTTAGTGAGTTAGATAAAATCTTGAACATATGCTCATTTTATATCTGTATGGTTATACCCTCTTTTAAAAATTCATTATTTAATATTAGTCCTGTAAAAATTAAAAACAATCAAACATTCCTAGAGGAGGACTTGAATACAACAGCCATATCCTATAGTCCTCATGCCTATCTAAATGGCTAATTTGATAGAAAGAGTCTTGGGTGGCACAAATGGTTATGTGTTCAGCTACTAACCAAAAGACTGGTGGTTTGAATTCACCCAGAAGGGCCTTGGAAGGAAGACTTGCGGTTCTGCTTTGGAAAGGTCACAGCCGTGAAAACCCTATGGGGCACAGTTCTACTCTGCACACATGGGGTGATCATGAGTTGAAATCGACTCCATGGGCATTGTTTACTAGTTAGGTATTTAATTACTAGTTAGTTAGTTAATTTCTAAGGCTCACCTCAAGAGTCCTTTTGTAAAAATTAAAAACAATCAAACAAAAATTCCTAGGGAAGGATAAGCAA
This sequence comes from Orycteropus afer afer, assembly GCF_000298275.1. Taxonomy (NCBI): domain Eukaryota; kingdom Metazoa; phylum Chordata; class Mammalia; order Tubulidentata; family Orycteropodidae; genus Orycteropus; species Orycteropus afer. The sequence continues at coordinate 562,025 of NW_006921866.1, read as the reverse complement.
AATAAAGTCAAATCATATAGTCCTCATGCCTATCAAAACGGCTAATTTGATAGAAGGAGTCCTGGGTGGCACTGACTTGACCATGAAGTTGTTTTTTCTATTCATTTCCATTTATTTAATTGAACTTAATTTTTTACTCAGTAATTTGTTTCTAAATTACACCCTGGAGCTGAATGAACCCCTACAACGTCCTTCTAAAGTAATAGCAGTTTCTTTAGTGCCCTTTTAATCACTCTGCTCCAACCATTTGGACACTTTTTACAATTACCTCACATTTAAACAGTCTGACTTTAAAAAGAGTATACACTGCATCATGTTGTTTTGTGCAAAATGCTTTTACACTTCAGCAGGTAAAGTAACAATTACCAAATCAATTTCTCTAGCATATTTGCTTTAGAGATGAAACAGTGGCTTTCGTTTCTGCTGTTCATGTAGTCTTTTAAATTCCTGTTTTATTCCATTGAGTTATGCTTGTGAGTCCCTCTGACAATCATTAATGCTTTATGAAGTGCTGCATTATTTGTTCAATGAAATTCCAAATGTGTTCTAAACAATTTCTAATCAGAGGTGCTTGACTGCCTGGAACGCTGACAAATATCTCTATATTTGACTGGTTAAATGGGCAATGAACAAAACAGTCACCTCTGGGTAGAAAAAACTACATTTCCTGAAAATAAGTTGTGCTTTTGCCTAAAGTGTACAATTAATTGAAGAATATTTAGAACTGACAGGGTAATAGGGAGATGTAATGATGATTGATGAAAAGATATACAAATAATGTCAGAAACTTATTAGAGTCTATTTGGGAGACAGTTAATTTTTGTTATTTGGCAAAGAGAAGTTAAGATTGTGATCTTATTAATTAGTAATTGTTGCTGTTGTTAGTGTTGTAGGTGCTGGCATGTCAGCTCCAACTCATAGTGACCCTATTTATAACAGAATAAAACACTACCCAGTCCTTGAGCCCATCGTCACAGCAACTGTGTCAATCCATTTTATTGAGAGTTTTCCCCTTTTTCACAGACTCTCTATTTTATCAAGGATGATATTCTTCTCCAAAAACGGGTCTCTTCAGGTAACATGACCAAAGTAGGTGAGACAAAATCTGGTCATTCTCTTTTTACTAAATGGTTCAAATCATCATCACTATCAATAAGCAATATTGTATTATTTACATATCACTAATTGTTAAGGACCTGTTAATTGTTAAGGATCCTGATGCTGTGTTCCTCTTGAAATAATCTGACTTCTCTGATTATTGCTCAGCATACGGATTGAATGTTGTTGTTGTTGTTGTTATGTGCCGTCGAGTTGGCCCCGACTCATAGCGACCCCTCCTTGGGTTTCCGAGGCAGTATCACTACAGAAGTA
>NW_006921866.1:560001-560554 GCF_000298275.1 Orycteropus afer afer | reverse complement strand
AAGAATCAGATTGACTACATCTGTGGCAAGAGACAGTGGAAAATCTCAATATCTTCAGCCAAAACCATGCAGAAGCTGATTGTGGAACAGACCATCAATTGCTCATATGCAAGTTCAACTTGAAGTTAAAGACAATTAAAACAAGTCTAAGAGAGCCAAAATATGATCTTGAACATATCTGTCCTGAATTGAGAGATCGTCTAAAGAATAGATTTGATACATTGAACACCAACGACTGAAAACCAGAAGAATTGTGGGAGGATATCAAGAACATTATCCATTAGGAAAGCAAGAGATCACTAAAAAAACAAGAAAAGAAGAGAAGACCAAAATGAATGACAGAAGAGACTCTGAAACTTGCCCTTGAGCAGAGAATAGCTAAAGCCAATGGAAGAAATGACAAATAAAAGAGCTCAACAGAAGATTTCAAAGAGCATCTCAGGCAGACAAAACCAATAACTATAATGAAATGTGAAAAGACCTGGAGTTTGAAAACCAAAAGGGAAGAACACACTTGGCATTTCTCAAGCTGAAAGAATTGAAGAAAAAATTT
>NW_006921866.1:555370-556601 GCF_000298275.1 Orycteropus afer afer | reverse complement strand
TGTTGTTGTTATGTGCCGTCGAGTTGGCCCCGACTCATAGCGACCCCTCCTTGGGTTTCCGAGGCAGTATCACTACAGAAGTAGGATTGCCCAACGGATTGAATAAGCATGGTGAAAGGATCAAACCTTGACACATACCTTTCCTAATTGTAAACTGTTCTGTGTCCTCTTGTTCTGTTTGAAGACTACCTCTTAGTATATGCAAAGGTTCCTCATGGACACCATTCCTGTGTTCTGAAATTCTCATAATTTTTTATGAGCCACATAGTCAAATGGAACCACATAGTCAATAAAACACAAATAAACACCTTCCTGGTATCCTTTGCTTTCAGCCATGATCCATCTGACATCACCAACAATATCTCTCAATGCATGCCCTCTTCTGAATCTACCTGGTTGGAATTTCTGGCAGTTTCTGCCAATAAATCTTACAACCATTTCTGAATTACCCTCAGCAAAATTTTACTTTCATGTGACATTAATTATATTGTTTGGTAATTTCCACATTCTGTTGGATCACCTTGCTTTGGAACAAGCAAAAATATGGATTTCTTCTAGACAGTTGGACAGGTAGCAAGCTCTCTTAAAAATTTCTTGCCATAAAAGAGTGAGTGCCTCCAAAGCTGCATCCATTTGTTGAAATGAGTATTCCATCAGTTCCTAGAATCTTGTTTTTTTGCCAATCCTTCAGGGAAGCTTGGACTTGTTCTTTCAACACCACTGGTTCTTGATTATGCCCAGCCTCCTAAAATTTCTGAACATTGACCAGTTCTTTGTTGTGATGGTTTTGTTCCTTCCATCTGGTTTTAAAGGTTGCTGCATCAATTAATATTTTGCCCTTGTTACTGTTGTTGTTAGCTGCCATCAAGTCATCTCTGAATCACAGTGACCCTATGTACAACAGAATAAAACACTTTCCAATCTTGTGTCATCCTCACAATTCTTACTATACTTGAGCCCATCATTTCAGTCACTGTGTGAATCCATCTTGTTGAGGGTTTTCTACTTTTTCGCTGGCCTTCTACTTTTTGAAACATGATATTCTTCTCCAGGCAATGGTCCCTTCTAACAACATGATAAAAAAATGTGAGATGAGACAAATGTTCTAAGGGATATTCTGGCTGCACTTCTTTTTTTTAGGATTTGGGTGAAGATTTACAGAGTAAATTCACTTTTCATACAGCAGTTCACATATACTTTGTATCATGTCATTGACCAAAATTTACAATGC
>NW_006921866.1:519596-550825 GCF_000298275.1 Orycteropus afer afer | reverse complement strand
TCACGCAAATTCTTCTGCTAGTTGGGGTTTAGTCCAAATGTGCATCCTTTCCCTCAAGGCTCAGGGGTCCAAGATTATCTTATGTGTCTGTGTTAATTGGTTTCCCTTTTCTTTGTTGAAGAGGGTCTGTGCAATCCTTCTGCCTAGTCCGCCATCTTGCCCCGCCTCTGACTCCCTGGCTGCACTTCTTTCAGGAGAGATTTGTTCTTTCTCCTGGCAGTCCATGGTGCTTTCAATATTCTCCACCAACAACATAATTCAAAGGCATCAACTTTTCTTTGGTATTTCTTATTCATTACCAGCTTTCACATGCATGTGAGGTGATTGAAAAGACCCTGGCTTGGGTCAGGCAAACTTCGTCTTTGTGGTAGTTAAGGTAGTGTGTCAATTTGACTGGACCTGGTTGAGTGGCTGGGGAGCTGATGGTAGTTATTTCCCATTATAAGACTGACAATCATCTCAGTGGTGGAATCTACCACAAACAGCTGAGTAGCTGCTTTAGAGATATGATCTGCTTCCCATATATCAAAAGCAACTTTGGGATGCTATTCCTCTTCAACTTGTCATTTCCAACATAGTAGACAATATCATAATCAGATTCAAAATGACCAATACCAGTCCATTTCAGATCACTAATGCTTAGGACATCAATTCTTATGTGTTCCGTGTAATTTTTGACAACTTCCAATTTTCCTAGATTCTTACTGCATACATTCCAATTATTAAAGGATTTTTGTAGCTGCTTCTTCCTATTTTGAGTTGTGCCCCATCAGCAAATGATGGTACCAAAAGTTTATTCCATCATGTCTTTATGGTAGACTCTGAAGAGGCAGTTCCCCCCTAGTTGGATTTTGAGTGTCTTCCAAACTGAGGAGCTCATCTTCTGGCACTATATCAGAAAATGTTTCACAACACTTTATAAAGTTTTCCACTAATCTATCAAACAGTGTTTCACTGCTATTCACTAGGTTTTCAGTGGCCAGTTTTTTTCAGAAATGGATAGCCCCATCCTTCTTCCAAGTCTATCTTAGTCTGGAAGCTTCACTGAATCCTGTCCACAATGACTAACCTAGAAGATATTTTAAATACCAGTGGCATAGCTTCTAGTATCACAGCAACATATGCAAGCCATCACAGTACAACCAACTGATGGACAAGTACTAGCAAATATGAAAAAGTAAATAAGTAATAAGTGGCGGTAAGTAGTAAGGAGTAAGAAGATATTTCATTTACTAACTGTTCCAGTTTCAAAACTCTAAACATTAGTTTATTGAACTGTAAATTTACAATAACATAATAAATTCATAGTATTTTATGAGGATTAATTTATACAAGGTATGAAAAAGCTCAATATAGTGTTGGCATACAGTAAATGTACAGTAAATTTTATTTTTATTTGATGTATTAATTGAAATTGGGATCTTTAATGGATGCTTCTGATTACATCTCCTTTTTCAAATGTATTTTATTTTTTAAATTCTGATTTGGGTGAAAGTTTACATAGTAAATTTATTTTCCATGAACAATCCAAGCACATTCTGGTTTGTGACATTCACTGCAATTCCCACAATGTAATAACATTATTCCCACTTATTACCCACACCCTCCCTTCCCTTTTCCTTCCCTCTCACCCCTTGCTTTATCTCTGAACAAATGCTGCCCTCTTGATCTCATACGGGTGCTTGTTCTAATGAGTACATACATTCCTACTATAACTGTTCACCTTCTAGGCCTGTCTGTTGATTGGCTAAAAGTAGAGCCACGGAGTTTGAGTTCAGTTCCTAGTAATAGGATTGCTGGATCAAATGGTATTTCTGTTTCCAACTTTTTAAGGAAGTGCCATACTGTTTTTCCAGGAGCTCTGGTAGCATAGTGCCTAAGGCACTGGACTGCTAACCAAAAGGCTGGCGGTTCAAATCCACCAGCCACTCCTCGGAAGGAAGGTTGAGCAATCTACTTCTGTAGTGATACTGCCTCGGCAACCCAAGGAGGAGTAGCTATGAGTCAGGGCCGACTCTACAGCACATAACAACAACAAAAGTATACTGTTTTCCACAGAGGTTGTACCATTTTATATTCTCACCAGAAATGTATGAGAGTTCCCATTTTTCTATACCCTTGCTAGCATATGCTGTTTCATGTCTTGTTGAACTTTGCTATTAATGCTGGGGTGAGATGGTATCTCATTAATATGCATCTCTCTAATGATGTAAAACAGACTCCAGGATTTGGTGGGATACCCATTGAGATGTCTGAACAAACAGATGCAACACTGGAGGTACTTACTCATCTATGTCAAGAAATTTGGAAGATTGTTACCTAGCCAACTGACTGGATGAGATACATATTTGTATCTATTCTAAAGAAAGGTGAGCCCACAGAATGTGGAGATTGTCTAACAATATCATTAATATCACATGGAAGTAAAATTTTGCTGAACATACTCAAAACAGTTGCAGCAATATATTGACAGGGAACTTCCAGAAATGCAAGCTAGATTCAGGAGAGGGCATGGAATGAGGGATATCATTGCTGATGTCAGATGGATCTTGGCTCCAATCAAAGAATACCAGAAAGATGTTTACTTGTGTTATATTGACTATGCAAAAGTGTTCAACTGCATGGGTCATAACAAAATACGGACAACATTGAGAAGAAGAGGAATTGCAGAACAGTTAATTGTGCTCACGAGGATCCTGTACATAGACCAGGGGGCTGTCATTAGAACAGAACAAGGGGATACTGCATGTTTTAAAATCAGAAAGGGAGTGTATCAGGATTGTATCCTTGTATCCTATTACCATACTTATTCAATCTGTATGCTGAGGAAATAATTTGAGAACCCAGACTGTATGAATAAGAATGTGGCATCAGGATTGGAGGAAGATGCAGGATTGGAGGAAGATATGCAGATGACACAACCTTGCTTGCTGAAAGTGAAGATAGCTTGAAGCACTTACTGTTGAAGATAAGAGACTACAGTTTGCAGTATGGATTACGACTCAACATAAAGAAAACAAAAATCCTCACAACTGGACCAATGAGTAGCATCACAATCAATGGAGAGAAGATTGAAGTTGTCAAAGATTTCATATTACTTGGTTCCATAATAAATACCAACGAAAGAAATAAAGAAATCAGATGGTATATTACCCTGGAGAAAGCTGCTGAAAAACCTTTTTAAAGTGCTGAACAGCAAAGATGTCTCTTTGAAGACTAAGGTGCTCCTACTCCATGTCATTGTATTTTCAATTGTCTCATACGCATGTAAAAAGCTGAACAATAAATAAGGAAGACTGAAGAAAGGTTGATGCTTTTGATTTGTGGTATTGATGAAAAATACTGAAAGTACCTTGGAGTGCCAGAAGAACTAACAAATCTGTCCTAGAAGAACCGCAGCAGGAAAGCTCCTTGGAGGCAAGAATGGCCAAATTTTGTCTCACCTACTTGGGTCATGTTGTCAGAAGGGACCATTCCCTGGAGAAGGATATTTTGCTTGGTAAAGTAGAGGGTCAATGAAAAAGGGGAAGATCCCCAATGAGATGGATTGACACAGTGGCAGCCACAATGGGCTCAGGTATAGCTAAGATTGTGAGGCTGGCACAGGACCGGGCAGTGTTTCATTCTGTTATACATAGGGTCTCTATGAGTCAGAGCCAGCTTGATGGCACCCAACAACAGCAACAACAATGGCTAATGATCATGAGTATATCTTCATGTGTTTGCTGATTGCCTGAATATATTCTTTGGTGAAGTGCCTGTTCATATCCTGCCCCCATTTTTGAATTGGATTGTTTGTCATTTTGATGTGGAGGTGTTTAAGTTTTCTATAAATTTTAGTGATAAGTCCCTTGTTAAATATGTTGTTACCAAATATTTTCTCCCAATCTCTAGGCTCTCTATTTACCCTTTTGTAGAAGTCTTCTGATGTGCATAAGAATTTAATATTTAGAAGGTCCCAGTCATCTAGTTACTCTTCTGCTATCTGTGCATTTTGGGTTATATTTGATAGTCTATTTTTACATAAATTACAGAATCTAAGTTTGCCCCTGTTTTATATATATTTTTTAAGTTTTATTGTCATTTCGGTGAAAATTTACAGAGGAAATTCACACTGCAACAGCTTCTCTCCCACTTCCTCCCTATAGTTACCTCTTCCCTGTGTCCTGCCTTCCCATGCCCCCAGAGCCATCTCCATGTGCATACACAGCCCCTCTATTCTCCCATGATTGATCTATCCAGTGAGTGTATCTATCTAATGTAAAAGTTCAGAGCATATACCTGTCTTTTGTTTGGCTGGAAGCCACAAGAGTGGGTTCAATTCCAGACCTGAAGGGCAGCAAGGGGCCATAGTCCCAGTGGTTGCATCAGGTGCTATCAGACCAGCAAACCTGACACTTTTTTTTTTTTTTTTTATGATTTTGGGTTTTGTTCCTCATTGTTCTCTCACTCTGCAGAATCTCCTACATAGATTACCCTCCAAGTGGTTGACAGTGGTAGCCAAACACCATTTAGTTGTTATGGTCTCATAGTCATAGAGGCTGAGGATCACATGGTATACCAGTCCCTTGAACTAATTGTTTCCATGAATCTTTGGTTTTCTTAGTTCTTCTTTCTCTGGATGAAGAGAGACCCATTGTTGCATCTAGATGGATGCTTGCAAGCTTTTAAGATCCCAGTTGCTACTCACCAAAGTAAGATGCCGAACAATGTTTTTGTGTAGTATACTTTGCCAATTGAGCTTGATGTCCCCTGTGATCATGTTCTCAAGCCCACAGGTCCAACTACTCACTCGTACTTGGTAGATGGCTTTACCAAGAAGTGACTACAACCTTGTGCCTTGTCAGCTCTACTATATACCTGAGAGTTCTTACAGAACATACAAATATACTTGTAGAAACACTGTCTGCCAAATCCTATTCATGGTCATGGGCACACTTCTCACTGCATGTTGTTGTTGCTGCTGTTGTTATATGTCATCAAGGAATGGCTGGTGGGTTTGAACAACCAGTCTTCTGGTTAGCAGTCAAATGTCTTAGGCACTACACTACCAGAGTTCCCTCCTCCTCTCTCCCCCCGCTACATAGACATGCCTAATATTTCAGCCTGTGCACCAATCTCTCCACCCATATATCAATGTTTGCCTTCACTGACAAGGCAGTACTATATGTGCAAAAGGGTTCATCTTTTTTGTCTGTACTTCCCATGCACTCTCTCTGTTTCCCTCTTCCTCAATGCCACAGTGTTGATCACTCACATTTGGTACATTGCCCTTCTCTTCACCCACATCAATACTTGTCTTTACCTATCTGTGTTCCCACCCTTCCCATTCCACCCCTAGTAATGAACAAAGAAAATTCCCTTCCATATATAAACTTTTTCTTGACTTTTTACAATAACAGACTAATGCATTATTTGTCCTTCTGTGATTAACTTATTTCACACAGCATAATGTCCTCCAAGTTCATCCACATTATGTTCTGTTTTGCCAATTCTATGTTATTTTCTAGGGTTGCATAGTATTCCGTTGTGTGTATGCACCATAGTTTGGTTATCCATTCTTCTGTTGATGGGTACCTAGGTTGTTTCCATCTTTGGACTATTGTAAATAGTGCTACAATTTACATGGGTGTGCATATATCTGTTCTTGTCCTGGCTCTCACTTCTTTAGGATATATACCTAGTAATGGAATGGCTGGGTTAAATGGTATATCTAATTCCAAATTTTTAAGGAATCACATATTGCTTTCCACAGTGGTTATACATTTTATAGTCCCACCAGCAGTGTATGAGAGTCCCAATCTCTCTGCATCTTTGCCAGTATTTATTATTTTTTGTCTTGTTGAACTTTGCTACTAGTGCTGGGGCAAGATGGTATCTCATTGTTCTTTTGTGCTTAAGGCACTTGACTGCCAACCAGAAGGTGGCAGTTCCAACACACCAGTCACTCCTAGGAAGGAAATTTGGGCAATCTACTTCTGTAGTGATACTGCCTCAGAAACCCAAGGAGGGGTCGTTATGAGTTGGATCCAACTCAATGACAGTGAGTTTGGTGTATTGGAATGGCTAATGATTATGAGTATTTCTTCATGTTTGTTGGCTGCCTGAATATCCTCTTTGGTGAAGTGTACTGCCTATTTTGTAGCTGGATTATTGTATTTTTGCTGTTGAGATGATGGAGTTTTCTATAAATTCTAAAGATAAGTCTCTTGTCAGATATGCCATTGCCAAATATTTTTTTCCCAATCTGCAAGTTTTCTTTTTTACTCTTTTGGAGAGGTCTTTGAAAGCACATAAAAATTAGATTTTTAGAGGTCCCCATTCATCTAGTTTATCCTCTGCTGTTTGTGCACTTTGGGTTATGCTTGATAGTCTATTTATGCCATATATTTTGGCCATTAACTTTGCCATGGGAGCTCTGGTAGCATAATGGCTAAGGCACTTGACTGCTAACCAGAAGGCTGGTGGTTCAAACCCACCAGCCACTCCTCGGAAGGAAGATTGGGCAATTCTACTTCTGTAGTGATACTGCCTCGGAAACCCAAGGAGGGGTTGCTATGAGTCAGGGCTGACTTGACGGCACATAACAACAACAAACAACAACAACTTTGCCACTGGTTTGTTTTTTTTTTTTTTTTTTTTTTTGAGGAACTTTATAGTTTTAGGTTTCACATTTAAGTCTTTGATCTATCTGGAGCTAGTTTTTGTGCATGGTGTGAGGTACAGACCTTGTTTCATTTTTCTGCATATAGATATCCAGTTTTGCCAGCACCAATTGTTAAACAGACAATCTCTTCCCCATTGAATGGATTTTAGCCCTTTGTCAAAAATCAGCTGACCATAGGTCAATGGATCTATTTCTGGGTTCTCAATTCTATTCTATTGGTCTGTGTGTTTGTCATTGTAACAATACCAAGCAATTTTAATTACTATGGTTGTATACTGGGTCTTGAGATCCAGGAGTGTGAGACCTCCTACTTTGTTCTTCTTCTTCAATAGTGCTTTGCTTATCTGAGGTCTCTTTCCTTTCCATATAAAGGTAGTGATTGTTTTTTCCACACCCTTAAAGAATGTTGATGGGATCTGCATTGAGATTGCTTTCAATGTATAGATTGGTTAGGGTAGAATTGACATATTCACAATGCTCAATTTTCCTGTTCACAAGCATAGTATGTTCTTCCATTTATGTAGATCTCTTATGGTTTCTTGATGTAAAGTTTTCTTTGAACAGGTCTTTTGTGTCCCTGCTGATATTTATTTCCAAGTATTTTTATTTATTTATTTATTTTGGTAGCTATTGTAAAGGGTATTGCTTTCCTTATTTCTTTTTCCGCAATCTCTTTGCTGGTGTAGAGGAATCCAACTGATTTTTTGATGCTGATCTTATATCCTGCCACTATGCTAAATCTCTCAATTAGTTCCAGTAGATTTTTGACTGAGTCTCTTTGATTTTTTAGGTATAGGATCATATCATCAGCAAATAGGGATAGTTTGACTTCTTCCTTACAAATTTGGATGCCTTTGATTTCCCTTTCTTGCCTTATGACCCTGGCTAGGACTTCCAATACAATTGTGAATAGAAGTGATGATAGAGGGCATCCTTTCTGGTTCCTGTTCACAGGAGGAATGGTTTCAGTCTTTCTCCATTGAGAATAATGTTGGCTGTTGGTTTTGTATAGATCTCCTTTATTATGTTGAGGAATGTCCCTTCTATTCATATTTTTTATCAGGAATGGGTGTTAGATTTTATCAAATGCCTTTTCTGCATTGATCGATATGATCATGTTGTTCATTTCCTTTGTTTTATTTATGTGGTGGATGATGTTGACTGTTTTTCTAATGTTGAACCATCCTTGCATAGCTGATTTGAACCCCACATGGCCATAATGCATTATTATTATTATTATTGATACATTGTTGCAGTCTATTGACTAAGTATTTCCAATAACCTCACATGCATTTGAAAGCTGGGCAATGAATAAGGAAGACCACAGAAGAATTGATGCATTTCAATTATGGTGCTGGTGAACAATATAGGATGTATCATGAATAGCTAGAATGAAAAATTCTGTCTTGAAAGAAGTAGAGCAAGAATGTTCTCTAGAAGCGAGAATGACCATACTTTATCTCTCATACTTTGGTCATATTGTCAGAAGGGACAAGTTCCTGGAGAAAGATTTTACAATGCTTGATAAAAAAAAAAAGGTCAGCAAGACATGAAGACACAAAATGAGGTGGAATGAAACAGTGACTGCAACGACAAACTCCTCAACCATTGCAACAATTGTGAAATGGTGCAGGACCAGTCTTTGTTTCCTTCTGTTGCACATAGGATCATCATAAGTTGGAACTGACTAGATGACACCCAACAACAACAATAGCTAGAAATGCTGACAACACAGGTATGATTACATATCCTCTATTTAGTTGACTTCTAAATCCTGGTGAAATGCTTTATACATACTAGACAATCGATAATATTTCTTGACTGAGTGAAAGGTTTAGTCTATTCCTGGAATTTTTTAGCAGAAGTAAGCTATGAGGAAGTAATACTGGAAGAAGAAAAAGATAGATGAGACAAAAAACAAGTTGAGATGCAACAGATTCCTGTTGAAGGTGAAAGCTAGTTTTCTCCAATCATTGTCTCAGGTTGATTTCATGCATCAAAAGGATTTTTTTCAAAGAAAAGATAACCACTTGGCTATGAAATAGGTGAAAGTGAAAGGAGGAAATCAAATATAAAGCATCTTTGTTTATTGAGTAAGATACTAAAACTCATAGAAAATGACTAATTAAATAAATTAGTATAGTGTTTAATTGGAGCAACACTTGTGAATTATAAATGAGCTCCTTGGTTAATGAGCTCTGCCCACTAGAGATGACAACATTTACAACTAAGTGAAAATTCTTCTGCAGTCAATTAGATTTGCCTAATTGTCTTGTATCCCTGTCCTGATCAGACCACACTGGTAGTACTTCAAATAGTGTTAAAAATGAAAAGATTTTTTTTAAAAAAGGGGGGGACATAGATTAAGGGGAATCAGAACTTTGTATCATGACAACATGAGAAAAGTTTGATAGAATAGTAGCTATTTAGCTTGAAGAACAAAAGGATTCAGAGAATATTAGGTGATTATCTCTAAGTATTTAAAGTTATTGTTGTTGTTGTTGTTATGTGCCATCGAGTCGGACCCAACTCATAGCGACCCCTCCTTGGGTTTCCAAGGCAGTATCACTATGGAAGTAGATTGCCCCATCTTCCTTCAAAGGAGTGGCTGGTGGGTTTGAATCGCCAGGCTTCTGTTTAGCAGTCAAGTGCCTTAGGCACTACGCTACCAGAGCTCAGTAAACATCATTGGACTCATTCACTGAGATTCCTGAGAGTTAGCTGAGGACCAACGATAAAAATTATAAGTGGCCAAATTTCTAAGAATGAGCACTATCCAATGTAGAGATAGACCTATACAAAACTTAATGTGTTTCTTCTCATCCGAAGAATTCACATAGAGGTTAGATCATCATATCTTAATTATACTAGAGGGATGTTGTTGTTGTTGTTGTTGTTATGTGCCTTCGAGTCAGCCCTGACTCATAGCGACCCCTCCTTGGGTTTCTGAGGCAGTATCACTACGGAAGTAGGATTGCCCAACCTTCCTTCCGGGGAGTGGCTGGTGGGTTTGAACCGCCAGCCTGCTGGTTAGCAGTCAAGTGCCTTAGCCACTACGCTACCAGAGCTCCCTACTAGAGGGATAGAATGGATAAAATTTGAATTGTCCTCCAACTCCAAGATTCTGTATTCTGTAGTTCTTTAGTCCTAGTTAGTATTGTGCCATACCTAGTAGGATGGCTTGGCATCTTTTCAGAAATCCAGGCTGGTTCTGTATGCATCAGAGAGCTCTGTGGCATATTTATGACTCCAGAATTTCTTTTACTTGTCCCATGAAACCACAGAATTATGTAGTGCTAAATTTTATTCCTCTCATCTGATTCACTCTCTGTGGTTACAATTAATTGGGAGAATCTATTTGTCAATTAAACTATCTGTATCCTCAACAAGAAATTCTCCCACAGTGATCTTTTTTTTGAACAGATAAAATCTCACTTTCACATGAAAAAATAAACTTTTTCTTTCTCAGACCACAAAAAAAGTTGTTCCTATAATTAATTGTATTTTTCCAGAGTTGGTCCCAGAGTATCCACTTTTCTGTTTGATAATACTCAACTGTTTATATTTGGATAAATTCCAGGCTGTCTCTTAGGATTTACTGAACTCCTGTAACAATGAAGTTTACCAGGCAATTACTACTGGTGAGTAATATTTTATGAATTTAGAGCATTTGATCTTTTAAGCTCTTTTTTGGGAACTGCACAGAATGAAATTAAGGAGGATTTCATCTTAGAGGGAACCAATCTCCTAGCTATTTGAGGAAACTTAATGTCTCATAGTTCAGTTTTCTAAACCTTAGTTTCCTCATCTCCACTACTTATCAGTCAGTTTATCATAGTTTGGCGGCTTGCATGTCACTGTGAGTCTAGAGGCTACATCAGTGATATTTCAAATACCAGCATGGTCATCCATGATGGACAGGTTTCAGCAGCCTGCCTTGTTGTCTGCCTATCTTGGGACTCTTAATGGACATGAATCAATGAATGGTCTGTCATGTGGTTTGGTAATATCAGGACTGTGCCTTTTTACTTGACGAACTTGGGTTCATCAGCCTTAGCAGCCAGTAGCTGCCTAAGTGAAGAAAGCCTCCAGCTTCAGTGGGCAAGGAGCAAGAGGCAAAGCTAAAGCCCAAGGTCATGGGGCCTTCACCCAGCTCCTAGATCTTGACACTTTGAACTCAGACTTATAGCCTCTAAAATCATAAGAGAATAAACTCCTGCTTGTTAAAGCTATTCACTTGTGGTATTTTTCTGTTAGAGCAGCAGCACTAGGTAACCAAACAGTGCTAGAAAATAATTCAAAAACAGTTGGAGCAGTATATTGACAGGAAACTTCCAGAAATGCAGGGTGGATTCAGAAGAGGACATAGAATGAGGGATATCATTGCTTATGTCAAATGGATCTTGGCTGAAAGCAAAGAATACAATAAAGATGTTTTGTTTTATTGACTATACAAAATCATTTGACTGTGTGGATCAAGCAAATTATGAGTAACATTCACAAGAATGGGAATTCCAGAACACTTATTTGTGCATGTGAGGGACCTGAAAATAGACCAGGAGGCTGTCATTCAAACAAAAGAAGAAGATACTGCATGGTTTAAATCAGGAATGGAGTGTGCAGGGTTGTATCCTCTCCTCATATTTATTCCATCTGTATGTTAAACAAATAATCCAAGAAGCTTGACTATATGAAGAAGAACACAGCCTCAGGATTGTAGGAAAACTCATTAACAACCCATGATATACAGATGACACAACCTTGCTTGCTGGAAGTGAAGATGACTTGAACAGTTACTAATGAAGATTAAAGACTACAGTCTGCAGTATGGATTATGCCCCAACATAAAAAAAAAAAAAAAAAAAAAAACTAAAATCCTCACAACTGAACAAATAAGCAGAATCATGGTAAATGGAGAAAAGATTGAAGTTGTCAAAGATTTCATGTTACTTGGTTCCACAACCAACACCAATGGAAGCAATAGTCAAGAAATCAGATGATGTATCGTGCTGGGAAAATCTGCTGCAAAGGACCTTTTTAATGTGCTGAAGAGCAAAGATATCTCTTTGAAGACTAAGGTGTGTCTTACCCAAGCCATGCTGTTTTTAATTGCTTCATATGCATGTGAAAGATAGACAATGAATAAGGAAGATTGAAGAAGAGTTGATGCTTTTGAGTTGTGGTGTTGGTGAAGAATACTGAAAGCACCATGAACTGACAAAAGAACTAACAAATCTGTCCTGGAAGAATTGTAGTCAGCATGCTCCCTGGAAGTGAGGATGCCCAGTCTTGGTTTCATTTTGGTCATGTTCTCAAAAGGGACTATTCTCTGGAGAAGGATATAATTCTTGGTAAAGTGAAGGGTCAGTGAAAAAGGGGAAGACCCTCAATAAGATGGATTGACACAGTGGCTGAAACGATGGGCTCAGGTACAGCAAGGACTGTGAGTCTGGCATGGGACCAGGCAGTGTTTTCTTCTGTTGTATATAGGGTTGGTATGAAGCAGAGATGATTCGATGGAACTAACAACAGCAAAACAATTCCCGCCTCTATACCACGGGGATGACTGTCTCTGCAAGGCTTTTCTCAATGGGTAGTTTTTATGCTTAATGAGTTACTATATTTGAAAACTTAGCATAAATTATTTATAATTTATATATAAAAGATTATAGTGTGGAGTCTGCAAGGGACCAGGTAGAAGAGACAGCTATCATATCTTTTGAAAACTGCTAAGTCAACAAGCTACCTTGTTAACTCATTGTGCTTTTGAGAAGTAATCCCATCATTATAGATATGAACTATTTTGAAGATAATGTTGGTAGTTCAGAATGCCAAATCCATTCATGAACGCATTTTTAGAATGTGCATATGATGCACCTAAAAGTTATACATGTTTAATATTCTTGTTGCTTCCTCCAAAAAAAGGAACCAAACTCACTGGAGTTGGGTCAATTGGACTCATAGCGACCCCTCCTTGGGTTTCCCAGGCAGTGTCTCTATAGAAGTAGATTGCCCGATCTTCCTTCCAAGGAGTGGTTGATGCAACAATAAAATAAGTTAATAACATAAAGGTATTTAACACAGTGTCTTCCATTTAATAAGCACTCAGAAAGTTATTATTACACCTGAGTCTAAAGTTTTAGCAGTAATAGGTTTAATTTTCTGCAACCGTCTGTATAACTGCTTTAAAGATTCAGAATTATTTTCAGTTCATTAAAGGCGATATAAAGCAATATCAACTTAACTGTCCTTCCCCAAAGTCACCAGGATACTAAGGTTTCTGCTGCTAGTTTTTCACTTAGCTGGGTAAATTATAGGATTACTTCTCAAAAGCACAATGAGTTCACCAGGTAGCTAGTTGACTTAGCAGTTTTCAAAAGATAGATAGCTGTCTCTTCTACCTGGTCTATTGAAGACTCAACACTATAATCTGTAAAATAGATAATTTTCTTTTATCACTTCCCCATGTAAACCTCTCAATGTCACCAATTTATGGGAAGTCCCTGCAAAGTATATTACTTTAGGAAACAATGATAAAAGGCCACCATATAAATGAAAATATTGACAGGCAGCAAAATTATACCCTACTCTGAATACAGAGAACATGTCTTTCCTCCAGTGCTTTCTTTACCTTTTCAAATAATCTTTTCAATAGATTGACAGAGAGATAATGTTAAGTAATGAAAACAGCAGTGTTTTTATTCCCTTAAAATGTTTGTGTTAAAGTGCAATTACTGCACTAAAATCAAGATGGAGAAAATCAAGCAAATGTGGAAGACAAAATTGAGATTAATAGTTAAAAAAGGCATTAAAAGGTGATAGGAGTTCCAGATTCTTTTGGAATGTTTTCCCTAGTTGGAAGGAGATGTTAAGAAAAAAACACACAGAGAAGAAACACTCAAAGGAATAACAGACAACACTTAAACCTTTTTTGAGAGGAACACTGAGCATGCAGATAAAAAGTCTCACAAAGTTTAAAATATTCAGGCTAGACATGTGATTTTATTTTTAATTTAAGAATAAAGAAAACATGACTTGTAGATATTCAAGGAAAAAATAAAATCCATAAACAAAGAAACTTACGTTACACTTTTTTCTTTAGGGTAAACACCAGAAGCCAATGCTACAATGCTGAACGTTTTGAGGAAGAAGAATTGTAACACAAGATGTCTATGACAATTTAAAATATTATCTATATGCAAAACAAACAAGAACTCAGAAATATGTTTTCAGAAATTCCAGGGTTTAAAAGTTAAAAGAAAAACTACATCTGTTATAAATACTTCACAATGCAAATACACACACATATTCTTTCTTGAAAGATGAATAAAAGAAAATAATCAAGGTTAGGGCAGTGACAGTATAAAATAATTGATTATACTCAATGCAGCTAATTAATCAAAGCATATGGTTATAAAATTAAATCTGTTATGGAACCAATTTATCTTAAAATCACAAGGAAAATATATGAAAAACTTTATTTCAACAAGTCAAAGTCTTCTTCTCCAACATCATCAGAAACTCTGAATTAAGTGAGTTATAGAGTACCATCCCATTTTAATAATATGACCTTCAATTTCCAATGTTGAGAGTCATCTGTGATTATGTTGTTGTTATTATATGCCGTCGAGTCGGCCCCGACTCATAGCGACCCCTCCTTGGGTTTCTGAGGCAGTATCACTACGGAAGTAGGATTGCCCAACCTTCCTTCCGAGGAGTGGCTGGTGGGTTTGAATTATATGCTCTCTTATTCTCAGAATCCTTGAGGACAGAAGGACTGAGTGGGCCTCTAAACCCCTAGCAAGCAATTCCTATAAGATTATTCTCTTGGGATCAAAAGTAAACTGGCATTGAGTGAAAACACTCGCCATCTCATTTCCAGTGTTAAGAATAAACCATCGATATTTTTTAAAATAGAATTTTAAAATATGCATTTTTTGAAACACAGCCTTCTCAGCCTTCCTGAAACTCTAAGGGTCCTGTGAAGACAAGGGCTCTTTTGAAGAGTTAGGGGCATTGGAAATGCAATTACTAAACTCTAGGTACTATTTGGAAAGAGAATTAGCTACATGAAGATTGTGTCAGCAAAGGGATCTTAGCTTTTATTTGAAGTACAGAATTGCTAATTAAAAAACACCTTGTGCACTGTACACTCCTTGTCCAGGACACTTCTAAGAGTTTACAAAATGTAGCCAAATAATTTCTCCAAATGTTTTGCATTCATAGCAATAGCACACTAGACTAGAGAGTGATGTGTGAGATATCAATGTCCCTTGGTTGCCTAAAGAACATTCTAGTTATTTTCAAAATGCTAAATAAATAAGGAAAAGTACACTAATTTCAGAATACTTAGAAAGTAATTACTGCAAAGCTTCTAGCTTTAACAAAGACTGCTTTTGGGTGGAGGGATAGAGAGAGATGACTCTGAGAGGGAAAGAGACAGAGAGAGGGATGTTGGGAATATACTGTGAGCGGTGGCATAGCTTTACTTTTCTATAAGCATAAGCTTGGCCAAAATCCAAATAAATATTTTAGAGTTGGATTTTGTTTAACACTATGACAGTCAAAATTTATTGAAAAGAATAAACTGCAAGACACACAAAAAAAGAAAAGAAAAGAAAACTTTTAATGGGGAGTAATTACACTTTATTTTATACAATTAATCTTGTTTGTTTTAAACATTTGGGGAATTGTCTTCATAGGTCTTCACACAAACTAGAAGGTTATGTTGTTGGTGGTGTTAGGTGCCATTGAGTCATTTCCGACTCATAGCGACCCTATGCACAACAGAAGGAAATACCGCCTGGTCCCATGCCAGCTCTATGACCACTGCTATACTCGAGCCCATCACCACAACCACTGTGTCAATCCATCTTGTCGAGGGTCTTCCTCTCTTTCATCGACCCTCCATCTTACCCAGTATGACATCCTTCTCCAGGGAACGGTCCCTTCTGACAACATGACCAAAGTAGGTGAGACCAAGTCTGGCTTTTCTTGCTTCCAAGGAGCATTTAGGCTACACTTCCTCCAGGACAGATTTGTCAGTTCTTTTAGAAACCCATGGTAGTTTCAGCATTCTTCACCAGCATCACAACTCAAAAGCATCAACTCTTCTTCAGTCTTCCTTGTTCATTGTCCAGCTCTCACATGCATACAAGGTGATTGAAAATATCATGGCTTGTGTCAGGTGCACCTTAGCCTTCAAGGAGACATCTTTGCTCTTCAGCACTTCAAATAGGTCCTTTACAGCCAATTTGCCCAGTGCTATACATCATCTGATATCATGCCTGCTGCTTCCATTGGTGTCGATTGTAGAACCAAGAAATGTGAAATTTTTGACAACTTCAATTTTTTTCTCCATTTATTGTGATGCTGCTTATAGGTCCAGTTGTGAGATTTTTGTTTTCTTTATATTGATATGTAATCCAGATTGTATTACTCAATCTTCATCAGTAAGTGCTTCAAGTCATCCTTACTTTTAGCAAGCAAAGTTGTGTCATCAGCATATCTCAAGGTGTTAATGATTCTTCCCCCAATCTTGATGCCATGTTCCTGTTCATATAGTCCAGTGCCACATCCGGCAAAACAACAAAGGTCAAGAAACAAAGTGACACAAAAGGATTAAAGGTTTAAGAGAAATGGAGGCTAGGCGGACGCTGTGTATGATGTAAGCGCCACACCTGATGCATCCGTCCTGCTTTATTTAGACATAGGCACATGATTACATCATTATTCTTGGTATTTCCTTAATACAATCAAGTATACAATCAAGTATTTTCTACAATATAATCAAATACTTTCTTATAACAATCAAGTACTATCTAAAAGTTAAAATTTCATTCTTTTCCATAGCCAGAGGTCTTTTCCCATACTCAAATGTAATGGATGATTAGTTGGGTTAATGTCT
Organism: Orycteropus afer afer; assembly: GCF_000298275.1. Classification (NCBI taxonomy): domain Eukaryota; kingdom Metazoa; phylum Chordata; class Mammalia; order Tubulidentata; family Orycteropodidae; genus Orycteropus; species Orycteropus afer. The sequence continues at coordinate 534,251 of NW_006921866.1, read as the reverse complement.
CTTACGAGAAAAGTAAATAATCACTAAAATGCATCATTCTAAAACATAATATAATTGTTAGGGTATATGATTCTAAGGTATGATATAATTGTTGTTGTTGTTGTTAAGCGCTGTCGAGTCATTTCCGACTCATAGCGACCCCATGCACAGCAGAACGAAACACTGCCCGATCCTGCGCCAGCCCCACAATCTCTGCTATACTTGAGCCCATGATCGCAGCCACCATATCAATCCATCTCCTTGAAGGCCTCCCCCTCTTTCGTCGACCCTCCACCCTACCAAGCATGACATCCTTCTCCAGGGAATGGTCCCTTCTTACAACATGACCAAAATAGGTGAGACGAAGTCTGGCCATTCTTGCTTCCAAGGAGCATTCTGGCTGCACTTCCTCCAGGACAGATCTGTTAGTTCTTTTAGCAGTCCACGGTACTTTCAGCATTCTTCGCCAGCACCACAACTCAAAAGCATCAACTCTTCTTCGGTCTTCCTTATTCATTGTCCAATGATATAATTAATAGGATACATAATTTTAAGATATGATTACTAAAGTGTATTATTCTTAGAGCAAAGCATTTTTCCAGCCAAACAGGTTACTAAACATCTTACTGAAAGAATGTTCCACCCCAAGAGCACTAAGCTGGAGCGAAGCAAGCATTCTACTGCAAGAGAGGCCTTGCCTTCTCTTAGCTTTTTTTAGAACACGTGCCTTGCGATCATATCCTTTTGATGGTCATTTTCTTGGTTTCCAACAGGCCAGCTTCTCAAATTATTTGCTGAGCATATAGATTGAATAAGTATGGTGAAAGGATACAACACTGACACACTCCCTTCTTGATTTTAAACCATGCAGTTCCCCTTTGTTCTGTTCGAATGACAGCCTCCTGGTCTATATAGTTTCCTTATGAGTACAATAAAGTGTTCTGGAATTTCCATTCTTATCAATGTTATCCACAATTTCTTATGATCCACACAATCAAATGCCTTTGCATAGTCAATAAAACACAAGTAAAAATCTTTCTTGTCTTCTGTGTTTTGAGCCGAGATCCATCTGACATCAGCAATGATATCCCTTGTTCCACGTCCTCTTCTGAACCCAGCTTACACCTCTGGAAGTTCTGTCAATATACTGCTGCAATTATTTTGAATTATCTTCAGTAAGATTTTACTCGTGTGCTATAATAATGATATTGTTCAATAGTTTCCAAACTCTGTGGTATCACCTTTCTTTGGAATGGGTACAAATACAGATCTCTTCCAGTCAGTTATCCAGGTAGCTGTCTTCCAAATCTCTTGGCATAACCTAGTGAGTGTTTCCAGTGGAGCATCCATTTGTTGAAACATCTCAATGGGTATTCTGACAATTCCTGGAGCCTTGTTTTTGCCAATTCCTTCAGTGCAACTTTGACTTCTTCCTTCTGTATCATTGGTTCTTGATCATATGCCACCTCCTGAAATGGATTAAGATTGACCAGGTCTTTGTGGTACGGTGACTCTGTGTATTCCTTCCATCTTCTTTTGATGCTTCCTGCATCATTCAGTATTTTGCTTACAGCATTTTTCAATATTGAAACTCAACGCTTAAATTTTTTCCTCAGTTCTTTCAGATTGAGAAATGCTGAGCATGTTCTTCCGTTACGGTTTTCTAACTCCAGGTCTTTGCACATTTCATTACAGTAAGTGGCTTTGTCTGCTCGAGCTGCTCTTTGAAATCTTCTGTTTGGCTCTTTTATCTTGTCATTTCTTCCATTTGCTTTAGCTACTCTCCATTCAAGGGCAAGTTTCAGACTCTCTTCTGACATCCATTTTGGTCTTTTCTTTCTTTCCTGTCTTTTTAATGACCTTTTGCTTTCTTCATGGATGATGTTCTTGATGTCATCCAACAATTCTTCTGGTTTTCAGTCACTGGTGTTCAGTGCATCAAATCTATTTTTTAGATGGTCTCTAAATTCAGGAGGGATATATTCAAGATCATATTTTGGCTCTCATGGACGTTTTAAATTGTCTTTAACTTAAAGTTGAACTGCATATGAGCAGTTGACGGTCTGTTCCACAATCAGCTCCTGGCCTGGTTTTTGCTGAAGATACTGAGCTTTTCCATTGCCTCTTGCCACAGATGTAGTCAGTCTGATTCCTGTGTATTTCATCTGGTGAAGTCCATGTGTATAGCCACTATTTGTGTTGTTGAAAAAGGTATTGGTAATGAATAAGTTGGTTGTCTTGCCACATTCTATCTTGCAATATCCAGTGTTATTTCTGTCACCAAGGCCAAATTTTCCAGCTACTGGTAATTCTTCTTTGTTTCCAGCTTTTGCTTTCCACTTATCAGGGATAATTAACACATCTCAATTGTATGTTAAGGCAATTTCACACTGCAAGGTTGATAAAAATCTTCAATATACTCCTCCTTGGCTTTGTTGGTTGGTGCATAAATTTGAATAACAGTCATATTAACTGGCCTCCCTTATATGCATATAGATATTATCCTATCACTGACAGTATTGTACTTCAGGACAGATCTTGAAACATCCTTTGTGATAATGAATGCCATGCCATTGCTCTTCAAATTGTCATTCCTAGCATATTAGATTATATGATTGTCTGATTCAAAATAGCCAGAACCGGTCCATTTCAGCTTACTAATGTGTAGGATATCAATCTTTATGTGTTCTATTTCCTAGATTTTCCTAGATTCATAGTTTGTACATTCCATGTTCTGATTATTAATGGATATTTGTAGCTGTTTCTCCTCAATTTGAGTCATGCCACATCAGCAAATGGAGGTCTCAAAAGCTTTACTTTATCCATATCAGTAATGTTGATTCTCCCTGAGAGCCAGCGCCTGGAATTCAGACTTCGAGCCTCCAGAAGATATCCAAGTAGCCCCAAGAACACTCTGGACCTAGAAGACTGAAAAGGTACAACATTCCTCTTGTTACTCTTATACCCCACACCCACGTGGTGAATGGAGGTTCGGCCATCCCCTACTCCCACCCACCCTCTGGGCCCACAGGAACTCCATCTCACTCTGTGTGCTTGGACTGAGCTGGGTGCCCTGCCCTGCCTTCCCTGAAATTTTTTTTTTCTCTTTCTCTTTTCTGGTTTTCAGTTTGCTTGCTATTGTCTGTTTTAAAACTACTGCTATTATTAATACTTTTGACATTTTTCAGCCTTTTTCTTTTCCCTGTTTCTGCTTATAAATTTTTTTTCTTCTTTTTTTCTCATGGTTAACCCATTCCTTGTTTTCTCTTTGCATTTTTCCCATGTTTTCTTCATTATACACCTTCTCTGCCTTTTTCTCTTATGGCCCTATCCCCAGATATTGCAGGTTTTCTTGTTTATTTTATTTTTTTCTGCTGACCTTGTTTGTCTGGAGGGGGCAGCCATTTTGATTGTTACACATGACAGCCATTTTGGATATTTAAAGTGACAGAGAGCACAGCCATTTTGAATATTTATTTACAAGCTGCAAACATTTTGGATATTTAAAGTGACTGCAGGTGCAGTCATTTTGAATGTTTACAAGTGGGGGCCATTTTGAATATTTAAAGTGACCGAGGGTGCAGCCATTTTGAATGTTTACAAGTGGTGGCCATTTTGGATATTTAAAGTGACCGAGGGTGCAGCCATTTTGAATGTTTACAAGTGGCAACCATTTTGGATTTTAAAGTGATAGCATTCTCATTTGGATTCCAGGGACCTAAGAACAGGCAGCAAGGTGGGAAGCAGGGAGAGGACAGAAAAGCCAAAGGGGACTGGAACAGATTGAGGAGTCAGCCTCAGGGACCCAGGTGAAGACAGGGAACCTAGGCCATGCCCCACAAGGAGAGAGTTGGGAAGGCAAGGAGAGGACAGAAAAGGCAAAGGGGATAGGGAAAGATCAAGGAGTCAACCACAGGGAGCCAGGTGAGGAGAGGGAACCCAGACCGCCCCCTACAAGCAGTGAGGCAGGAAGCAGGGAGAGGACAGAAAAGGCAAAGGGGACTGGAACAGATAGAAGAGTTAGCTGCAGGGATGCAGGAAAGGGTGATTGGAGGGGTTTCCAACAGCTAAGTGAGACAAACTTGTCTGCCGGTTTGTCCTGTTGTGGTGATATATTGCTGTCAGTCTTGAGGCTACGCCACTGGTGTTTCAAACTCAGTGAGGTACACCCTGTTGCACAGGTATCAGCCCAGCTTGCAGACTGAGACAGACTAGGAACAAGGAGGAGGCCATCCACTTCTCAAAGAATTGGCCCAGGGAAACCTTATGAATAGCAGAGAAACACTGTCTGATACATTACTATGCAAATTTATGAATAGTCCAGAAACATTGTCCAATACAGAGGAGGAAGATGAGTCAATTCGCTTAGAAAGCTCTCAAAGTAGGACTGAGCAAGAGCTGCATTATCACAGTAAAAACAGCCTTACTCATATGGATAAAGTAAAGCTTCTGAGACCTCCATTTGCTGATGTGGCACCACTCAAATTGAGGAAAAATAGCTGCAGACATCCATTAATAATCGGAACATGAAATGTACTATGTATGAATATAGGACAATTGGATGTTGTCAAAAATGAAATGGAATGCATAAAGATCGATATCCTAGGCATTAGAGAGCTGAAGTGGACTGGTTTTGGCCATTTTGAATTAGAAAACCATATGATCTACTATGCCGGGAATAACAGTTTAAAGAGGAATGACATGGCATTCATCATCACAAAGAATATTTCAAGATCTGTCCTGAGGCACAATGCTGTCAGTGATAGGATAATATCCATATGCCTACAAGGAAGACCCATTAATATAACTATTACTCAAATTTATGCACAAACCGCCAAAGAGGAAATTGAAGATTTTTATCAACTTCTTTACTCTAAAATTGACCAAACTTGCAATCAAGATGTGTTAATTGTCACTGAACACTGGAATGCAAAAGTTGGAAACAAAGAAGAATCACCAGTAGTTGGAAAATTTGGCCTTGGTGACAGAAATAATGCTGGAACTTGCATGGTAGAATTTTGCAAGACTAACCACTTGTTCATTGCAAACACCTTTTTTCAATAACACAAACAGCGGCTCTACACGTGGACTTCACCAGATGTAACACACAGGAATCAGGTTGGCTACCTCTGTGGCAAGAGGCAATGGAGAAACTCAATATCTTCAGCCAAAACCAGGCCAGGAACTGATTGTGGAACAGACCATCAACTGCTCATATGCAAATTCAACTTGAAGTTAAAGACAATTAAAACAAGTCCACTAGAGCCAATGTATGATCTTGAATATATCACTCCTGAATTTAGAGACCATCTAAAGAATAGATCTGATGCATTGAACACCAATGACCGGAAACCAGATGAATTGTGGGATGACATCAAGAGCATCATTCATGAAGAAAGCAAGAGGTCACTAAAAAGACAACAAAAGAAGAGAAGACCCCTGTGCATCATATGAAACCCTACTGGTGTTTGAAACACCAGTGGCATAGCATCAAGCCTCACAGCAACACACAAGCCACCATAGTATGATAAATTGAGACAAGTTTGTCTCCCTTAGCTGTTTGAAACCTCTTCGGCCTCCCCTTACCTGGATCCCTGCTGCTGCTGACTCTGTCATTCCCCTGGCTTCTCTTTTCCCTGCTTTCCTGCCTCTTGGCAGTGAGACCTGGGTCCCTCCCATTACCTGAATCCCTGCCACTGCTCTGCTACAAGGTTATAGAATCCCAATCAAATTTTCTAGTATCTGATAGATTTAATTACACAATTTTATCAATGAAAACATTAGAAAACAATGTTGATACTCTTCAAACTTCAAGATCCTTGACAGAAGAGCTCCACTTCTTCAATTGGATGGGTGCTTTCATTGTTTGCTCAGCATAGTGCTCATAATTGGGCTTATTTTGACAGGACTCATTCTGCCCTCTGTAGAATCAATCCATATTAATCTTTGTAGGTTTATATCAAGTACCTTCTCCACGACACTGTCACCTACAACTCCATTTCACATTGACTTTTAAATTCTCTTATATCTTCATTGCAGATATTATTAGAATGATATAATTTAACAATTAACTGACTGGTTTTTCAATCATAAACATCATCCTTGTACATAGATTTGAACTCCATGTTTACCAATCTTTAATTGGGGCAATTATTAACCTAAGTGATATTCCTTTTCTTTTTCTATTATTCCCTACCTCAGTGTTTTGCTTTGAAATGTATGTAAATCCAAAACCAAACCCATTGCCATCCAGTTGATTCTGACTCAGAATGACCATAAAGGATAGAGAAGAAATGTCCTATAGGGTTTCCAAGGCTATAAATCTTTGTAGAAGCAGACTGTGATGTATTTAGGCTGAAGAGTGACTGGTAGGTTTGAACTATGGACTTTTTATTAGAAGCCAAGTGTTTAACCACTGTGCCACCAGGGCTTCTGATATGCATGTACATTTATATTTATATTTTGGATTTAGGCCAATATCTGCTCCAAAAATTACTGATTTCCATGTCATGTTAGAGTTGAACTTTATTTAACACTATGGCAGCCATTCTTTACCTTTATTTTACCCTCAATGAAACAAGCACATGAAAAAAACAAAAACAACAACAACAACAAAATCCACTGCTATTGAGTCAATTCTAAGTCATACACTCTTATAGACAGACTAGAACTGCCCCAGAGGGTTTCCAAGGCTATAAATCTTTACTAAAATAGATTGCCTCATCTTTCTCCTGTTGAGCAAAAAAACTTTTGATTAATCATACTTTTGATTAAGCACTTTAACTCCAGCACCATCATGGCTTCTGCCCTCAGGGAAAGAAAGTTCTAATTCATTCATACATCTGTGTGCTGGGTGTATTGGGTTCTTGCCAGACACTTAAATTTTTTAGCTGTTAAATACTGAATGAAAAAACAATAAAAGTATTTTCTGCAAAATGAAAGATCTGAAAAAATGTAATTAGGAAGTAGTGATTGTTTTGTTTTCACAATGTTGTTGTTGTTGCTAGGTGACATCCAGTCAGTTTCATCTCATAGAGACCCTATGTAAAACAGAACGAAATACTGACTATCCCCTGCCATCCTCACACTCATTGCTATACGTTAGCCCATTGTTATAGCCATTGTGTCAATACATCTTGTTGAGGGTCTCCTCCTTTTTCACTGATCCTCCACTTTACCAAGAATGATAACCTTCTCCAGGAAATTGCCCCTCCTGATTACATGACCAAAGCAGGAGAGATTAAATCTTGCATTCTTGCTTCTAAGGAAAACTCTGGCTGTACGTCTTCCAAGAGAGATCTGTTCATTTTTCTGGCAGTATATGGTATAGTTGATATTGTTGCCAACATAATAATTCAAATGTATCAATTCTTCACAAAAAAAAAAATTATTAAAAGAAAAATTTGAAAAATGAGTGGTCAGCCTGTATTAGTATCATTAAAATTGTGTCAGAAGGAATTTTCTATTAAATTATTAATTCTTTCCCTGTTTAGTGAAGCTAACCTCATACTAAATGCACAGCTGAAGCTTAATTTAAACCTATGTTCAAGAAAAATCTATGTAGTTAACAACATATTGGATTTTTTTTCCCAAAACTATTCCACAACCTTTAGCATGAACTCAATGCCCAGTAGACAAACGCTTCCCTTTTCCCCCCTCCCTCATGACCATGGTAAACACTAATAATCTTTGGTATATATATATTTCACCTTGTCTAGGAATTTTCCCTTCCTTTCCCTCTCATTCCTGGTAACAAACAAAGAAATTTCCTTCCATGTATAAAATTTCCTTGACTTTTTACAATAGTAGACTAATAGAATATTTGTCCTTCCATGATTGAGTTATTTCACTCAGCATGATGTAATTCAAGTTGATCCATGTTATGGATTTTACATTATTCTTTAGGGTTGCATAGTATTCCATTGTATGTATGTATTACAGTTTCTTTATCCATTTCTTGGTTGATGGGGACTAGGGCTGTTTCCATCTCTTTGCTATACTGAATAGTGCTGAAATGAACATGGATGTGCATATAAATATTTATATCTTGCCTCTCAGTTCTTTAGGATATATCCCTAGTAATGGGATTGCTGGGTAAAATGATATTTCTAATTCCAACTTTTTAAGGAATTGCCATACTTCTTTCCACAGAGGTTGTGTCATTTTACAGTCCCACCAGCAGTATATGAGAGTCCCAAATTCTCCACATCCTTGCCAGCATTTGTTATTTTCTGTCTTGTTGAACTTTGCTATTATTGCTGGGGAAAGATGGTATCTCATAGTTTTGATTTTCATCTCTCTAATGGCTAATGATAATGAACATTTCTTCATGTGCTTGTTGGCTGTCTGAATATCTTCTTTGGTGAAATGTCTGTTCATATTTACTGTCCAGGTTTTAATTGGATTGTTTATCTCTTTGAGGTTGAGTTGGAGTTTTCTATAAATTTTAAACATAAACCCTTGTCCGACATGTAATTGCCAAATATTTTCGCCCATTCCATAATTCTCTTTTTATCCTTTTGGAGAAGTCTTCTGATGCACATAAGAATTTAATTTTTAATTGATGTAGAAAAGGCACTTGATAAAATCCAATACCCATTCCTAATAAAAACTCTCAGCAAAATATGAATAGAAGAGACATTCCTCAGCATAATAAAAGGCATTATGCAAAACCAACAGCCAACATTTTTCTCAATGGAGAGAGACTGAAACCATTCCCCTTGTGAATGGGAACCAGATAAGCATGCTTTCTATCATGCTTTCTATTCAACATTGTTTTGAAGTGCCAGCCAAGGCAAGAAAGGGAAATCAAAAGCATCCAAATTGATAAGGAATAAGTAAAACTATCATTATTTGCTGATGATATGATGTTATATCTTAGAAAATCCAAGAGATTCAGCAAAAAAGCTACTGGAACTAATTGAGAGATTTAGCAGAGTGGCAGGATACAAGATCAACATACAAAAATAAATCGGATTTCTCTACACCAGCAAAGATATTGCTGAAAAGGAAATAAGGAAAGCAATGCCATTTACAATAGTTGCCAAAATAATCAAATACTTGGGAACAAATCTCACTAGGGACACAAAAGACTGTACAAAGAAAACTACAAAAGACTACTCCAAGAAACCATAAGAGATCTACATAAATGGAAGAACATCCCAGGCTCGTGGATAGGAAGATTGAACATTGTAAAAATGTCAGTTCTACCCAAAGCAGTCTATACATTCAATGCGATCCCAATCTAGATCCCATCCGGATTCCTTAAGATTTATGGAAAATCCAACCACTAATTTTATATGGAAGGGAAAGTGACTTCATAAGAAAAGCATTATTGAAGAAGAAGAAGAAAAACATAGAAGTCTCACACTCCAGGATCTCAAAACCTGCCACAGTAGTCAAAACTGCCTGGTATTGGTACAATGACAGACACATAGACAAGTAGAACAGAATTGAGAACCCAGCAATAGATCCACTGATCTATGGTCAGCTGATTTTTGACAAAGGACTGAACTCCATTATATGGAGAAGAGATGGTCTGTTTAACAAATGGTGCTGGTATAAGTGAGTACACATTTGCAGGGAAATGAAAAAAATATATATTCCTCACACCATACACAAAAACTAGCTCCGGATGGATCAAATACTTAAATGTGAAACCTGAAACTATAAAGTTGCTCAAGAGAAAAATTTAGGGGCCCTAACTTATGACATAAATAAACTGTCAAGCATGATCCAACATGCACAAACAACAGAAGAGAAACTAGATGAATGGGACCTTCTGAAAATTAAATTTTTATGTGCTTCCAAAGGCTCCAAACGAGTCAAAAGAGAATCTACAGATTGGGAAAAAATATTCAGCAGTGACATATTTGAAAAGGGCCTTATATCTAAATTTTATAGAAAACTCCAACACCTCAACAACAAAAAGACAAATAATCCTATTTAAAAATGGGCAGAAGACATGAAAAGACACTTCACCAAACAGGATAGTCAGATGGCCAACAAACATATGAAGAAATGCTCATGAAAATTATCCATTAAAGATCAAAATCAAAACAATGAGACACCATCTTGCCCCAGCACTGATAGCAGAGTTCAACAAGGCAGAATAGTAACAAATGCTGGAAAGGATGTGGAGAATTTGAGATTCTCATACACTGCTGGTGGGACTGTAAAATGGCACAACCTCTGTGGAAAGCAGTGTGGTAATTCCTTAAAAAGTTGGAATTAGAAATATCATTTGACCCAGAAATCCCATTACTAGGTATATATCCTAAAGAACTGAGAGCCAGGACAAGAACAGACATATGCACACCAATGTTCATCACAGCACTATTTACAATAGCAAGAAGATGGAAACAACCTAAGTGCCAATCAACAGAAGAATTGATAAACAAACTATGGTACATACACATAATAGAATACCATGCAACATTGAAGACTAATGTAGAATCTACAAAACACCACATAATGTGGATGAACTTGGATAACATTATGCTGAATGAAATAAGTGAATCACAGAAAACAAATATTGCATTAGGTCATTATTGTAAAAAGTCAATTTCGGTATTCTTTGCCAATACACAATTCAAATGCATCAACTCCTCTTCAATCTTCCTTATTCATTATCCAGCTTTCATATGTATATGAGATGACTGAAAATACCATAGCTTGCTTGGGTGTACCTTAGTCTTCAAAATAATGTCCTTACTCTTCAACACATTAAAGAGGTCTTTTGCAGCAGATTTGCCCTTTGAAATAAGTCCTGTTATTTGTTTGTTTTAGTTGTTCACGTTATGAGCCTGTCTATTGTTTGGCTGAAAGTTAGCAATGGGTTGTTGTTGTTATGTGCCATTGAGTCAGACCTGACTCATAGCAACCGCTCATTGGGTTTCTGAGGTGATATCACTACAGAAGTAGATTGCCCCATCTTCCTTCCGAGGAGTGGCTGGTGGGTTTGAACCGCCAGCCTTCTGGTTAGCAGTCAAATGCTTTAGGCATTATGCTACCAGAGCTCCAGTGAGTCTAATTTCAGGCCCAAAGTATGAGTACCATAGTCTTGGAGGTTTTGTTATACAGATAATGTCTTCCCCACTTAATGGATTTAGGCCCTTTGTCAAAGATCAGCTGACCATAGGTCGACGGATCTATTTATGGGTTCTCAATTTTATGTCATTGCTCTATGTGTCTTACCAATACCAGGCAGTTTTGACTACTGTGGCTGTATACTAAGTTGTAAGATCCGGGAGTATGAGATCTCCAACTTTATTCTTTTTCTTCAATAATGCTTTGCTTATCTGAGGTCTCTTTTCTTAACATATAAAGTTAGTGATTGGTAAGTAGTGTGTTTCTAGAAATCTCTCCATTTCTTCCAGAGTTTCAGAGTATTTGTTGGAGTACGGTTCTTCACAGTACTCTGATATTATCCTTTTTATTTCAGTTGGTTCTGTTGTTATGTTGCCCATTTCATTTCTTATTCATGTTATTTGTCTTCTCTCCTTCTTTTCCTTTGTTAAATTTTCCAGTGGTTTCTCAATTTATTAATCTTTTCAAAAACCAACTTCTAGTTTTGATTTTTTTTTCTATTGTCTTTCTACTTTCTGTTTCATTGATTTCTGCTTGAATCTTTATTATTACCTTTCTTCTGGTGACTGTTGGCTTTTCTTTCTGTTCTTTTTCTAATTGTTGGAGATGTTGGATAAGGTGTTGATTTTGACTCTTTGTTCTTTTTTGTTGTGTGGATTTATTGCTATAAATTGGCCTCTGATTACTGCTTTTCCTGGGTACCAAAGATTTTGGTATGTTGTATTTTCATTCTTGTTGGATTCAAGGGATTTTTTAATTTCACTTTTTATTTCTTCTATTACTTAATCATCCTTAAGAAGGGTGTTGTTCAGTTTCCATATGTGTATCTTTTTCTGTTGATCTTCCTATTGTTGATTTCTAATTTGATAGCATTGTGATCTGAGAAGATGCTTTGCAATATTTCAATGTTTTTAAATTTGCTTTCTTTATGGCTTAACAAGGTTATGCAAACTCTGGTTGCCTAGTGCCTAAGGCATTTGACTGCTAACCAGAAGGCTAACAGTTCAAACCCAATAGCCACTTCTCAGAAGGAAGGTGGGTCGATCTACTTCCATAGTGATACTGCCTCAGAAACCCAAGGAGGGGTCGCTATGAGTCAAAATCAACTCAATGGCTTTGAGTTTGGTTTTTGTTTTTTATGACCTAACATATGGTCTATCATGGATAATGTTCCATGTACACTGGAAAAGAATGTATATTGTGCTGTTGTTGGGTGACGTGCTCTGTAGATGTCTATAAGGTCAAGTTGGTGGATTGTCTTGTTTAGCTCTTCTGGATCTTGATTGAGTTTCTTTCCAGTTGTTCTATCTTCGATTGAAAGTTGTGTATTAACATCTCCTACTATGATTGTGGAGTCATCTATTTGCCTTTTCAATGCTGTTAAAGTCTGATTTATGTATTTAGCGGGCTCTTTCATTGGGTCCATGAATATTTATTATGGTTATATCTTCTGGTTCAATTGATTCTTTAATCATTATATAATGTCCTTCCTTGTCTTGTTTGGTGGTTTTTGTCTTAAAAGCAATTTTATCAGAAATTAATATAGCCACTCCTGCTCTTTTTTCAGTTGCCATTTGTTTGTATGTCTTTTTCCAACCTTTCATTTTTAGTCTATTTTTGTCTTTGTCTCTAAGGTGTGTCTCTTGTAGACAGCATATTGATGGGTTATGTTTTCTTATCCAGTCTACAACTTTCCATCTCCTGAATGGTATATTTAATCCATTGGCATTAAGTGTATTTATCAACAAGTATGAATTGGTTATTCTAATTTTGTTATGTGTTTTTTCATGGTGTTTCTGATTTCTTTGTTCTACATAATTCTCTGTCCTGAGCTTATTATGTTAATGAATCCTGTTATCATTTCCTTTGTTGCTATTGTTTTAGTATTTGGTAAACATTTATCCTTGTCCTCTTTTTTTTTATTGTGATGTGAAAGTTTATCATTTTTCTTTGAGGTTACCCTGTGGTTTATAATTTTCTCCCCAAGTTTATAATAGTCTGTTGTATCTTGCAACTCTTTTGACTTCCTTACCATTTAGAAATTTTGTAACTACACTATTTTCTCCCTGTTTTTGGTTTGTAGTTGTTCTCTTGCAACCATTTTTGTATTATCTTCAGCAAAATTTTACTGGAGTGTGATACTAAGGATATTATTTAGTAATTTCGACGTGTTGTTGTATTACCTTTATTTGGAATAGCACAAATATGGATCTCTTTCAGTCACTTGGCCAGGTAGCTCTCTTTGAAAATTTCTAAATTTCTTTACATAAATGAATGAGCACCTCAAATGCTGCATACATTTGTTGTTAAATCTCAGTGTGTGTTCCATCAATTCCTGGAGCTTTATTTTCCACCAATTCCTTCTGAGAAGCATGGAATTTTTTTTTTTTTTTTCCTTCAGTACCATCAGTTCATCATAATATGCTAACTCCTTAATTGACCGATTCTTATTGGTACAATGACTCTCTGTATTCATCCTCTTTTAATTCTTCCTGCATCATTCAATATTTTGACATAGAATCCTTCAATATTGCAACTCAAGTCCTGAAGTTTTTATTCAATTCTTTCAGTTTTAGAAATGCTGAGCATGCCCTTCTCCTTTGGTTTTCTAATTCCAGGTCTTTGCATATTTCCATATAATACTTCATTTTGTCCTTTTAAATTTTCTGTTCAGCTCTTTTATTTCATTTCTTCCATTCATGTTAGCTATTTTCCATTCAAGAGCAAGTTTCAGAGTCTCTTCTGACATTCATTTTGGTCTTTTTTTTCATTTCTTGTCTTTTTAATGACTTTTTGCTTTTTTCATGTGTGATATTATTAATGGTGTCCCACAACTTCGCTGGTCTTCAGTCATTGATGTTCAATGCATCAAATCTATTCTTCAGATGGTCTCTAAATTAAGCTAGGATATAATCAAGATTTTATTATGGCTCTTGTAAACTTGGTTTAATTTTCTTCAGTTTCAACTTGAACTTGCATATGAAAAATCGAAGTTCAGTTTCACAGTCAGCTCCTGGCTTTGTTCTGACTGATGATATTCTATTTCCTCATCTCCTCTTTCCATAGGTGATTTTGATTTGATTCATGTGTATTCTAAGTCATGAGGTCCTTGTGTATAATCACCACTTATATTGTTGACAAAAAGGTATTTACAATGAATAAGTCATTGGTCATGTAAAATTATATTATGTAATCTCCAGAGTCATTTCTATCACCAAGGCCATATTTTCCAACAACCATTGCTTCTTCTTTGTTTCCAACTTTTACACTCCAATCACCAATACAAATGAATACATCTTGATTGCATGTTTGAAATGTTTCAGATTGTAAGATTTGTTAAAAATTTTCAATTTCTTCATTTTTGTTTTGGTTGTTGATATAAAAATTTGAGTAATAGTAGTATTAACTATAACAACAACACTACAAAAAACATTGTAGGGGTATAGATATTATGTTGTTACTGACAGTATTGTACTTCAGAATAAATCTTGAAATGTTATTATTATTATTATTTTTTTTAATTAGGATTTGGGTGAAGATTTACAGAGTAAATTCACTTTTCATACAGCAGTTCACATATACTTTGTC
>NW_006921866.1:507739-512666 GCF_000298275.1 Orycteropus afer afer | reverse complement strand
ATTTTCACGCAAATTCTTCTGCTAGTTGGGGTTTAGTCCAAATCTGCATCCTTTCCTTCAAGGCTCAGGGGTCCAAGATTATCTTCTGTGTCTGTATTAATTGGTTTCCCTTTTCTTTGTTGAAGAGGGTCTGTGCAATCCTTCTGCCTAGTCCACCATCTTGTCGCAAAAAATGAAATGTTATTTTTGATGATGAATATGATGCTTTTCTTCAATTTGCAATTACTGGCATAGTAGATCGGACCATGATATATTGGGTTTCATTTTATTTTATTTATTTATTTATTTTATTATTTATTTTTTTTTGATGTGTTGTTGAATACTATTGGCTAAGGTTTAGATGAGAATTTTTGCACCTATATTCATGAGGACATTTTTCTATAATTTTCTTTTTCTCTGATATCTTTTAGTAGATTGTCAAATTCAAAATGACCAATAACAGTCCATTTCAGCTCACTAATATCTTACGCCTTTCACTTTCATTTTTGACAATTTCCAATTTCCCTAGATTTATACTACCTACATTCACATTCCAATTATTAAGGAATGTTTGCAGTTTTTCTTCCCATTTTTTATAGTGCCCCATTTGCATATGAAGGTCCCAAATTCTTTACTCCCTATACATCATTAAGGTTGACTCTACTTTGAGGTAGTAGCTCTTCTCTAGTCATATTTTGAGTGTCTTCCAACCTGACAGGTCATCTTCTGGCACTATATCAGACAGTGTTTTACCGCTATTCATAAAGATTTCCAGTAATATATCAGAGAATGTTTCACTGCTATCTATAACTTTCCGGTGGCTTTTTTTTTTTTTTCCCCCACAACTCTATGGCCCTCTCCTTCTTCCCAGTCTGTCTTAGTCCTAAAGCTCTGCTGAAGCCTGACCACCATGGGTGACCCTAATGGTATCTGAAACACCAGTGTTTCAGTGAAACTTCCAGCATCACAGCGACATGCAAACCACTATAGTACAACACACTGACAGATGGAGGGTGGTTGATGTTTTTGTATATGTCCTTAATTATGTTGAGTAATTTCCCTTCTATTCCTATTTCACTGAGCACTTTTATCAAGAATTGGTGTTATATTTTGTCACATGTCTTTACATCAATTGATATGATTATGTGGTTCATTTCTTTGTTTTGTTTTTGTGTTGGAGTATATTAACTGTTTTTCTAATGCTGTGCTATCTTTGCATAACTCATATGAATCCCCTTGGACCATGATGTATTGGGTTTTATTTTATTTTTATTTATTTATTTATTTATTTTTTGATTTGTTGTTGAATACTATTGGCTAAGGTTTTGATGAGAATTTTTGCACCTATATTCATGAGGACATTTTTCTATAATTTTCTTTTTCTCTGATATCTTTTCCTGACTTTGGTATCAGGGTTATGCTTCATAGAATGAGCTAGGAAGTATTCCACCATTTTCAATGTTGTATAAATTGTTTGAGCAGTATTGATGTTAGCTCTTTTCTGGATGCTTGTCAGAATTGTGAAGTCATCTGGGCCAGAATATTATTTATTTATTTAATTAATTGGGAGTTGTTTTAATGACCTGTCAAATTTCTTCTTTTTTGGTGGGTCTGTTCAAATTTTCTTCCTCAGTTTTTGTTAGTTTTCATAGGTAGTGTGTTTCTAGAAATATATACATTTTTTCTACCTTACCAAATTTGTTTGAGCACAGTTCTGCTAAGCTATTATTAAACTTCATTTCATTTCAGTAAGTTCTGTTGTGACATTGCTTATTTATTTTCTTATTCATTTTAATTTGAATCTTTTTTTTTATTAAATTTACCAGTAGTTTGTCCATAGTTTAAATTCTTTTAAGAACCAGCTTCTTGTCTTGTTGATACTATTTTTTTTTTCAGTTTCATGTATTCCTGCTCAAATGTTTATTATTGATTAGTTAACTAGTTTATAGTGAAAGGCTCTGTAGGGGATTGACCAACTAATGATGGACAATTACTGAATAGCCTTTTCTAGAGAGTGAATGGCTAACTCAGGGCTTTGCTGAGCAGGGTATGATATTAGAGGCCAGGGCAGACTTCCTTGAAACACTACAGTTTGTTGACTATATGGGAAAAAAGCATGGATAATGTATGTCACCCATGTTGTTGTTGTTGTTGTGTGCCGTCGAGTCGGCCCCGACTCATAGCGACCCGTCCTTGGGTTTCCGAGGCAGTATCACTACAGAAGTAGGATTGCCCAACCTTCCTTCCGAGGAGTGGCTGGTAGGTTTGAACTGCCAGCCGTCTGGTTAGCAAGCAAGTGTCTTAGCCAGTATGCTACCAGAGCTCCCATGTCACCCATAGTTGGTGAGAAAATTTAAAAATAAATAAATAAATGGCATTATTCAGAGAGTAAACATACCTAATTTGTATTTTCAGTAAGTGGTTTTCTATATGACTTATTAATTATCTTCTACCCATCAATAATAATATTTAGTAAGATAATCATTTTCCTCTAATTTTTTATTGAGCTTTTTAGTTTCTGGTGACTTGTCAAAATTATAACATATAAGTCTCTTGAGTAACCTTCGTATTAACAAAACTTTGTTCAGCGTCTGTTAGGTAGTGAGCCACGGAGGAATTTTAAATTTTCATTAAACACACACACACACACACACACACATACACATAAACACACAACAACAAAATAACTCAGAAGTACATTACTGAAGGTAGATTTATTAACTCTAGAATAATATCAAGGAAGATTTCAGCATAAATGTCTAATATAATATTTGTCACCTCAAATCTAGCACTCAGGTCTGGCTGTTGAGACAGAAAATTGACTTTCATTAATACTCCCCACTAATTCACAACATAGAAGCTATGTTTCAAGTGGAAATGCTAAACAACAGAGAAAAAACTATAAACAAAAATGTGTCATTCAAAGGTGTTTTCTAATACAGGAAAATCTTGTCAGTTGTCTTTTTTATCTCTTTTTTTCAGATATGTGACAACATGACATTACTCAATGTCCTTGCAGGCAGAAACTAACAATGGGAGGACATCCAATGATAACTATGATTTGCCAAAGTCTGAAGGAAAAAATTACAATGCAGACAAAACTTTTTATACTGTATATTTTCATATGTACCCTCCAGTAATACTACCTAATTTCTTGCCTTCTTTTCCCTTTTGGGAGATGTTTCCATGTTTTACATTATTACAATGAAAGATGAAATGGATAATTATAATAATAAATATTATAATGTTATAAGTGAGGAATCCTCAATGAGATGGATTTACACAGTGGCTGCAAAAATGGACTGAAGAATAGCAAACATTGTAAGGATGGAGCAGGATTAGGCAATATTTCATTCTATTCTACATAGGTGTGTTGGTTAAATTTGTGTGTCAACTTGGCTGGGCCTGGTTAAGTAGCTGGGCAGCTAAATCTAATTTTTCTCCATGGTGAGATTGGTAATTTACTCCATGGTGGAATCTATTGGAGCAGCTAAGTAGCTGCTTTGGGTATGTTGTCTGCTATAAGAAACAACTTTGGGAATGGTCTCTAGCTTACGTCACTCTTAAACCCTGCATGTAGCCGTGCCGTTGTTCAACAGCCTGTCATGCTCAGCCTACCTTGGGACTTTCAATGGACTTGAGTAATGGCCTGCTGTGTGGTTTGGTAACATCAGGACTGTGCCTTTTTACTTGTCAGTCTTGGGTTTGTCAGCCTCAGCAACCAGCAGATGTCTGAGTAAAGAAAAGCTTCTAGCTTCAGTAGGCTGGAAGCAGGAGGTAGAGCTAAAGTCTAAGACTAAGGAGCAATCATCCAGCCCCTAGAGCCTGGCACTTTTAATTCGAACTTTAAGCCTCCAAACTGCAAGAGAATCAACTCCTGTTTGTTAAGGCCATACCATTTGTGGTATATTCTTGTCAGAGTGGTACTAAGTAACCAGAACAATAGGGTTGCTATGACTTGAAACCTACTTGATGGCACCTAACAACAACATATCTGACATACCTATAAGTATTTTCCTTGTATTCAGATGCTTATTCTCTGTTATTACTCATATCACCCTCAGCCATCCATCTTGGTAGTGGTCCTACAATGTAATCTATTTTCTACCACTTCCTTTAGGTTACTAGGAATTTTGTAAAACACACACATACACATAAACACACAACAACAACAAAACTCAAATATCTTTCTGAAAGGTATAGTTATTAACTCTAGAATAATATCAAGGAAGTTTTCAGTATAAACATCTAATATGATGTTTTACACCTCAAATACAGCACTCAGGTCTAGCTGTTGATATAGAGAATAGACTTTCATTAATACTCCCTACAAAATTCTCAACGTAGAGGCTATGTTTCAATGTTGTTGTTGTTGTTACATGCCATCAAGTCGGGCCTGACCTGGGGGTATCACTACAGAAGTAGAATGTCCAACCTTCCTTCCAAGTAGTGGCTGTTGGGTTTGAACTGCCAGCCTTCTGGTTAGCAGTCAAGTGCCTTAGGCACTACGCTACCAGAGCTCCTATGTTTCAGATGGAAATATTAAACAACAGAGAGTGTTTATTTTATACATATATAAAATATATGTTTATTATATATTTTATATTTTATAGCTATAATATAACTATAATCTTACAAAGAACTGAAAAGTTAAATGCTGCAAAACAAATGATAACAAATGTCTTATGGATTCACAATTCTGTCCATAATTTTCTCATCTTCAAATGTTTTCAACTCCTCATCCATCGGGTATTTTTTTTTTAAATACTCAGCAATCAAACCATTTAAAAAGATATAATTGAAAATATTTTAGGAGGAGGTAGTAAGCAAATGGAGATTAATCCTGTTTGACCTACTGAATGATGTAGTAGCTTCTAAACAGAATAAATATGGCATCCCTAGCCAAAGATAAGCTTTACTCTATTATGGTAGAAGCAAGGTAATACTT
>NW_006921866.1:483056-494484 GCF_000298275.1 Orycteropus afer afer | reverse complement strand
TAAAAAAAAAAAAAAAAACGTACCCTATAATGACAACTAGGAACTCTGGTAGCATAGTGCCTAAGACATTTAACTGCTAACCAGAAGCCTGGTGGTTCAAACCCACCAGCCACTCCTCAGAAAGAAGATGGGGCAATCTACTTCCGTAGTGATAGTGCCTCCGAAACCCAGGGAGGGGTTTCTATGAGAAGGGTCTGACTCGAGGCCATATAGCAACAACACATAATGACAACAAACAAATTTTATCTTGTATGTATTATATGATAGAAATAATACACTGAACCTGGTTTATGATCCAGATAGGTACGAAATCTTGAGTGCAGGCAATGGGAAAATCTGACCACCTTCTACTACAATGGCCAGAATAGCTCTTCAAATTTAATTTAAATTATTAGAACTAAAAAACATCTGAGCTGTTTATGGAACTCTATCATTGGCCATTTAATGTGGAACTAGCAATACATACCTTGAAATTGGATTGGGAATTAATTAATTAGGATAAAATTTAGGATTTCAGTCATCTAAGAGATAATTAGCCCTGGCTCTAATTCTACTATTTTTGTTGGCACTGATTTTTCTTCAACCAGTGAACTTCTCCATTTAACAGTGCCTAGGTTTAGTCCTCAAACATAGATTATGAATATATAATATATAGAAATAATATGTTTCTGTGCTATATATGTTTTATAAAGCTATAAATCATTCCTGGATGGTCATTTTTATTGTTTGGTGAAGTCTAAGTTGCTTTTGCTCTAATATAATAGTCCTTAAGAAGAGATTAAAACTCACTCAGTTCAAGCCAATAATATCCCAAGGACACCATGAAATCCCTGTTAGTGTTATCATTATTGTTGTCATGTGCCATTTAGTTGATTTTGACTCATGGTGACCCCAGGTGACAGGGTAAAACTGCCTCATAGGGTTTCCTGGCCTGTAATCTTTATGGAAGCAGATAACCAGATCCTTTTCCCTCAGAGATTCTAGGTGAGCTTGAACCACCAACCTTTTGGTTGGCAGTCAAGTGCTTAAATATTGCAACACTGGAACTCCTTTTCATATCACCTAGTGGTGACAAGTTTGCTAAGGTGCCTGCAATATATATCCAGGTAAATTAGCAAGACAAAATAAGAAAACTACTGTCACCCACATACATATGCACAAACACAAAAACAAAAGAAGTCCTTGATAATTGTAAATCCTTCCATCAGAACTTTATGTGAAAAATTTCACAAGCAGTGCATTTGAAAAGATGGGAGATAATTAGTAATTAAGTGAATGTATATAAATTGGTCCCTTTTTGATTCGGGAATTGCACTGTGCTGGGTTGCTTTCTCATGCCATTCCGGTCCTCTTTTCCTATTGTATATCTTGTCTTTTGTCTCCCAGAAGTGGATCTTTATAAATCTTTTGCCCTCTTCCATTGGGTGGAAAACTAGAGAAAGAGAAATTGAAAGAGGATTCAGGGTATTTTTCCTCCCAGCTCTGTGGTTTCTCCTTGGCCTGGCTGCATCCCTCAACTAAAGGTCATAGTTCCGCTCCAGGTGGCTCTCTCCACAGGATTCTCTTTAAGAATGTCTGTAACTGCTTTGTCCACTTACAACTTCAGAGGTGTAAACAGTCCTCAAATTCACCCTGCCACATCTTTGTAAATAATTCCTTTACTAAACTGACTTGAATAAGCCAAATTTGAATGTGCCATCTGTTTTTTGCTGGCACCCTGATTAATACACACATGATAAGATTTTGAAAATTAGTATCATTATATAGCTTCTGATGATTTAATAGCTTAATTTGAATGATTCAGAAACCATTTCTTTGATGTGTCTTTTCTTCCAGGAATCCCAGCCAGTACAGCAAGGTCTACTAGACTTCCTGAATTGACCTTTACATAGTTGCTACCACCATGTTCCCTGTCTGGATTTCCAGAGATTTTTAAAATATCTAGTCAGCTTCCATCTAACTGGGATCATTTTTGTACTCCAGAAGTAGAAGGATCTGCGCTTTCATCATGTATTCAATAGTTAAAAGATTGTGAAAAGATGAGGAGATAGAGCCACTGAGACATTTAAGGAAAAAGTTTCAGTGGCTGCTTCAGTAAATCGGAAAGTAATTAACAGCTATTAAAACAATCAAATTCCAAAATATTAGGATATTTTCTTTTTTCCCATTTGATAACCTTTCTTTGAAATGAAAAGGAATTTGGTAGTAACACTTCATACCCTTTTTTATAAAATGTACAGTTTCCAAAAACAAACCTATTTTTTTTCTCCTCCTCCTCCTTCATGATTTAGTTTCAGTGTCTCCACATTTGGAAAACCTTTCCAGATTGTCAACATATTGAATACTGTGCCACTTTCCAGTGTTTCTTTAATGGTGTTATTGTTAGCTGCCATTAAGCCAGTTCTGACCCACAATGACTCTGTGTACAATAGAATGAAACACTGCCCGATACTGCACCGTCCTTAAAATCATTGCTCTGTTTGAGACTATTGTTGCAAAAACTGTGTCAATCCATCTCATTGAGGGTTTTCTTTCTTTTCTCTGATCCTCTATTCTACCATATATGATTTCCTTCTCCAGGCACTGTTCCCTCTGATAATACATTAAAAGTATGTGAGATGAAATCTTCCTACACTTGCTTTTAAGGAATGCTCTTCTTAAGGAGCACTTCATCCAAGACAAAATTGTTCATTCTTCTGGCAGTCCATGTTATGTTTTAACATTCTTTGCCAACATCATAATTCAAATGCATTAATTCTTCTTCTGTCTTCCTTATTCATTGTCCAGCTTTTGCACACTTATGAAGTGATTGAAAATACCATGGTTTGGATAGGGTGCACTTCAGTCCTCAGAGTGTTATCTTTGCTTTTTAAAACTTTAAAGAGGTTGTTTGCAATAGATTTATGTGAAACAAGATATCATTTTACTTCTTGATTTCTGTTTCCATGGGCATTGAGTGTGGATCCAAGTAAAATGAAATCCTTGACAACTTCTCTCTTTCCTTCATTTTTCCTAATGTTGTATTGGTCCAGTTGTGAGGATTTTTGCTACTTTATGTTGTAGTGTAATCAACACTGAAGCCTGTAGTCTTCTATCTTCGTCAATAGTGCCTCAAGTCTTCTTCACTTTCACCAAGCAAAGTTTGTGTCATCTTCATATCCCAGGTTGTTTATGAGTCTTCCTCCAACCCTGATTCCTCATTCTCCAGATAACCCACCTTTTTGGATTGTGTGCTCATTATACACATACTGAGTGAATAAATATGATCAAGTATTCAACCCTGACTCATACTTTTCCTGATTTTAAACATGTAGTATTCTCTTCTACTATTCAAACAACTTCCTCTTGGTCTATGTACATGTTCCCCATGATCATAGTTAAATGTTGAGGAATTCCCATTCTTCACAATGTTTTCCTTAATTTGTTATGATGCTCATAGTCAAAAGCCTTCATGTAGTCAATAACAAGCAGTTAAATATATTTTTGTTAAATATTTTTTTGTCTGCTCTCCTTTCAGACAAAATCCATCTGACATCAGAAAAAATATCTCTCATTCTACATCCCCTTTTGAATCAGGCTTGAACTTCTGGTAGTTGCCTGTCAATTTACTGCTGCATCCATATTTTAATTATCTTCAGCATAACTTTACTTGCATGTGATATTTAAGCTATGGTTCAATATTTTCCACATTCTTTGGTTCGGCTTTCTTTGAAATGGACATATATGGGTCTTTTCCCATTGGTTGGCCAGATCTCTTCCAAATTTCTTGGCATAGATGCATGAACACTTCCTGAGCTATATCTATTGGCCGAAACATCCCAGTTGGTATTCTTTCCATTCCTGGAGACTTGTTTTCATCAATGTCTTCAGTGAAACTTGACTTAATAAATATTATTTTATGTGTTGAAGGAGCAAGTCTAAAATAATTAAAACAGCTCATCAAGCAGTTGTTGAAGACACAAGGAAAGTATAAAGATCAAACAAATTTTAATAAGATGAAAACTCTGTTACTTTTTCACAATGTATACCGAGGTGACTAGATGTTTCCTACACCAATATTACATCAGAGCTATATTTTATTTTCAAATCTCCAGCTAATACATTAAGAGATATTTAATTCTTAATGGAGTTCCTTCTTTCAATAGTTGAACAATTCGTTTTGGTGTGCACTTGTAAAATCCCTTCCTATTAACTAATTCACTTGAGAAAAGAGAAAAAGTGCCTATGTCCTAAGAATAAGAATATTTTGCATTTAGATGGCATATTTTAAGAAATTTCTTAAAACTTGGGTGTTGAAATGATCTCATGATGTAAGTTGTTTTTGTTGTTGTTTGGTACCATCGTGTTGGCTTTGACTCACAGTGACCCTTTGCACAACAAAACAAAACACTCCCTAGTCCTGTGCTACCTTCACAATACTTGCTTTACTGGTCGAGCATGTTCTTCCCTTTTAGTTTTCCAACTCCAGGTCTTTGCACGTTTCATTACAATAATTGACTTTGTCTTCTTATGCTGCTCTTTAAAATTCTTCTATTCATCTCTTTTATGTTGTCATTTCTTCCATTTACCTTAGCTACTCTCCATTCAAGAGCAAGTTTCAGAGTCTCTTCTGACATCCATTTTGGTCTTCCTTTCCTGTCTTTTTAATGACCTTTTGTTTTCCTCATGGACGATGTTCTTGATATCATCCCACAATTCATCTGGTTTTTGATCACTGGTGTTCAAATCTATTCTTTAGACAGTCTCTAAATTCAGGTGAGATATAATCAAGGTTATTTTTTGGCTCTCACGGATTTGTTTCAATTGTCTTCAGCTTCAACTTGAACTTGCATATGAGAAATTGATGGTTTTTTCCACAGTCAACTTCTGGCCTTGTTTTGGCTGAAGATATTGAGTTTCTCCATCCTGACTTTCCCTACATGTAGGTGATCTGATTCCTGTGTATTCTATCTGGCAAAGTCCACATAAATAGCCTCCATTTATGTTGTTGAAAAACAGTACTTGCAATGATTAAGTCATGTATCTAAGTAGTGCTTTAATACTTGAATATATGAATTAAATGAAAAAATATATAACCATGAGTAGAATGAATGGATAGATGGATGGGTGGATAGGTGGATGAATGAATTTGATACATAAAAAATTCAAAATAGCAGAATAGCAGCAAACTGACATCAGGTAATTTGCCAAGCCATATATTTAGAGAGGACCTCTGGTGGCATAGTGCCTAAGGCATATGACTGCTAAACAGAAGGAGAATGAGTCATTTAATTGATGTCTTACCTCTGGAGTCTGATACAGGATAAATTATGATCCTATACCCTCTAAATACTTCCAGTTTAAAAATAATACCAAGGATGTATGAGCCCCATGAAACAGTCAACCACACGAGATCAATGGGGAAGGATTTGCCCAAAGATAAAGCTCAGAAGACAGGAAAGGATAGGAAAGAAGGAAGAATGGAATCAGAAAACACATAGAGAAAGTGGGAAAAGTGTTGTTACATTGTGAGGATTGAAGTCAATGCCACAAAACAAAATATGTATGAATTGTTGAATTGAAAACCAGTTTGTTTTATAAACTTTCACCCAAATCACAATCAAATAAACAAATTTTTTGCCAAAAAATAGCTAGAAAAAGCTTTGAGATTTTATGGTATTTCCTATAATAGATAATATCATAATGCTACATTTAAATTTATAAACATTTTCTAAATATAAAACAGTGTAGTAGATAACTGTGTAATAAAGATAAAAAGAGAGTCATATCCTTAATGTCAGCTAATCATATCTGACAAATGCGAACACCTTATTAAATACTCATTGGATTAATGAATAAAAATTAATGAAATATCATTGATAGCTGTAATTTATCAGTCACAGTTGTGATGTTCAATGTTGTCGAGTTGATGCTGACTCATAGTCACTCCATATGCCAGGGTAGAACTGCTCCTAGGGTTTTCTTGGGTGTAATCTTTATAGAAGTTGATTGTCAGGTCTTTCTCTCTGAGGAAAGTGCTTACCCATTGTGCCACCAGGGTTCTTTCAATCATGCATACAGATCTAAAAAATTAAAGAAAAAAAATGTTGTTGTTGAATCTGTTCTGATTCATGGCAACCCCGTGTGTACAGACAGAAATCTTTTTCATAGAATTCTCTAGACTATGGCATTTTGGAAACAAATTTTCAGCATTTTTTTTTCTGAGGCAACTCTGAGTGGGTTTGAACTGCCAACCTTTTGCTAGTAGTTGTTGAGTGCTAAAATGATTGCGCCACCCAGGGACTCCTTGGTGCTAGCATTGCACATATATTTGTTTCATTTTTATTCTTAACTTAAAAAGTAGGTATAATTTAAGTTTCACTGATAATTTTCAAATTAATTCTTTTCAAGGCATAGTCTATACATTGTGAGCCATGGTATCAGAATTCAAACCCATGCATATAGGGGTTCAAAGCCTGTGTTCTTTGTGTGATTCACCCTGCCCTTCCAGCACTTCAAAGGGAGTATTGGAGTGGTCCAGATATCTACTCAAACAAGTGATTGCCATCCAAAGGACAGATTTCTTTCTACATAAAATTTTTATGGATTATGAAGTCAGTACTCAGAACAAGAACAATGATGAAAAATAACTGTCTCTAACCGTTTTACTACCACCTGGATGTTGAATTATCTTATGAGAATTTATCTTGGTCACAGGTATAAGATGTTTAACGAAACTAATAAAAGACTTCCGGTAAGATGGCAGAATAGGCAGACAGATTGTATAGATTCTCTTCAACATCAAACAGAGGAACCAATTAACACAGATAGAGAAGATAATTCTAGAGCCCTGAGCTTTGAAGTGAAAGATGTAGAAGTGGGCTGGACTCCAACTAGTGGAAGAACCTGCATGAAAACACGAAAAAATGTGACATACGGAACAGTGGTCTGACAGATCCTGACGGCACAGAGAGCTTGGATATTGCCTAGCAGTGTTATGACCTAAGAATTAACCTAAAAATTGGCTCTGTTAGACAGAGGCTGAAAAATGGACTGCATTGGTGGCTGGTGAATAAAAGGGAAGCAGTTAAGAAGAAGGCAGTGTGAGCTGTGGACTTTTGCCTGTCCAGAGGGCACAGCCATTTTGAATGTTAACAAGTGGTTTGACCATTTTGGATATTTAAAGTGACAGTATCCTCCCAGATTCCAGGGACTTAAGAATAGGCTCCACTTGCCAGAAACCACAAGGACATTCCAGATGCCAACGGCTAGAAAGGAGTGATATTCACCTTGTTATTCTTATATCCCACACCCTCTTGGTGAAGGGAGGTGCAGCCATCCTTCACTCCCACCCACCTTCTTCTCTGGTAGGAATTCCATTCCACTCTGTATGCTCTGACATAGCCTGGGTGCCCTCCTCTGCCTTGCCCAGATTTCTCATACACACACCTTTTTTTTTTATTTAAAGTTTGTCTGTTTTAAAATTGTTATTATTATTATTGTCCTTTTTATTATTATTATTATTATTATTATTATTATTTTATTCTTCCCCTCCTAGGATCTAGTTTTCAGCTTTTTCTTTCTTTCCTGTTCCTGGTTCTCATTTTATTCTTTCATGTGGTTAATCCTGTTCCTTGTTTTCTTTTTGCATTTTTCACATTTTTTTCTTTATTATTCTCCTACTCTACCTTTTTTTCTCTTACTACCCTCTCCGAAGATATTGTATTTTTTTTTTTTCTTTTTACTCTTTTTAGTAATTGTTCCTGTGTGTTTACACTGTGTGTTTTGTACATTTGCTTTTACTTTGTTGATGGTTATTTGGTTGTTGTTTGTCTAACTGAGTGGGAGACAGCAACATTGCCCATATGACACAACTTCAACCACATCTCCTGGAGCTTCACTTAGTGAGTGAAAGCCACCACTTCCTTCTCCACCAACTGGCCAATGATAATTGACCACCAAGAAGAGCCTGACTCACCCTTAACTGCTCTTCACAGGTAACAGAGATCTAAATACAGTAACATTGCAATGTCTCAGAGAAAACAGATGATGACAGCCCACCCAAAAAAGCAAGATAAAGTGGTAGAAATGAGGGAGCAGTATACAGACCCAGAACACATCCCTGAGGAAAAAGCAGTATTGGAACTCCTATAATTCAAAAGAATTATATTTAGGTATATTCAAAGGATTGAAAGACAGATCAAGGAAAACATTGACAAAATTAAGGAAAAGAAAGAAAATACCCTGGAAGAATTTTGAAAGAAAATACAAGAACAAAATGACAAAATAAATGAAAAATTAGAAATGATACAAAATCTACAGATAGAAATTCAGATGATTAATACTCAATTTTCAGAAACAGATAACACACAGAAAGGCAAAGGAGTAGAATTGAGGGAACTCCCAGTAAGATAGAGGAATAGGCAGACAAGTGACACAGACTGTCTTCAACAAAGAAAAAACAACTGACAGAGATACAGAAGATAGTCCTAGAGCCCTGAGCTTTGAAAGGAACTATGCAGAAGTGGATTAGGCACCAACTAGTGGAAAAACCTGAATGAAAACAGTAAGTACAGAGATGGTCAGAGCTGCAGACTGTCAGCTACTCTGATGGGACCAACATCCTGAATATTTCCAAGTGGTGTTGGGACCTGAGAATTGACTTAAAGATCAACCCTGTTCACCAAAGGCTGCAGGGACAATTGTGCTGGTGGCCTATGACCAGCTCAGAAGGGAAACAATAGAGAGGGAGACAACCTGAGCTGTTGACTTTCTACTGTCCAGAGGGCACAGCCATTTTGATTATTTACATGTAGCAGCCATTTTGGATATTTAAAGTGACCAAGGGCACAGCCATTTTGAATATTTACAAGCTACAGCCATTTTGGATATTTAAAGTGACTGAGGATTCAGCCATTTTGAATGTTTACAAGTGGTGGCCATTTTGATATTTAAAGTGACCGAGAGCACAGCCATTTTGAATCTTTACAAGTGGCAACCATTTTCGATTTTAAAGTGATAGCATTTTTATTCGAATTCCAGGGACCTAAGAATAGGCTCTGTTTGCCAAGGTCAGGAGAGAAATATGAGAGGCTGACAACAGGAAAAAAATATAGGTGGTGAGTGTATAAGTGCTGTCAACTAATGAATAGAGGAGGACAGTACCCTGCTTGCATAGATAGCATACAAACAAAGCAAAGAAAATGACAATCCTGGGCAAGTCACTCCAATATACAATCACCAATTAAATATAAACCCAGAAATGTCACAATGCCTTGGAAACAACAGAGCATCACAATCCACACAAAAAAAGCAAGATAAAGCAGGAGAAATTGGAGCTCCCTGATAAGGAATTCAAAAGAATTATATTTAGTTATCTTCAATGAATTGAGAGAGATCAAGGAAAACACAGAGAAAATCCTAGAACAATTCTGAAAGGCAATACAAGAACAAAATGACAAAATAAATGAAAATTAGAAATTATGCAAAATCTACACACAGAAATCCAGAAGATTAATACTAAATTTTCAAAACTAGATAAGTCATTGAATGGGCAAAGGAGCAGAATTGAATCAATGGAAGACAGAACTAGGGAGATTGAAGACAAATACCTGAACACTTCTTTGGAAAGGGATCAATCAGAAAAAAGATCAAAACAAAAAGAAGAAATCCCAAGGTTCATGTAGGATACCATCAAAAGGAATAACCTATGTGTAATCAGAATTCCAGAACAGGAACAGACAAATAAAACCACAGAGAAAATTGTCAAAGATTTGTCAGAAGAGAATTTTCCTGGTATGATGAAAGATGAGAATATATCTATTCAGGGAGTCCAACGAACCCCAAACAGGATAGACCCCAAAAGAAAATCACCAAGATATATCATCATCAAACTTACCAAAACAAAAGAGGAAGAAAGAATCATGAGAGCAGAATGGGAAAAACGAAAAGTTACCTACAAGGGGCAACCAATAAGACTAACCTCAGATTTCTTGAGAAAAACCATGCAGGTGAGAAGATAATGGGATTGTTTATATAAAGCACCAAAAGAGAAAAATTTCCAACCAAGAATTAGGTACCCAGCAAAATTCTCCCTCAAATATGATGGTGAAATTAGAACAGTTCCAGAGAAGCAGAATTTAAGGGAATTTGTTACAACTATACTGCTAACCAGAAGGCTGGCGGTTCAAACCCACCAGCCACTCCTCAGAAGGAAGGTTGGGCAATCCTACTTCCGTAGTGATACTGCCTCGGAAACCCAAGGAGGGGTCGCTATGAGTCGGGGCTGACTCGACGGCACATAACAACAACAACAACAACATACCTACCTTACAAGACATGCTAAAGGGAGTCCTTTGGACAGAGAAGCAACAACAGCCAACAACAACTGACCATTAACATACATGATGATATAATCTAGAAACAAACCCAGCTATGGAAGTATCCAAAGTAAAGAAGCCTACAAGATTGTAAACAGGGAACCAGAGACATCAATTGAAAAATGAGGGCAACCACAAACCAAAAAGAGGGAAAAACTGTCGTTACAGAACATCTACATGGTAGGGAAGTCAAGACAACTACAAGATAGAACAGACTATTTTAAACTTGGAAAGAAAGCTATAAATCACAGGGTAGCATCAAAGAAAAATGATAAACCTTCACATCACAAAAGAGGACCAGTATAAATATTCAGCAAATATTAAAACAATAGCAAGGGTTTGCTTGGGAAAGGGAACTCACCTAGTAGGTTACTGGGATGGGGAGGGAAAGGAAGAGATTAATTTAGGACTAGTTGGGGCTTACATGCTGACATGGGTAGGGGGAGGGATATACAGGAAGGATATATGACCACCATGGTAACACTGGGAAATGAGATGACACTGAACTGTGCACATAAGAGATAGACAACAGATGCTAAAACTAACCAATGTGTCCATAATACCACATTGCCATTAACACCAAACACTAGGCTACACAGACAAAAAAAAAAAAATAGCAACAAAGGAAGTGAAAACAAGATTCATAAACAAAATGAGCTCAGCATAGAAAATTATATGGAACAAAGAAATCGACACCATGAAAAAGCACATAACAATGACAGCAACAAATTCATATTTGCCAATAATTATATTTCTAGCAAGGGACTTATCTCTAAGATTTATAGCGGAAGAGTGGATGACCAAACTATAGTATGTATATATACATAATAGAATGCTGTACAGCACTAAAGAATAATGTAGAGTTTGCAAAACACCACATAATATGGATGAACTTGTAGGACATTATGCTGAGTGATATAAGTCAACTGCGAAAGGACAAATATAGTATTAGTCTGTTGTTGTGGAGGGCCAAGGAAAGGTTTATATATGGAGTGAAACTTTCTTTGTTGGTTACCAAGGGGTGGGAGGGTAAGGGAGGGAACACTGCAAAAAAGAAAAAAAAAAAAAAA
>NW_006921866.1:478645-482855 GCF_000298275.1 Orycteropus afer afer | reverse complement strand
AGGAAGAGAAAAAAAAAAACACTGAGAAACTTGCCCAAGATTTGTTGGAAGAGAACTTCCCTGATATGATGAAAGATGAGAAAATATCCATTCAGGAAGTCCAATGAACCCTGAACAGGAT
The DNA here is from genome assembly GCF_000298275.1 of Orycteropus afer afer. Classification (NCBI taxonomy): domain Eukaryota; kingdom Metazoa; phylum Chordata; class Mammalia; order Tubulidentata; family Orycteropodidae; genus Orycteropus; species Orycteropus afer. The sequence continues at coordinate 482,734 of NW_006921866.1, read as the reverse complement.
TAGACCCCAAAAGAAAATCACCAAGACATATAATCATCAAACTCATCAAAACCAAACACAAAAAAAGAATCCTGAAAGCAGCCCAGGAAAAATGAAAAGTTACTTACAAAGGACAACCAATAAGACTAAGGTCTGATTTCTCAGCAGAAACCATGCAAGTGAGATGGCAATGGGATGATACATATAAAACCCTGAAAAGATAAAATTTTCCAACCAAGAATTATTGGGTAAAATTGTCCCTCAAATATGATGATGAAATTAAGAGCTTTACAGATAAGCAGAAACTAAGGGTATTTGTTCAAACCAGACCAACCTTACAAGAGATACTAAAGGGAGTCCTTTGAACAAAGAACGAATAATAGCGAACAACAACTGATCATTAATACACAAGATGACATGACCCAGAAACCAACACAGCTATGGCAGTATCCAAAGTAAAATAAGCTTACAAGATTAAAAAAAGGTAACCAGAGACATCAATTGGTAAATGAGGACAACTACAAACCAAAAAGAAGGGAAAAAATAGTGTAGTTACATAACTTCTAAATGGTGAGGAAGCCAAAAAAGTTGCAAGACAGAATAGACTGTACTAAGAAGGTTAGACAATCTACTTCCATAGTGATACTGCCTTGGAAACCCAAAGAGGGGGTCGCTATGAGTCGAATCTGACTCGATGGCACGAAACAACAATAACAACAAACTCAGAGAGAAAATTATAAATCACAGGGTAACTTCAAAGAAAATGATAAACTTTCACATCACAATAAAAAGAGGACAAGCACAAATATTTAGCAAATGTTAAAACAATAGCAACGAAGGGAATGATAATATGATTGATAAACATAATGAGCTCAGCAGGGAAAATTATATGGAACAAAGCAACCAGGAACACTGTGAGAAAACACATAACAAAATGACAGCAACCAATTCATACTTGTCAATAATTACACTGAATGTTAATGGATTAAATGCACCACTCAAGAGGTGGAGAGTTGCAGACTACATAAGAAAACATAACCCATCATTATGCTGTCTACCAGAGACACACCTTAGAGACAAAGACAAAAATAAACTAAACATGAAAGGTTGGAAAAAGAAATATCAAGCAAATGTAACCAAAAATGAGAAGGAATGGCAATATTAATAACTGATCAAATTGACTTCAAGACAAAGACCATCGCACAAGACAAGGAAGGACATTATATAGTGATTAAAGGATCAATTGAACAAGATATAATCATAATAAATATCTATGGACCCAATGAAATAGCCCCAAAGTATATAAATCAGATTTTAAAAGAGCTGAAAAGGCAAATATATGACACCCACAGTCATAGTGGGAGACTTTAATACACCACTTTCAATGAAAGATAGAACAACTGGCAAGAAACTCAATATTTTTTTTTACAGTACACATGGAGCATTCTCCAGGATAGACCATATATGTAGGCCATAAAGCAAGCCTTAATACGTTTAAAAACATTGAAATACTATAAAGCATTTTCTCAAATCACAATGCTATCAAATTAGAAATCAACAATAGGAAGATCAATGGAAAAAGAGAAACAAGCCTAAATCCATTCAATGGGGAAGAGAATAAATGGTCTATTTAATAAATGGTGCCAGAAAAATGTGATATCAATCTGCAGAGAAATGAAACAATATCTGTATCTCACATCATACACAAAAACTAACTCCAGATCAATCAAAGACTTAAATGTGATACCTAAAACTATAAAGTTCCTCAAGGAAAAACTAGGGGAAAATTTAGGGCCCCTAATATATAGCATAAATAGACTATCAAGCATAACCCAAAATGCACAAACAGCAGAAGAGAAATTAGATGAATGGGACCTTCTAAAAACTAAATTTTTATGTGCTTCTAAAGACTTCTCCATGAGCTCTGGTAGCGTAGTGCCTAAGGCCCTTGACTGCTAACCAGAAGGTTGACGGTTCAAACCCACCAGCCACTCCTCAGAAGGAAGATGGGGCAATCTATTTCCGTAGTGATACTGCCTTGGAAATCCAAGAAGGGGTCGTTACGAGTCGGGTCCGACTCGACAGCACATAACAACAACAACAACAAAAGACTTCTCCAAAGGAGTCAAAATAGAACTTATAGACTGGGGAAAAATATTCGGCAATGACATATGAAAAGGGACTTATCTCTAGAATTTATAGAAAACTTCAACACCTCAACAACAAAAAGACAAATAATCCAATTAAAAATGGGCAGTAGACATGAATAGACACCTCACCAAAGAGGATATTCAGGAGGCCAACAAACATACGAAGAAATGCTCACAATCATTACTCATTAGAAAGTTGAAAATCAAAACAACAATGAGACACCATCTTGCCCAGCACTAGTAGCAAAGTTCAACAAGACAGAAAATAATAAAGGCTGGTGAGATGTGGACAGATTGGTACTCTCATACACTGCTGGTGGGACTGTCAAATAGCACAACCCTGTGGAAAGCAGTATGGTGATTCCTTAAAAAAGTTGGAATTAAAAATGGCATTTAACTCAGCCATTCCATTAGTAGGTATATATCGTAAAGGTAAGAGCCAGGACAACAACAGATATGTGCACACCCATGTTCATTGCAGCACTATTTACAATAGCCAAAAGATTGAAACAAACTATGTGTCCATCAACTGAAGAATGCATAAGCAAACCATTGTATATACAATGAAATATTTTGCAACCCTAAAGAATAACGTAGAATCTGCAAAACACCTCATAATGTGGATGAACTTGGAGGACATTATGCCGAATGAAATAAGTCAGTCACAGAAGGACAAATATTGTATTAGTCCATTATTGTAAAAGTCAAGGAGAGGTTTATATATGGAAGAAAATTGTCTTTGTTGGTTGCCAGGGGTGGGAGGGGAGAGAAGGGAACACTGTTAGATAGGTAGAGATAAATATTGATTTGGGTGAAGAGAAGGTCAATGTAACAAATGTGAGTGATCAACCCAGTGGCATCGAGGAAGAAAAAGACATAGAGAGGGACATGGGAAGTACAGACAACAAAGATGAACACTTTTGTGCATACAGTACTGTATTGTCAGTGATGGCAAACATTAATCTACGGGTGGATAGATGGGTAGCAGGCTGAACGATTAGGTATGTCTATTCAGGGGGGGAGTGAGCCCAAGACCATGTGTAGGGTTGGCAGACAATGATTCTACAAGTTTATTGGTATATCTTGTAAGAATTCCCAGGTATATAGAAGAGCTGACAAGGGACAAGGTTGTATTCACTTCTTGGCCACAGTTAGCTACCTGAGGGAGCAAGTAGTTGGACCTGTGGCCTCAGGATCATAGTCACAGGGGACATCAAGCTCAATTGGCATAACATACTACACAAAACATTGTTCCACATCCTACTTTGGAAAGTGGCGACTGGGATCTTAAAAGCTTGCAAGCAGCCATCTAGATGCAACAATGTGTCTCTCCTTATCCAGAGCAAAGAAGAATGAAGAAAACCAAAGATTCATGGAAAAAATTAGTCCAAGCAATTGGTACACCATATGATCCTCAGCCTATATGATTATGAGACCAGAAGAACTAGATGGTGCCTAGCTACCACTGTCAACCACTTGGACGGGGAATCTATGTAAGAGATCCTGGATAGAGTGAGAGAACAATTGGAACAAAACTCAAAAATCATTAAAAAAAAAAAAAAAAAGGGGGGGGACCAGGTTTGCTGGTCCAATAGAGCCAGATGGAACCACTGAGACTATGGCCCCTAGCTGCCTTTCAGGTATAGAATTGAACCCATTCCTGTGGCTTCCAGCCAAACAAAAGACAGGCATATGAGGAGAACACTTACATTAGGTAGATACAGTCCTTGGAGAGAACAATCATGGGAGAATAGAAAGGCTGTGTATGCACAGGGAGACAGCTCAGGGTCCAGGAGTGCATGGAGGGAAGGACACAGGGAAGAGGTAACTATTGGGAGGAAGTGGGAGGGGAGCTGTTGCATTGTGGGAACTTGTAGTCAATGTCATGAGACAAAGTGTATGTGAACTGCTGTATGGAAAGTGAATTTGCTCTGTAAACATTCACCCAAATCACAATTAT
>NW_006921866.1:454087-478545 GCF_000298275.1 Orycteropus afer afer | reverse complement strand
ATCACTGCTAACTGTCCACTTCCAGTTGAATATAGCATAGGATACTGAGATTTGATGATGATACTATTTACCTAGAAAATCTGCAGAATGGGGTGTGGAATTTCTCTTTCTTTCCTCTTCTTTTTTTTTTTTTTGAAGAAAGTCATTGAACAGATTAAAAGACATATTTTATTGCAATTTTCTTTGAAGAAAATGAGCCAAAACATCCCAAATATTCATGACAAATGTCTTAGTCTTGGATACAGCTTGCCAAGAAATTACTTAAAAATTTTTGGTTGTTCACAAAGCAGGAGTAAATGAATTCAAAATTATTGTTAAGCTAGAGTAGCATTGTATATTTGCTGGAAAAAAATAACACTAATTAAAGAATCAACAATAAAAGATAAATAGACTTGGAAGTCATGCCTTCTGCATAGGACTTACTCTTGCAGTGGACACAGTCTGGAGACTGATAGAAGTGGGAGTTGTGGTGAAGAAATTTTAAACAGAGAAACTGGTTTAACAGTGTGACTTATATAAATATTTATTGTAGTGAATATAAATGACATTTTTTTTTTTTTTATTAGCAATTGCTTAGGTTGGGCAATCTACTTCTGTAGTGATACTGCCTCGGAAAACCAAGGAGGGTTCGTTCGCTATGAGTTGGGGTGGACTCGATGGAACATAACAACAACAGGAAGTGTCAAATACATGTCTGTTATAATTTATTTATTTATTTTTTTGCCATTAAATGTATCTTTTGAGAAATAGAGAACTTTTACCAACTAGATTTTAAGATGTCCTCCTCCTTCCTGCAGATATAACATTCTGGGTGATTTGTAGCATTATGTTTACTTCTTCAGGATAATGAATCCAATAAACTTCTTTGAAATCATCAGACTGTGAACTCTGAAATTTAAGAATCATATCTTATTGGTTTCTTCTCAAAGCCTGATACTCTATGCAGCACTTAGTAAGTACTGACAATTCTTATTTAATGATGGAATTTGTTATCAAAATATCCTGACAAACCAGAAGTGGGTTAGGAGGTTTTTTTGTTTTTGTTTTTGTTTTTTTAACTTTCAACCCACCAGCCACTCCTCAGAAGGAAGACTGGGCAATCTACTTCCTTAGAGATACTGCCTTGTAAAGCAAAGGACTGGTTTCTCTGAGTCCAATTGACTTGAGGGCAGTAAGTTTGTTTTTTTTAATGGCTAAAGTAATTAAGGAGGAATCCATTAGCAAAGTGAAAATAGCCTAAACACCCCTTTTCTCTCTCTCTACTCTTTTTCTTACTTTCCACCCACACTCACATAAAGGGCTTAAAAATTGTTCAATTATTCTATGTTCTGTTCTCAGTTCAACTAGGTCATTTCTCCTCCTTCTTGTCCTTTCTTCTCCTTAGCTTCCTCCTCCTAACATTGATTGAACTCTCTTTAAATTGAATTGCTTACCCCCAAAGGAAATGTGGAAGTCCTAATCCCTGTACCTGTGAAAATGACCTTGTTTGGAAAGAGGTTTTCTTTTACTAATGAGCTCTGGTAGCATAGTGGCTAAAGTACTTGCCTGCTAACCAGAAGGCTGGCGGTTCAAACCCACCAGCCACTCCTCGGAAGGAAGGTTGGGCAATCCTACTTCCGTAGTGATACTGCCTCGGAAACCCAAGGAGGGGTTGCTATGAGTCGGGGCCGACTGGACGGCACATAACAACAACAACAACAATGAGATCATGTAGGAGTAGGGTACTAAACTTAATTCCTCCTGAGTGGTGTCTTATAAACAGAAAAGAACAGACACAGAGACACACACAGGGTGGAGATGGACATCATGTGAGAACTATCTAGTAGCAAAGCAACACCAGCAATCACTGGTAGACACCAGAAACCAGGAGAGAGGCTCACAGAAGGAATCTACACAGCCAAGATTCTGATTGAGACTTTTAGCTTTGAGAAGCAGGACAAGAAATAGTTCTATTATTTCAAGTCACTCACTTGTGGTAGCATCACTATGGAAGTAGATTACCCAAACTTCCTTCCCAGGAGTGGCTGGTGGGTTTGAACCACCAGCCTTCTGGTTAGCAGTCAAGTGCCTTAGGCATGATGCTACCACAGCTTCTGACTATTATTACTATAGTACATATATATTATCATAACATTTAATTTAGATCCTTTGTAAACGGAAATTTCATAGGTTTCATTTCCATGGAAACCTGAGTCTATAAAACTCTCTCACTCCTTTGGTGTTAGTCAACAAAACAAAAAGGTGCTCCCTCTGCTGGACACTCTCAACATTTACTCCATTTTAGCCTGTTGGCACTATGGCAAAAATGAGATGTTAAGAGTTTATTTATTTATTTATTTATTTCAATTCTGATCCATATCTTGGTATATCTTATAGAATATTTTATGCCCCTGATATCTAAGTACAAATATTACACATCCATAGACATTAATCACTATAGTTATAATGATGACTACTTACTCCTCAGATTTTCCTTCTCAACACATTTTCAGTGAGGATAGCAAATGGATTTTAAGTCATATCAGTGCTGGTACTTTTGTAGACTGTAAGCTCATTTTCTCTCATCCACTGCTCCCAAAATTTTCTACAACTGTGACCAATACACAGTAAGTACTCAATAAATGTTTATTGAGTGAATGAAGACATAAATGAATGAATAATGCTTGACAGAGAATTGTCTTGAGTAAGATATTTGCCATTATTCAGGATATCATGAGAATCAATTCCAAGGCACTGGTTTGTTTTTTGTTTAGTCTCAGTGTTAGAGTGACATTGTCTTGTAACACAGGCTGAAATAGTGGGAATATTTATCCATGGCTTGCCCAAATATTCTTTAAGAAATGCTTCTCGGGCTTTAAAGTGCAGGCAAATCACCTAGGGATCTTGCTAAAATGTAGATGTTGAATCAGCAGGGTTCAAATGGAGAAAAAATTCTCTATTTCTAACCAGTTTACATGGGGTGCTGATGATGCTGGTCCTTACACAACACTGAACAGTTTGGATTTAGATTGAACAGTGATTTTTGTTAAAACCCAAATAGTAAGAGTTTCTGATTTACTAATTATTAGGTGGAGCTTGCTAATTTGCATTTCTAAGAAGCTCCCCCCAGATGATGCCAATGCTGCTATTTCTCACACTACACTTTGATCCACAATATGTGAAAAATAAGAACAATCTCCTATTCTGCCAACAATGATATATGAACTAACTTGTTTTAAGGTTTATTAATCTCCACAAATTTTACAATCCATCTTGGTTTATTTCCCATTGGTCGTTCTTCCTCTTTCAGCATCCCAGAAAGAGTGGGAGGACTAATATTTATTTAAAAGATTTCTAAATAACAATAACCTTTGTAAAACTACTACTTGTAAATGTCTTGAGGAATGATGAGAAGAGTTATATTACCTCTACCACAGGTATTTAGATACTATAAAAAATATTTAAGGTTTCAGCTCAAGTAGAGAAAAAAACAATCTAATGTCTATGACTAGGTGTCAGTCAAAACCCATGACACATTTTCTCCTTTTTTTTTTTTTTTAAATTAACCAAACGTACTGTCATCAGTTGACTCTCACTCTTAGTGACTCTATAGGAGCTCTGGTAGCTTAGTGCCTAAGGCACTTGACTGCTAACCAGAAGGCTGGCGATTCAAACCCACCAGCCACTCCTTGGAAGGAAGATGGGGCAATCTACTTCCATAGTGATACTGCCTTGGAAACCCAAGGAGAGGTTGCTATGAGTTGGGTCCAACTCAAAGGCACATAACAACAACAACAGTGACTCTACAGGAACTTACAGAACAGTAGAACTTCCCCACAGGGTTTCCAAGGCTGTAAATCTTTACAAAAGCAGACTGCTTCATCTTTCTCTCACGGAGCTGCTGGTTAGTTCAAAGCTGATGAGTTCAAACCCCCAACTTCTGGTTTGCAGCCAAATGCTTTAACCTCTAAGCCACAAGAACTCCAGTTTCTCCTCTGTAGAAACTTTAAAAGCATGCAAACAAAATAAACAAAGCTATGGGCATGGTTCTATCTGACACTGATCCATAATGAACTATCTATAGCTGAGTTAATATGGTTGCTGGGCTATTGACTAAACTGTTAGAAACTTTCATTTAACTCTGCTATGAACTGTGAAACAGTTTTCAGAATTCAGTAAAGCTACCTCCATAGTTTACAATTTATTGCCATGATATTGGGAAGAGAAAAAAAAAAAAAAAGCTACATTGAGCCATTTTAGTTCCAAGGAATAATATTAATATGAAAAGAAAACACTAATGTTTTCTGGAAATAGAATTTATGTAGGTCAAAAAAAAAAAAAAAAATACAAATTCAATTCTAGGAAGTCACTGTCTCCTGATTATTTACCATTTTCACAGCTATGCTTCATTATGTTTAAATTTTTAGTTTCTTGAATGACAAAAAAGTATCCATGAGTAGCATTGTGCATATCTGTAGAATGAGAGGAAAGTGAGCATACATTTGTACTTGCAGCTTGAGGCCTCACATTGAAAATAAGCTATTGATTAGAAAGTACATCTTTGAAGTATGAAAATAATTACATTTTATGGTGTCTTAGTTATCTAGTGCTGCTTTAACAGACATACCAGAAATGGGTAGCTTTAATAAACAGAAATGTATTTTCTTACAGATTTGGAGGATTTAAGTCTGAATTCATGGTGCTCACTCTAGGGAAAGTCTTTCTCTCTCTGTCCACTTTAGTGGAAGATCCTTGTTGCTTTTCAGCTTCAACTCCCAGGTCCCTTGGCAATCATATGTGGTTTGTATCTTCTCAATCTCTGCTTCCTTCTCTGAGTCTAATCTGTTCTTTTTATATCTCAAAGTGACTGGCTTAAAATATAACCCACACTAGTGGAATAGTGGAATGAAAATGACAACTTCAAATAGATAGCATTTCCCTCACACAAGAATGACTAATATTATAAATACAGAAATACCAATTTGGGCAAGGAATGAGATGCTCAGTCTTACTCTAGGATTATTTAATGCAAAGTGATATGGTAATATAGTAAAGTAACACAAATATTATAAAAGAGAAATTAGAAGAGGAAATGGATAACTGAAAAATGGATTATATAATTTATAATGAACCTTTTCTACTTCCGTAGTGATACTGCTTCGGAAACCCAAGGAGGAGTCACTAAGAGTCAGGTCGGACTTGATGGCACATAACAAGAACAACAATTTAAAAATAAAACTTTATTTCAGAAAATACCATGACCCTCTTAAAAATCACCTAACTTGTCTTTTAGGTAGGAGTTAGAGAAGTACAAAAATAATAATTAAAATATAAGCCTAATTAGTAGTAAATATCTACTTTCCTTTGTGCTGTTGAAAGTTGCAAGAGGTTACTACCCTCACTGCAACAAAAAGAGCAAGCAAGAAAACCTAAACAATCATCATTTTCAAAAACCCATCAGAGGTTGGGACCAGGTTTGCTGGTCCAATAGAGCCTGGTGGAACCACTGAGACTATGGCCCCTAGCTGCCCTTCAGGTCTGGAATTGAACCCACACCTGTGGTTTCCAGCCAAACAAAGTACAGGCATGTGAGTTGAACATTTACCTCAAGTAGACACATGCCCTGGAGAGAACAAGCATGGGAGACGGAAGGGCTGCTTATGCACAGGGAGACAGCTCAGGGGGCAGGAGAGTATAAAGGGATGGACACTGGGAAGTGGTAACTATGGGGAGGAATTGGGAGGGGAGCTGTTGCATTGTGGTAAACTGCAGTCAATGACATGAGAAAAAGTATATGTGAACTGCTGTATGGAGAGTGAATTTGCTCTGTAAATCTTCACTCAAATCACAATTAAAAAAAAAAAAATCAGAGAATTGAAGATTAATAACAAAATCGGTAACAAAAATCTATATGAACTCAATTGCAGAAAGTAATGAAAGCTTCCAAAAAGAGATCTCCACAGTTGCTTTTATTTCTGGTAGAGAGAGAAGATTAGAAATCTTTTATCAGATCTAATTGACAACAGTAACTCAAAGGTTAGATGAAAAGCTGAGAGGGCAGTGACTTTAAGTCAATGGTGGTAGAATAATTTGGAGAAAATTTATGAGAATGATTGCACAGCATGAAGAGTGTAATAAGTGTCACTGAGTTGCATAAGTAGAAATTGTTTAGATAGTATATGACTGTATATATTTTCACCAAAATAAATTTAAAAAATTTAAAAATTATAAAATATGATTCAATGAGGAAAATATGATTCATGTCATAATTCAGCAGCACTCCTAATAAATCATGCTTCAAGGAAAAAAATGAAGAAAAGAATGAGGAAAATTAGCTGAATATTTAATGAACATTTATTGGCCATTTTGGGGCTGATTTGATGAATTAGAGCTAGGTACAACCTTCCACCAACTTTTCTCTACAGGTCTTCTCGTTAGTAAAATGCTGAGAAAGCTAAGAGAGCTAAAGGAGATGCCCCCTGAATTACCTTCCACACGTGGAAGGCAGTGTCCTGCTCAAACTTGAGCAGGTCTAGAAAATGGAGAACAATCCTTCCTAGACACCCTGAGTCTTCATTAAATGTGAGATAGTAGCTACTGAAGAATGAAGAAGACCAGAGAAGAATTTCTCTAAAGCATCCCAAGCTATTTTCTGAGTGTACTGTTGAAGTCCTCTGAAGGTGGAAGAGTCAAGAGAGCTGAGAAAGAGAAATACTTCAAATATTGCCCTGGGCTTTAATGAGAACATTATAGTGGTGCTCTAAAGAATTGGATATATGGAGGAATGAGATTGATAAAATAAATTTATTGTCTATTAGATTGCTATAGTCAGCAAAGAGAATTTCTCAGTGACCCAAAAAACTGACAACTGAATTTAAACCAGAGAGAGATTGCCCACAGTTTAGAAAGCTGGCAGCTGGGAAAGCATAAAGAGATTACTGAAAACTTGCTGGTGATCAAATCCTAAGCTTTGTTAAAGAGAATGTCATCATCCTTCCTCAATAGTTGAGGCCAATTGTGAACAAAATCTAAATAAATCTGTAACAAAGTCCAAATCCAGAGACAATCATCTCTACCCTGAGAAGCCTTACGCAAGGAGAGTCCCTGTTTTTTTTTTGAGGGTTAAATGTTTCTTTAACTCACTAGGTACTTTTATATTCAATGTATGATATACAATAAAATAACTGATCTACCAAAAAATTAAGTTGTTATTGTGTATCAGAAGCATAAGTGGCCCAGATTTTGGAATTTTCAGAAACTTGAAAACAACAATAATAAAAAAAAAAAAAAACATAATAAATATCTCAAAGGATTTAATTGAAAAAGTGCACAGTATCAATGAACAGATAAGATTTTATTGGAGAGATGGAAATTATAAAAAATAAACTAAATGGGAATGTTCTAAATGAAAATTTGAAAACTTATAGAAGAGATTATAGGAGAGGCCGGGGACCTCTGGAGCAGCAGGATATCCAGATAAAAAGGGGTGGGAGGCAAAGCTAGGCTCCAATCCTCCTAGAGCCAGGAAAGGGAAGGAGTGGCCAGGGACCACAAAGTGGCAGGTTCCAGGTAGGAATTAGGTAAGAGGAGGGCATAGAAGTTTCTAACAGCTAAGGGAGACAAATTTGTTAGTTTGTCATCCTGTGGGGCTTGTATGTTGCTGTGAGGTTTGAGACTGTGCCTTGGTGTTTCAGATGCCAGCCAAGTTGTACATGGTGCACAGGTTTCAATGCAGTTTACAGACTAAGACAGACTAGGAAGAAGGAGGAGGCCATCCACTTCTCAAAAATTGGCCAGGAAAAACCTTATGAATAGCAGAGAAACACTGTCTGATTCATTACTAGGTAACTTTATGAATAGCTCAGAAACATTCTCCAACACAGTGCAGGAAGAAGAGCCCCTTGGGTAGGAAGGCACTCAAAATAGGACTGGGAAAGAGCTGCCTCATTAGAATAGAACCATGCTTAATGCTATGGATAAAATAAGTCTTTCAGGATGGCCATGTGCTGATATGGCACAATTCAAATTGAGGAAAAACAGCTTGAAGCATCCATTTATAGTTGGAATATGGAATGTAAGAAGTATGAATGTAGGAAAATTGGAAGTCATCAAAAATGAAATGGAGTCATAAAGATTGATATCCTAGACATTAGTGAGCTGAAATGGATGGATTTGGGGTATTTTGAATCAGACAACCATACCATCTACTATGCTGGGAATGACAAATTGAAGAGTAATGGTTTGGCATTCATCATCAGAAAGGATGTTTCAAGATCTATCCTGAAGTACAATGTTGTTAGTGATAGGAAAATATCCATATGCCTACAAGGAAAACCCGTTAATACTATTATTATTCAAATTTACGCACCAACTACCAAAGCCAAAGATAAAGATATAGAAGATTTTTATCAACTTCTGCAGTCTGACACTGACTGAACATGCAATCAGGATGTGTTGCTTATCACTGGTGATCGGAATGCAAAAGTTGGAAACAAAGAAGAATCATCAGTAGTTGGAAAATTTTGCCTTGGTGATAGAAATAACACTGGAGATCAAATGGTAGAATTTTGCAAAATGAACGACTTATTCATTGCAAATTCCATTTTCAACAGCACAAATGGTGGCTATACATGTGGACTTTGCCACATGGAGTACACAGAAATAAGATTTACTACATCTGTGGCAAGAGAAGATGGAAAATTTCAGTATCTTCAGCCAAAACAAGGCCAGGGGCTGATTGTAGAATAGACCATCAACTGCTCATATGCAAGTTCAACTTAAAATTGAAGACAATTAAACCAAGTCCATGAGAGCCAACATATGATCTCGAATATATCCCTCCTGAATTTAGAGACCATATAAAGAATAGATTTGATGCATTGAACACCAATGGCTGAAAACCAGAAGAGCTGTGGGATGACATCAAGAGCATCACCCATGAAGAAAGCAAGAGGTCATTAAAAATATGAGAAAGAAAGAAAAGACCAAAATGGATGTCAGAAGAGACTCTGAAACTTGCCCTTGATCAAAGAGTAGCTAAAGCAAATGGCAGAAATGACAAAATAAAAGAGCTGAACAGAAGATTTTAAAAAGTAGCTTGAGCAGACAAAGCCAATTACTATAATGAAATGAGCAAAGACCTGGAGTTAGAAAAACAAAAGGGAAGAACAGGTTCAGCATTTCTCAAGCTGAAAGAAGTGAGAACAAAATTTAAACCTCAAGTTGCAATATTGAAAGGTTCTATGGCAAAATGTTGAATGATGCAGGAAGCATCAAAAGATGATGAAAGAAATACACAGAGTCACTGTACCAAAGGAACTGATTGATCTTCATCCATTTCAGGAGGTGGCATATGATCAAGAACCAATGATATTGAAGGAGGAAGTCAAAGCTGCACTGATGCAATTGCTGAAGAAAAATGCTCCAGGAATTGATGGAATACCTATTGAGATGTTTCAATAAATGAATGCCTCACTGGAGGCACTCATGTGGTTATACCAAGAGATTTAGAGGACAACCTGGATAACTGACAGGAAGAGATCCATATTTGTGCCCATTCCAAAGAAAGGTGATTATTGAACCATATGATTAATATCAGATGCATGTAAAATCTTACTGAAGATAATTCAGAAATGGTTGTAGCAGTATATTGATAGAGAACTTCTAGAAATGCAAGCTGGATTCAGAAGAGGATGTGGAATGAGGGATATTATTGCTGATGTCAGATGGATCTTGGCTCAAAGCAAAGAATACCAGAAAGATGTTTACTTGTGTTTTATTGACTATTCAAAGGCATTTGATTGTATAGATTTTAACAAATTGTGGATAACATTGAGAGGAATGGGAATTCCAGAACACTTAATTGTACTCATGAGGCACCTGTACATTGACCAGGAGGCTGTTGTTCAAACAGAAAAAGGAAACACTACATGGTTTAAAATCAAGAAGGGAGTGCATCAGGGTTGTATCCTTTCACCATACTTATTCAATCTGTATGATGAGCAAATAATCCGAGAAGCTGGATTATATGAAGAAGAACGTAACATTAGGGTTGAAGGAAGAATTATTAAGAACCTGCAATATGCTGATGACACAACTTTGCTTGCTGAAAGTGAGGATGACTTGAAGCACTTACTGATGAAGATTGAAGAATACAGTCTGCAGTATGGATTGCATCTCAATAAAAAAAAAAAAAAAAAAAAAAAAGTCCTCACAACTGGTCCTATAAGCAACATTATGGTAAATGGAGAAAAGATTGAAATTATCAAAGACTTCACATTGCTTGGTGTACAATTGGTGCCAATGGAAACAGCAGTCATGACATCAGATGTTGTATATCACTGGGCAAATCAGCTGCAAAGGACTGCTTTCAAGTGCTGAAGAGCAAAGATGTATCCTTGAGGACTAAGGTGCACCTGACACAAGGCATGGTATTTTCAGTCGCCTCATATATATGTAAGAGCTGGACAATGAATAAGGAAGACTGAAGAAGAATTGATGCTTTTGAGCTGTGGTATTGGTGAAGAATCCTGAAAGTATTGTGGACTACTAAAAAGACTAACAGGTCTGTCCTGGAGGAAGTGCAGCCAGAATGCTCCTTGGAGGAGAGAATGGTCAGACTTTGTCTCACATGCTTTGATCATGTTGTCAAAAGGGACCATTCCCTATAGAAGGATGTCATGTTTGGTAAGGTGGAGGGTCGATGAAAGAGGGGAAGGCCCTCAATGAGATTGGTTGACACTGTGGCAGCGGTGATGGGCTCAAGAGTAGCAAGAATCATGGAGCTGGCTCAGGACCGGGCAGTGTTTTGTTCTGCTGTGCATTGGGTTGTTATGAGTCGGAGACAACTCGATGGCACCTAACAACAACAACATAAGAATTATACAACTGAATCATGAGATTACCACCCCCCCCCAAAAAAAAAGCCTTTTAAACAAATAATTAAAAACATGAGTATTGTGACGGAAACTTTTCACTATATAACTTTTCACTATATAACCAGAAAAAAATTTTTTTTACTATATAACCAGAAAATTAATTTGATATTGATGACATATGTAATTGTAAAAACTCACAATTTTGTTGTAAGCAAATATGTCTTATATTTTAATTATTATGTCTTATATTTTCTTACAACAAAATTGTGAAGGTACTCTCAAATTTATTTTAAAGGCTTTTATTCTTGTCTGGCTTGTACAATTATGTATGTCATCAATTTTCTGGTAATATAGTGAAAAGTTTCTCCTGCAAGTACCCTTATTTATTATTATTATTTTAATGTCTTGGGAGCTCTGGTGGTGTAGTGCCTAAGGCATTTGACTGCTAACCAGAAGACTGGTGGTTCAAACCCACCAGCCACTCCTTGGAAGAAAGGTTGGACCATCTACTTCCGTAGAGATACCGCCTTGGAAACCCAAAGAGGGTCACTAGGAGTCTGATCCAACTTGATGGCAGTGAGGTTTTTTTTTTTTTTTTTTTTAATTTAAATATGTCTTAGGACAAGACAATACTAATCAAAAAAAAGGAGGGACAAAAAAAAAGATAAATTACTCTTTTCAAAATTTAAAACTCCTTCGTGTCCATCAAAAGAAACTATTAAGAAAATGAAAAGACAAGTTACATCTTGGGGAAAATATTTATAATGCATGTATCTGTTATATGACTCATATTTATAGCATGAAAACTTTTTCACATTACCATCTAGTACACATAGATTACCATCTAGTTGAATCCAATCCAGAGTGAGCCTACAGGACAAAGTAGAACTACCCCATTAGGTTTCCAAGGCTGTAAATCTTTATTGAGGCAGACTGCCTCATCTTTCTTCATGACGCTGCTTGTAGGTTAGAACCACCTCCCTTCTGGTTAACAGATGCAGAGCTTAACCACTATACCACCAGGGCTCCTTGAAAATAATAAAATGACAACCCAATTAAAATAACCCAAAGGATTTGCACATTTCAAAGAATGATTAATAAATGTCAAAACAAATATCTGAAAAGATTTAATAGCATTAGTCATTACCAAAACAAAAACCGAACTCACTCTGTGGAGTGGGTTCAACTCATATCAAACTCTCTTTGGGTTTCTGAGGTGGTTATCTGTCTGGGACTATATTGCATTAGGGAAATGAAAATGACAACTTCAAAAAATAGTATTTCACTTAAATATTATAAATGCAGGAATACCCATTTTGATAAGAAATTATGTCCTCATTCTTACTCAACGATTATTTAATAGAAAGTTATAGAGTAATATGATAGAATAACACAGTAAGGTAGTTTAAATAAGTGAACAGTTTAATTGAATAATACAATAAGAAATTTTACTGATGTATCACAGCAAAAAAAAAAAAAAAATGAAATTCAACCAGTACACATAGTGAATAGAATTTTTGCCTCTGATTCTTTCTATGGGTCATCCCAATTCTCTATCTTCTACTTGTGGATTAATTTTGTCTGACTTTCATGGTTTTTCTATTCCTTTAAAATTATAATTTGTACAGCCTCTGACCCATATTGTTTATTATCTTTTAGTTTAAGTCCACAATATCATTTAACTTCTTTGGACTTCCAGTGACCAATCTGATATGCTCTGATCAGTTGTGACGATGGGGCCAAGATCTTCTCAAGCAATATAGTACATAGGTCCATGTCTTCAATTTGTACATAACAATTTCAAAGTAGGAAACAGGCAATGCAGGGAACTCTAAATTTATTACAAAACTCATCCTGATAGAGGTGATATGTGAATTCAGTAAGAAGAGATATATGATGCAAAACTTAGTACCTGAGAATAAAAACAATTAGTTTATTATAATCATCATATTAAAAATGATAATAATTATTATCTAAAAAGGCAAAAAGGCACAGCATGGTGGCAACATTTAGTTAGTCCTGAGCATTTATTTGTTTATCCTTATTCTCTTTTATGAAATAAAACCGTATAAGCATACACGAAAAAGGAGTGCAATTTGGTGATCAATATATAAAGATGAATGTCTTGATTAAATTTTGTGGTGGACCTCTGTTGTTTGCTTAGAATTATTTCCTTGTCTTAGAAAACTCATATTCTGATTTTCCAGTGTGGAACTGGGCTGTTAGTTTCTTCCATTTGGCCCACATAATTCTAGTCAATCTGGAAAAGTTGAATGTGGCGATACACAAAGAATCTGCAGAAGGGACAGTTTGTCTGAGATGTGAAGAATGACCAGAATCAACTATATGAAGATTTGAGAAGAAAGCATTCTGATAAAGAAAAAATCAAAGTCAAAGACTCTGAGGCCCCATTTATCCATAAAAAGAATAAATATACTAGCTGAAGTGTACTGAATGATGGAATGACAGATGAGATTAGAGAAATTAGCAGGACCAGATCTTAATAGGACCTTGAATGCATGATAAGTGTTTGGATTTTAGGTCAAGAATGCTGAATGCCACTGGAGGATTTCAAGTAAACCAACATTATCTAGAAATAATATTTTAGATAAATAATAATCATAAAAAATCTTTTTGGATGCTAAGGAGAGAATATGTTAACGGGTGTCAAGGTGGAAGGCTACTCTGTTGGCAGGGTAAATCCTTTATCTACTTGGAATCTTTAGTTGTCAGTTAGGGATGACAACTTCAAATTGTGAAGATTTAATAAGGTCCTTTAGGATAAATTTTAGGGAAAAAAATGTGCTGAAAAAATAAATCCATTCATTAGAAGAAACCTTGGAATATTATCTCTTCAAGAACTCAAACTATGGAGGATAACTGGATGAGTTAGTTAGAATAGCAGAGGAGAAAACATTCTCCACTAAGTCAACCCTCCTAATTCATTTGTTTCACTTGTATATATTTGATTGTTAGTTTGTTTAATATTCTGACTGCAGGGTTAGCTTTGGCTTTTTCCTTCTATCAATTTCACTTCATTGCTCATTGAATATGTTGGGGGAGAATTACTGAGGAAGTAAATATGGAACAGAAAAGAGGGTTAAGGCCAAGCACAGAGAAGGAGAAAAATAGTGGTTAACAGTTAACCAGTTATTTCTGAACTGCTTGTGACATTCACCGAGCTGTTACATGAAATTTCTTCTAATGTTTCCTTTGCTACTCTCATCCTTGTATTACCAGTAGAATGTGAATGGCAAGGAACAGAGAATGATGCAGCTAGACTGAGCTTCTTATTTAAGACCATGTTTGTGAATTAAGGATAATCTTAACATAGGCCTTTCTGAAAACACTAGGCATAACTGATGTACAAAGATTTTCTAAGATTTTTTTTTAAACTTGATATTAACTTTGCTTTTATCCTCTAGTATTGGAATCAGTATGAGAAAAAAATAGAATATTCAAATCAGCAAAAGCAACCACTACATCCTTGAACTTTTCACTATGTCTCTGGAAGCAAAGGATATGTTTGTTTATATAATGAAGAATTCTCTCTCTCAAAAAGAAAAAATGTCACTGAGTAGATTCTGACTCATAGTGACATCATGTGTGTTATAGCAGAATTGTGATCTACAAGATTTTCAATGTCAAAGTTTTCTAAAGTTGATTGCTAGGGCTTTCTTCCAAGCCATCACTGGAAGAACTCAATCTGCCAAACTTTTGGTTAGAAGTTGAACACTGAACTATTTGCTATACCCAACGAAACTTCTTTCTCTTAGTAAGCACTAATACAATGAGCTTTTGAAATTTTTTGTTCATTTTAAGCAAATGGTTTTTAAGCTATCATAACATGCCAAGTACAGTATAATGCTAGTTTCCAATAAAGGCATTCCCTTGACTTCATATAATTAAAATTTCCTCCCAAGGTCTTTTATTTGTATTCATATATTTCATTGCATATGTATTAGATACATACATTCTTTTTATAACAATTGTAACCTTTTTTGTAAGGCTACAGTCTACTTTCCTCACAATCAACATTAGGCACCTGCCTTAATGCTGAGGCAACTACTCTTCAATCAGCTTGACAAAAATTTTCTAGCTATCTTTTAACTATTGTACAGTGTATTTTTATATGGATAAGAAAATAATTGGGAACAGCCTAAATATTTACCAAAGAAAGAAGGCTGTTTTACAGCAGAAGATGAACTAGATGAATGGGACCTTCTGAAAATTAAATGTTTATGTGCTTCCAAAGACTTCTCCAAAAGACTCAAAAGAGAACCTACAGATTGGGAAAGGATATCTGGCAATGACATATCTGACAAGGGACTTATCTCTAGAATTTATAGAAAACTCCAACACCTCAATAACAAAAAGACAAATAATCCAATTAAAAAATGGGCAGAAGACATGAATAGACAGCACCAAGGAGGATATCAGGTGGCCAAAAACATATGAAGAATTGTTTATGATCATTAGCCATTAGAAAGATGCAAATCAAAGCAACAATAAGATACCATCTTGCCCCAGCACTAGTATAACAAGACAGAAAATAACAAATGCTGGCAAGGATGTGGAGAGATTGGGACTCTCATACACTGCTGGTGTATACTTTCATACACTGACTGTAAAATGGTACAACCACTGAGGAAAGCAGTATGGTGATTCCTTTAAAAAGTTGGAATTAGAAATACCATTTGACGCAGCTATTACATTACTAGGTATATACCCTAAAGAAGTGAGAACCATGACAAGAACAGACATATGCACACCCATGTTAATCATAGCACTATTTACAATAGCCAAAAGATGGAAACGACATAAGTGTCCATCAACTGAGGAATGGATAACCAAACTATGGTACATACACACAATGGAATACTATGCAAGCCTAAAGAATAACATAGAATCTGCAAAACACTATGCATAACATGGATGAACTTGGAGGACATTATGCTGAATGAAATAAGTAAATCATAGACAGACAAATATTGTATTAGTCTGTTATTATAAAAGACAAGGAAAGGTTTATATATGGAAGGAAATTTTCTTTGTTGGTTACCAGGGGAGGGAGGGGAGGAGAGGGAACATTGTTAGACAGGTAGAGATAAGTACTGATTTGGGTGAAAGGAAGGGCAATATACCAAATGTGAGTGATCAACATGGTGGCATTGAGGAAGAGGAAGACAGGTGCATGAGAGGTTCAGACAACAATGATGAACCCTTTTGAACATACAGTACTGCACTGTCAGTGAAGGCAAACATGGGTATATGGGTGGATAAATGGGTGGACAGGCTGAACTATAGGTATGTCTATGCAATGGGGAGTGTACCCAAGACCATGTATAGGGTTGGCAGACAATGGTTCTACAAGTGTATTTGTATGCTCTGCAAGAATTCCCAGGTGTATAGTAGAGCTGACGAGGGACAAGCTTGCACTCACTTCTTAGTCACAGCCAGCTACCCAGTGGGAGTGAGTAGTTAGACCTGTGGGCTCGGGACCATCGTCACAGGGGACATCAAGTTCAATTGGTATAACATACTACACAAGACATAGTTCCAACCCTTACTTTGGCGAGTAGCGACTGGGATCTTAAAAGCTTGCAAGCAGCCATCTAGTTGTGATGATGGGTCTCTCCTTGTTTAGAGCAAAGAAGAATGAAGAAAGAGTTAGTCCTAGCAACTGGTACACCATGTGATCTGTAGCCTATATGACTATGAGACCAGAAGACCTAGATGGTGCCTGGCTACCAATGTCAACCACTCAGAGGGGGATCTATGTAGGAGATCCTGGATAGAGAAGGAGAACAATGTAGAACAAACTCAAAATCACTTGGGGGGGAGAAATGGAAACAAGGTTTGCTGGTCTGATAGAGCCTGGTGGAACCACTGAGACTATGGGCCCTAGCTTCCCTTCAAGTCTGGAATTGAACCCACACCTGTGGCTTCCAGCCAAACAAAAGACAGGCATAGAAGCTGAACATTTACCTGAGGTAGATACACTCCTTGGAGAGAACAATCATGGGAGAAAGAAGGACTGCTTTTGCACAGGGAGACAGCTCAGGGGACAAGAATGAATGGAGGGATGGACACAGGGAAGAAGTAATTATTGGGAGGAAGTGGGAGGGAAGCTGTTGCTTTGGGGTAAATTTTAGTCAATGTCATGAGAGAAAGTATATGTGAGCTGCTGTATGGAAAGTGAATTTGCTCTGTAAACGTTCACCCGAATCACAATTAAAAAAAAAAAAAGAAAGAAAGAAAAGAAAAGAAAAAGAAGACAACTTAAAAAAAAAGAAGGCTTTTTAAATATTTTCTATTATCCTTCACAACAAAGCTGATTCATTTCTCTAAGTGATTTCTGATAGTGGCTCAGAATTTTCCAGGGAAAATAATATCAATTTATTTATTTCTTGGATTAATTTCCAGTGATAATAAGCAATATGGAGTTTTTTGTTGTTGTTGTTTTGTTTTTTTTTCCTCTCTTCTGTAGTCTGTTTACGAGATTGGTCTAAAAAAAGCCAGTAAATTTCACAACTGTGATATCCTAACCTACAAAATAACTATGTTTCTGGATTTGCTGTCTTCATACCGTTATGGTGAAGATGAATTGGAGAAGCAGATCTGAAACTGCTCAGGTAATTACCAGAAATTGCTGTCAAAATGGCTAGCAGGTACATACGGTTTATCTCTTCTTTATTTTGGTATTGCTGTGTAACAAACCCCATCCCAAAACTCAGTGGCTTAAAACATACTTATCATTTCTCATTCATCTGAAACTTGCCGGGGTTCAGCAGATGTAGGTTGGATTCAGATGGAATGGCTTTGTTTTTCATGTCTCTCATTCTCTTTAGACCATCAAACTTGCTGATGGATGTTCTTCTCATGGTTATGGCAAAGGCACAAAAGAGTAAACGCAAGGTCTCTTGAAGCCAAAGGTCAAATGCGGCACACTTTACTACTTTGCTACTACTTTTTTCTATTGGTATATATATATATATATATATATAAAATCACAAAGAAATATGCATCACCCCTTTAAACCAAACTCACTGCCATAGAGTTTGTTCCAACTTATAGTGACCCTCTTTGGGTTTCTGAGGCAATATCTCTATAGAAGTAGATTGTTCAGTCTTCCTTCCAAGGAGTTGTTGGTGGGTTAGCAACAACCTTCTGGTCAGCAGCCCAATGCCTGAGACACTATGCCACCAGAGCTCCTATCACCCCTTTAGTGGGAAAAATTGCAAAGTCTTTTTTTTTTTTTTTTAATTTTATTGTGTTCTGCATGCAAATTTACAGAGCAAATTTGTTTTACACTCAACAGTTCATGTACATTTGATTTCACACCCTGATTACTGTCCCTGACAACCATAATAAACTCCCTTCCCCTCCCATCCTCATGACTAACACCTCCCTGTGCCCTTCTTAACTATGTACTCCGGTCTGTGCAGCTCTCCCTCTATGTGACTGCTGTCCCTCTAGTGTCTCACGGCTGATTGCTCTAAGGGGTGAATCTCCCTAAAGTAGGCAGGTGCATTGCCCTTGGGTAGGTGTTTTGCATGTAGGTCTTTCTGCTGTTGGGCTGAAAGCAAATCCATGGAAGTGAGTCCATTTCCAGGCCCAAAGGGTAAACTGGGGCCATTGTCTCAGGGGTTTCACCATACTCTATCCAACCAGTGATTCTGATCTTTTTCGTGTTTTTTAATTTTGTTCCACATTTTTTCTCCCACTCCCAGTTTTGATTCCTTTCCAAGTGGTTGGCATTAGTAGCTGGGCACCATCTAGTTCTTCTGGTCTAGGTGTCATGAAGGCTGAGGTGCTCATGGTCCATTTTATCTTTGGACCATTTCCAGATGCCTTTGATTTTCTTCACATCAAAGTCAATTTTCTTCTTTTTTTAATAGGGAAAACTGAAAGAATTTAAATATAAGGAGAGGTGAATAATGGGATTCAAAGATGTGATTGATCACATCAGGTTTGTTTTTCTTTCTATCTTAGTGTTTCCAACTTTGAATAACTTCCTAACACTCATGAATTTTGACATATCTGCCTGTTTCTTTTCTATTTTACAGTGGTGATTTTAACCTATTTTGAAAGGAATCGTTACATCAACACCATGAAAATGATCACAAAATAAATATCTATCTATTGAGATTTAAAATGTTACTCCATGTGTACCTACTACCATTTTTGTATGATTAGTGATATTGAAAAATCCCTAGTCTATCAGAGAATCATAAAAGAGTATTCAATCCTCATTTAAGCAGCTATGCGCTAGAATTATTCATAAATAATTATTGATTAAAATTTATTTAGGGAATTCTGGTGGTGTAGTGCCTCAAATATTTGACAGCTAACCAGAAGGCTGGCGGTTCAAACCCAATCAGCCACTTCCCGAAAGGAAGGTTAGGCAATCTACTTCCGTAGTGATACCTCCTCAGAAACCCAAGGAGGATCTGACTCGAGGTGGCAGGGAGTAGTGGCAAAAAGGGCCAGCAGGAACAAGTAGAGGGAAGTGCAGGAAGTGAGCATAGGAGTTAGGACATCTAAGGAAAATAAACTTGTCTATGGGTTTGTTGTACTGTGGTGGCTTGTGTGTTGCTGTGAGGCTGGAAGCTGTGCCAGTAGGGATACCCATGGTGGATCAGTTTTGGTGGAGCTTCCAAACTGAGGCTTACTCGGAAGAGGGAACAGCCATCCAATTCTCAAAGAATTGGCCAATTAAAACCTTATGAATAGCAGTGAAACACTGCCTGATATATTACTGGGAATTTTATGAATAGCCCTGACACATTGTCTGATACAGTGCCAGAAGATGATCCCCTCAGGTCAGAAGGCACTCAACATATGACTAGGAAAGAGTTGTCTCATCAGAGCAGAGCCTACCTTAATGAGGTGGGTAAAGTAGAGACTTCAGGTCCTACATTTGCTGAAGTGGCACGACTCAATATGAAAAGAAATGTAAAGGGGGATGGCCCTAAATGAGATGGACTGACACAGTAGCTGCAACAATGGGCTCAGGTATAGCAAGAATCATGGGGCTGGCACGGGACCAGGCAGTGTTTTGTTCTTCTGTACATGAGATTGCTATGAGTCGGAGACAATGTGAGTCACCTAACAACAACAACCATATGATCTACTATGCCAAAAATAACAAATTGAAGATAAGTGGTATGGCATTCATTATCACACACAAAAAAAAAAAAAAATTTCAAGATCTATCCTGAAGTACCATGTTGTCAGTGATAGAATAATATCCATATGCTTACAAGGAAAGCAAGTTAATACTGCTATTATTCAAATTTACACATCAACCACCAAAACCAAAGATGAAGAAATTGAAGATTTTAACACTGGAGATCACCTGATAGAATTTTGCAAGACCAATGACTTATTCATTGCAAATACATTTTTTCAACAACACAAATGGCAGCTATACATGTGGACTTCACAAGATGGAATACACAGAAATCAGATTGACTACATCCGTGGTAGGAGGTGGAAAATCTCAACAACTTCAGCCAAAACAAGGCTAGGAGCTTATTGTGGAACACACCATCAAGTGCTCATATGCAAGTTCAACTTGAAGTTGAAGGCAATTAAAAGAAGTCCACAAAACCAAAATATGGCTTAAAATATATATCCGTACTGAATTTAGAGTCCATCTAAAGAATAGATTTGATGCATTGAACACCAATGACCAAAAACCAGAAGAATTGTGGAATGACATCAAGAACATCATCCATGAAGAAACAAGAAGTCATTAAAAAGACAAGAAAGGAAGAAAAGACCAAAATGGATGTCAGAAGGGTCTCTGAAACCTGCCTTGAGTGGAGAGTAGCTAAATCAAATGGAAGAAATGACAAGATAAAAGAGCTGAACAGAAGATTTCAAAGAGCAGCTCAAGCAGACCAAGTTAATTGCTATAATGAAATGTGCAAAGATTTGGAAGTCAGCTACATGGCCAGCTGATTGGAAGAGATCCATATTTGTACCCATTCCAGAGAAAGGTGATTCAACACAATGTGGAAATTATTGAACAATATCATTAATATTGCATGCAAGTAAAATCTGGCTGAAGATAATTCAAAAACTTTGCAGCAGTATATTTACAGAGAACTTCCAGAAATGTAAAATGGTTTCAGAGGAGGATGTGGAATGAGGAATATCATTGCTGATGTCAGATGGATCTTGGTTGAAAGCAAAGAATACCAGAAAGATGTTTACTTATGTTTCATTGACTATGCAAAAGCATTTGCTTGTGTGGATCATAACAAATAATGAGTAACATTGAGAACAATGGGAATTCCAGAATACTTGATTGTACTCATGAGGAACCTGTACATAGAGTAGGAGTCTGCTTTTCAAACAGAAGAAGGGGACATTGCATGGTTTAAAATCCAGAGGGAGTACATCAGAGTTGTATGCTTTCACCATACTTGTTCAATCTGTATGCTGAGCAGATAATCCGAGAAGCTGGACTATATGAGGAAGAGTGTGGTGTCAGGAGTAGAGGAAGAATCATTAACAACCTGTGATATGCTGATGATACAACTTTGCTTGCTGAAAGTGAGGATGACTTGAGGCACTTACTAATGAGAAATGAAGAATACCATCTGCAATATGATTATAATTGTGATGTAAATCTCAATATAAAGAAAACAAAAATCCTCACAACTGGACCTATAAGCAGCATCACAATAAATGGAGAAAAGGTTGAAATTGTCAAAGACTTTATATTGTTTGGTTGTACAATTGACACCAATGGAAGCAGCAGTCAGGACATCAGATGATGTATAGCACTGGGCAAATCGGCTGCAAAGGACCTCTTTCAAATACTGAAGAGTGAAGATGTCCCCTTAGGACTAAGGTGCACCTGACCCAAGCCATGGTATTTTCAATCACCTCATATGCATATGAGAGCTGAATAATAAATAAGGAAGATTGAAGTAGAGTTGATGCTTTTGAGTTGTGGTTCTGGCAAAGAAGGCTGAAAGTGCCATGGACTGCTAAAAGAACTAACAAATCTGTACTGGAGGAAGTGCATCCAGAATGCTCCTTCGAAGTGAGAATGGCCAGACTTGGTCTCACCTACTTTAGTCGTGTTGTAAGGAGGGACCGTACCCTAGAGAAGGATATCATGCTTTGTAAGGTAGATGGCTGATGAAAGAGGGGAAGGCCCTCAACAACATGGATTGACACAGTGGCTGCAGTGATGGGCTCAAGTATAGCAAGGATCATGGAACTGGGAAGGGACCAGACAGTGTTTCATTCTCCTGTGCAAATGGTTGCTATGAGTCAGAAACAACTCGATGGCACCTAACAAAAACAACACCATTAATATGGTATGCAAGTAAAATCTTACTGAAGATAATTCAAAAATGATCACAGTAGTATATTGACAGAGAACTTCGAGAGGGGCAAGCTGGATTCAGAAAAGAACAAGGAATGAGGATATCATTGCTGATATCAGATGGATTTTGGCTCAAAGAATACCAGAACGATATTTACTTGTGTTTTGTGTGGCTCATAAGAAATTATGGGTAACATCAGGAAGAATGGGAATTCCAGAACACTTAACTGTACTCATGAGGAACTTGTATATAGACCAGGAGACTGTTATTCGAACAGAACAAGGAGACACTTCATAGTTTATAATCAAGAAAGGAGTGTGTCCAGGTTGTATCCTTTCACCATACTTATTAAATCTATATGCTGAGCTAATAATCCAAGAAGCTGGACTATATAAGAAGAACATGGCATCAGGATTGGAGGGAGAATCATTAACAACCTGCAATATGCTGACCACACAACTTTGCTTGCAGAAAGTAAGGATGACTTGAAGCATTTACTGATGAAGATTGAAGAGCATAGTCTGCAGTATGGATTACATCTCACTGTAAAGAAAACAAAAATCTTCACAACTAGATCTACAAGCAACATCACAATAAATGGAGAGAAGATTGACATTGTCAAAGACTTCACATTGCTGGTTTCTACAATTGATGCCAATGGAAGCAGCAGTCTGGATATCAGATGAAGTATAGCACTGGGCAAGTCAGCTTCAAAGGACCTCTTTCAAGTGCTGAGGAGCAAAGATTTCTCCTTGAGGACTAAGGTGCACCTGACATAAGCCATGATATTTTCAATTGCCTCATATGCGTGTGAGAGCCGGACAATGAAAAAGGAAGACTGAAGAAGATTTGTTGCTTTTGAGATGTGGTATTGTCAAAGAATGCTCAAAGTGCCATGCACTGCTAAAGAACTAACAGATCTGTCCTTGAAAAGTGCAGCCAGAATGCTCCTTAGAAACAAGAATGACCAGACTTTGTCTCACCTAGTTTGGTCATGTCAGAAGGGACCATTCTGTGGAGAAGGATATCATGTTTGGAAAAGAGGGCGGACAATGAAAAAGGGGAAGGCCCTCAATGAGATTGATTGACACCTTGGCTGCAATGGGCTCAGGTATAGCAAGGATTATGGGGCTGGCACAGGACCAGGCATTGTTTTGTTCTGCTGTACATGAGGTCACTATGAATCAGAGACAACTCGACAGCACCTAACAACAACAACAATAAACAACAACAAACAATTTAGCATCATTCTGGGCTACAACTTAGGAAATCTTAAGGGAGAAATAGTTAATACATTTATTAAAATATCTCATATTTTTGTTGTTGTTAGCTGTTGTTGTGTTGGGTCCTGACTGATGGTAACCTTATGCACAGTTGAATGAAATGCTGTTCGGTCCTCTGTGCCATGACCACCATCAATTGCACTTTTGTGATCCACAGGGGTTTTCATGGGATAATTTACCAGGAATAAATCATCAGGCAATTCTTCCTAGCCCATGTTGCTCTGCAGCTCAGCTGAACAGGTGTTCAAAATCTTAGCAACATACAGGCATTCCCTGAAAGATGGGTGGCAGCTACACATGAGATGTATTGGCCATGACTTGAACCCAGTACCTTGCTTGGAAAAAAAAAAAAGTGCCATCTAGTCAGATTCGACTCATAGCGACCCCTCCTTGGGTTGCTGAGGTGGTATCACTATGGAGGTAGATTCCCCAATCTTCCTTCTGCGGAGTGGCTGGTGGGTTTGAACCGCCAGCCTTCTGGTTAACAGTCAAAAGCTTTAGGCACTATACCCCTAGAGCTCCCAGTATCTTGCTTGGAAGGCAAGAAACTGCTCCCTTAACTCAAATATTTTCTGTCTCAAATGCTTGATTGTCATTAATTCATTACTGAATTGTTTTAGCCATACAGATATTCTATTCAAATAAATGACATTTCCAAAGGAAAAAATATTCTTGTCATCAAAGTTTCTTTGGGAAAAGACAGACAAGATGAAGAACATGATGAAAATTTGATTCTAACTTTATCTTTTTCAGTGACAGGGAACTAGGGAACTTTTTCCAGATGACAAATGGTTAGATTACATATCTTTTTCCTCCTCAGAAATTATGATTAAAATAGCTCAAAAATATTTTTTCTCTGATAAAAATAAGGAGAAGGGAAGGCAAAGGACTTTTTTTTTTTTTTCTTATTAGGATTTGGGTGAAGATTTACAGAGTAAATTCACTTTTCATACAGCAGCTCACATATA
>NW_006921866.1:421237-447211 GCF_000298275.1 Orycteropus afer afer | reverse complement strand
TGTTAATTGGTTTCCCTTTTCTTTGTTGAAGAGGGTCTGTGCAATCCTTCTGCCTAGTCCGCCATCTCCCAAAGCCGCAAAGGACTTTTAAATTATGTACCTCCTTCCACAGATTTCTCTCCTGTGTTCATATATTTAAATAAAATACATTAATATTAAGCATGGTAGATGAGTAGAAATCCTCAGAAATAACCTATAGATTATAACTGTTCTGATTAGAAGCTTGAGATATATTATGCATAGCACTTGATCCCACAATATCTTGCCTTGCTCTACAGTGAATTGAATGCTAATCTGTATCCCTTTTTGATTTTCAATTTGTTGAAGAAAAATGCCATATTTTATTTGCTTTCTGACTCTCAAAGTATTCTTCATTTAATTTGCATTCAAACATATTGACTGATATATATATATATATATATTATATTATATATATATAATCTTTTTTTAAGATAATGTTTAAATTACACTTCAACTAGATCTTTATTACATTATATGACAACATCATAACAGTCAACCATTCAGTTAGAGCAGAGAGAGGACAGTGGCACAAAGGATTCTAGAATCAGATCTAGACTCAGATCCTGGCTGTGCTGTTTATTAGCTGTATTGCTTTGGTCATTAACTTATGTTCTAACTCATGGATTTCTCATCTAGGTAGTAATTACTATCCCATGGGCTGCTTTAAAGATCAAATAAAGCAATGTTTATGCACAGTTCTTAGTACAGTATATGAAATGTAATAAGCAAGAATATTAATAATTATAAGGAGCTGTGATGGCACGCACAGTGTCTAAGGCATTTGACTGCTAACCAGAAGTTTGGTGGTTCAAATTTACCAGCTGATCCATAGAAGGAAGATGGAGCAACCTACTTCCATAAAGATTTACCACCTCGGGAGGTACAGACAGTAAAGATGAACCTTTTTGCATATACAATACTGCATTGTCAGTGAAGACAAACGTTTATATATGGGCAGATAGATGGGTGGACAGGTTCAACTATTAAGTATTTCCGTGCAGGAGGGAGTATGCCTAAAACCATATATAGGGTTGGCAGACAATATTTCTACATGTGTATTTGTATGTTCTGTAAAAATTCTCAAGTATATAGTAGAGCTGAAAAGGAGTAAGGTTGTAGTCACTTCTTGGCCACAGCCAGCTACCCAGAGGGAGTGAGTAGCTCAATTGACATGACATACTTTACAAAAGCATTGTTCCACATCCTACTTTGGTGAGTAGCAACTAGAATCTTAAAAGTTTGCAAGAGATCATCTAGATGCAATGATGGGCCTCTCTTCATCCAGACCAAAGAAGAATGAAGAAAACCAAAGACACATGGAAACAATTAGTCCAAGTGATTGGTACACTGTGCAAT
The DNA here is from genome assembly GCF_000298275.1 of Orycteropus afer afer. NCBI lineage: Eukaryota > Metazoa > Chordata > Mammalia > Tubulidentata > Orycteropodidae > Orycteropus > Orycteropus afer. The sequence goes on along the minus strand of NW_006921866.1, from coordinate 445,834 downwards.
GCTCAGCTTGTATGACTATGAGACCAGAAGACCTAGATGGTGCCTGGCTACCACTGTCTCTGTAGGAGATCCTGTATAGAGTGGGAGAAAAATGTGGAGAAAAACTCAAAATCGTTGAAAAAAAAATATTTGCTGGTCTGATAGTACCTGATGGATCTATTGTCCCTAGCTGCCCTTTAGGTCTGGAATTGAATCCACTCTTTTGGCTTCCAGCCAAACAAAAGACATGCATATGAGCTGAACATTTACAATAGGTAGATACACTCCTTGGAGAGATCAATCATGGGAGAATGGAAGGGCTGTGCATACATAGCAACAGCTCAGGAAGAAGGAGTTCATGGGAGGGATGGACACAGGGAAGAGGTAACTATGAGGAGGATGTTGGGGGGGAGGTGTTGCATTGTGGGAAACTGCAGTCAATGTCATGAGAGAAAGTGTATGTGAGCTGCTGTATGGAAAGTGAATTTGCTCTATAAACGTCATCTAGGTCATTCACCCAAATCACAATAAATAGTTAAAAAAAAAAAAAATACCACCTTAGAAACCCATTGGGCATCATTATGAGTTGGAATCAACTCAATGGTTGTGGGTTTTTTGGTTTTATTAATAATAATGATGCCACATTAGCCAAGATCATCTTGTTCTTAGAAGTATTTCATTGTTATTTAGATTGTTACAATTTGGGGGTTGTTTTACACAAACACATAAACAAAGACCACCCTGAGAATTCCATATATCATGTTTAGAACCTGAAGCAGAGTCACACAGAGCAGATATAAACAAAGATTTAGGAGGAATATTATGTGCATTTTTAAAGCCATGTTATTTTAAAATAAAGTTGAAGAAAAATACTTGAAAAGCATTTAGCTCAAGAAAATTCTACAATTGTTTTCTAAGAAGTAAATATAAAACATGGAAAACTTTTGCCAAAATTTATATTATTTGGCTGTTTAAAATGGACAAACCTTGACAATATTATCCTGAGAGTTATAAGTCAGTAATAAAGGACAAATATTGTATGAGATCACTTGTATGAAATATTTAGAGTAGGCATGTCTGTGGAAACCAAAGTTTATTAGTGGTATATGGGGTAGAAGGGTAGGGAAAAGAGAGTTCAAAGCTCAGGAGACATTGAGCTTCAGGTAAGGATGATGTTATAATTTAGGAAGAGATAAGGGTGATAGTTTGAATAACATGATGAGCAAAATTGTCATTGTGTTGTAATGTGGAGATGTTGAAATGTCAAATGTTTTATTACACGTGCATTTACGACAATAAACAAATGAATGAAAGACATTCATCTAATCCCCTTCCTCCTAGGGGAAAGATTGAAAGCCATAATTTTGAGAAGGGAAAGTAAGGGAACTTAGATTCAAAATCTGCTGTACCATTTAACTTTCCTATGAGTTATTATTAATTCTCTCTGTGGATTACACATTAGTTTGAAAGGGGTGGAGTTATTTTCATCAATTTTAAACTTGCTTTGTTTTCAAGATCCTTGTCTCAGTGTTCCTGGTTCATTATATGTATTCTTGAGAATAAATTGTAAAAGATTGTAATATGGTAAATGTAGGATATTGTTTATACAAATGCTACTTTAGCATTGCCCAAGTGATTCAGTTCTTTGTTTTGAAAACCTGGGAAGAAAATACAACACTCTGTATCAATCTGTTCTCTATTTGTTGATAGAAGAAAAACAAAAAATAGAACGTAATTAGGAAATCCTGGTTTTAAGTTGACAGAACAACTTACCTTATGGTAACTCGACTACTAACACTGATCTTAACACTACACATAACCCTAAACCTAGCCTTTAACACACCACTTACCTAAACTAACAAAGGCTGAGGTCGAAAATTTGAACAGACCCATGACAAAATTAGAAATTGTGAGGATAGTTCAACATTAGAAAAACAACAAATGTAACCGATCACATAAGTAAAATAAAAGAAATGAATCATATGATCATATTAAAATACGCAGAAAAGTTATTTGATAATATCCAATATCTATTCCAGATAAAAATTCTCAGAAAAATAAGAACAGAAGGGAAATAAAAGGCATATATGCAAAACCAACAGCCAACAGTATTCTCAATGGAAAGGGACTGAAACCATTCCGCTTGTGAACAGGAAGCAGACAAAGATCCCCTCTATCTCCACTTCTATTCAACATTGTATGGGAAGTCCTAGCCAGGGGAATAACGCAAGAGAGGGAAAGCAAAGGCATCCGAATTGGAAGAAGTAAAACTAGCCCTGTGGTGGTTATGTTTGTGTGTCAACTTGGCTGGGCCTTGTTAAGTGGCTGGGCAGCTGGTGGTAGTTATTCCCCATGAGACTGGCAATTAATGCCATGGTGGGATCTACCACAAGCAGCTGATGTGGTCTGCTTCCTATATGCTTTGGGATGTGGTCTGCTTCCCGTATATAAGGAGAAGCTTTGAGATTGGTCTCTAGCCTTTGGCATGCTTAGACCCTGCATTTAGCCATGTCGTTGCTCAGCAGCCTGATATGCTCTGCCAACCTTGGGACTTACAGTGGACTTAAGTTAATGGCTTGCCATGTGGATTGGTAACATTGGGACCGTGCCTTTTTACTTGTCAACCTTGGGGCTTCTCAGCCTCAGCAGCCAGCAGCTGTCTGAGTGAAGAAATGCCTCTAGCTCCAGTGGGCCGGGAGCAGGAGGCAGAGCTGGAGGCCAAGGTTGAGGGGCTTTCACTCAGCCCCTAGATCCTGGCACTTTGAACTTGGACTTAAAGCCTCCAAACTGTAAGAGAATAAACTCCTGTTTGTTAAGGCCATCCCATTTGTGGTATATTCCTGTCAGAGTGGCACTAGGTAATCAGAGCAAGCCCTATTTGCAGTTGATATGGTCCTATACATAGAAAACACAAAAAGACAAAGCAGGAAAGCTAATGGAACTTATTGAAAGATTTAGCATAGTGGCAGGATGAAAGATCAACATGCAAAAGCAGCTGGATTCCTCTATATCAGCAAAGAAGTCTCTGAATAGGAAATAACAAAATCAATACCATTTACAATAGCTACCCAAAAGATAAAATACCAAAAAAATCCCCAAACTCACTGCTGTGGAGTCAGACCTGACTCATAGCAACCCCTCCTTGGGTTTCCGAGGCAGTATCACCACAGAAGTAGATTGCCCAACCTTGGGAATAAATCTTACCAGGGATAGAAAAGACCTATACAAAGAAAACTATAAAACACTACATCAATAAACTATAAGAGATCTACATAAATGGAAGAACTTACCATGCTCATGGATAGCAAGATTGAACATCATTAAATATCTATATTACCTAAAGTATTCTGTATATTCAATGCAATCCTGACCCAAATTCTATCAACATTATTTAAAGACATAAAACAAAAACCAATGTTGTTGTTGTTACGTGCCAGCGAGTCATCTCTGACTCATAGTGACCCTATGCACAACAGAACGAAACACTTCCGGCCCTGTGCCAGCCTCACAATCCTTGCTATACTGAACCCATCATTGCAGCCACTATGTCAATTCGTCTCATTGAGGGCCTTCCCCTTCTTCATTGACCTTCCACTTAACCAAACATGTTATGCTTCTCCAGGGAATGGTTCCTCCTGGCAACATGACCAAAGCAGGTAACATGAATTCTGGCATTTTTCACTTTCAAGGAGCATTCTGGCTGCACTTCTTCCAAGACAGAACTGTTGGTCCTTTTAGAGTCCATGGTACTTTCAGTATTCTTCTCCAACACCACAGCTCAAAAGCATCAACTCTTCTTCAGTCATCCTTATTCATTGTCCTGCTCTCACATGCATAAGAGGTTATTGAAAATCCCATGGCTTGAGCTAGGCACAACTTAGTCTTCAAGAAGATATCTTTGCTCTTCATCACATGAAAGAAGTCTTTTACAGCAGATTTGCCCAATGCAATACATAGTCTGATGTCTTGATTGCTTTTTCCATTGGTGTTGATTGTAGAACCAAGTAATATGAGATCTTTGACATTTCAATCTTTTCTCCATCCATCATGACGCTGTCCATTGAACCAGTTGTGAGGATTTTTGTTTTCTTTATATTGAAGTGTAATCCATACTGCAGACTGAAGTCTTTAATCTTCATCAGTAAGTGCTTCAAGTCATCCTTACTTTAAGCAAGCAAAGTTGTATCATCTGTGCATCTCAGGTTGTTAATGAGTCTTCCTCCAATCCTGATGCCACTTTCTTCTTCATATAATCCAGCTTCTCGGATTATTTCCTTAGCATACAAATTGATTAAGTATGGTGAAAGGATACAACAACCCTGACAAACCTTGATTTTAAACCATGCAGTATCCCCTTGTTCTGTTTGAATGACAGCCTCTTGATCTGTGTACAGGTTCCTCATGAGTACAATCAAGTGTTCAGGAAGTCCTATTCTTCCCAATGTTATCCACAATTTGTTATGATCCACAAAATCGAATGTTTTTCATAGTCAACAAAACACAAGTAAACATCCTTCCAGTATTCTTCGGTTTCAGCTAATATCCGTCTGACATCAGCAATGATATCCCTCATTCCATGTCCCCTTCTGAATCCAGCTTGCATTTCTGGAAACTCTGTCAATATACTGCTGCAACAGTTTTTAATTATCTTCAGTAAGATTATATTTGCATGTGATATTAATGATTTTTTTTTATAATGTCCACATTCTGTGGGATCACCTTTCTTTGGAATGGATACAAATATGGATCTCTTCTAGTCAGTTGGCCAGGTAGCTGTCTTCCAAATCTCTTGGCATAGCTGAATGAATGCCTCCAGCATGGCATCTGTTTGTTGCAAATTCTCAGTGGGTATTCTGTCAATTCCTGGAGCCTTGCTCTTTACCAGTTCTTTCAGTGCAGCCTTGACTTCCTTCATCAGTACTATTGGTTCTTGATCATATGTCACCTCCTGAAATGGATGAATATCAACCAAATTTGTTGATACAGTGACTGTGTATTCTTTCCATCTTCTTTGGATGTTTCTTGCATCATTCAATATTTTTCCCATAGAATCTTTCAATATTCCAACTGGACACTTAATTTATTTCCTCAGTTCTTTCAGCCTGAGAAATACCAAGCATCTTCTTCCCTTTCGGTTTTCTAACTCCAAGTCTTTTCCCAATGCATTATAATAATTGGTTTTGTCTTCTCAACCTGCTCTTTGAAATCTTCTGTGCAGCTCTTTTATCTTGTCGTTTCTTCCATGTCCTTTAACTACTCTCCATTCAAGGGCAATTTTCAGTTTCTTCTGACATCCATTTTGGTCTTTTTGTCCTTTCTTGTCTTTTTAATGACCTCTTGCTTTCTTCATGGAGGATATTCTTGATGTCATCCTACAATTCTTCTGGTTTTCAGTCATTGGTGTTCAATGCATCAAATCTATTCTTTAGATGGTCTATAAATTCAGGGAAAATATTATCAAGGTCAGGAGCTCTGGTAGCATAGTGTCTAAGGCACTTGACTGCTAACCAGAAGGCTGGCAGTTCAAACTCACCAGCCACTCCTCGGAAGGAAGATGGGGCAATCTACTTCCGTTGTGATACTGCCTCGGAAACCCAAGGAGGGGTCACTGTGAGTCAGGTCCAACTCGACGGCACATAACAACAACCACAATATTATCAAGGTCATTTTTTGGCTCTCATGGACTGTTTTAATTGTCTTCAACTTCACCTTGAACATGCATATGAGTAGTTGATGGTCTGTTCCACAATCAGCTCCTGGCCTTGTTTTGGCTAAAGATATTGAACTTCTTCATTGCCTCTTGCCACAGATGTAGTCAATCTGATTCCTGTGCATTCCATCTGGTGAAGTCCATGAGTATAGCCATCATTTTTATTGTAGAAAAAAGGTATAAGTCATTGGTCTTTTAAAATTCTATCATGTAATCTCTAGCATTTTTTCTGTCACCAAGGCCATATTTTCCAACTACTGGTAACTTTTCTTTGTGTCCAACTTTTGCATTCCACTCACCAGTGATAATCAACACATCTTGATTACATGTTTGGTCAATTTCAGACTTCAAAAATTGGTAGAAACCTTCAATTTCCTCTTCTTTGGCTTTGGTGGTTGGTGTATACATTTGAATAATAAGAGTATTAACTGGTCTTCCTTGGAGGCATATGGGTACTATCTTATCACTGCAAGCTTTGTACTTCAGGACAGATCTTGAAATAATCTTTGTGACAGTGAATGCCACACCATTCCTCTTCAATTTGTCATTGCCAGCATAGTAGATTATATGATTGTCTGATTCAAAATGGCCAGCACCAGCCCATTACAGCTCACTAATGCCTAGGATATAGCTCTTTATTCATTCCATTTCCTTTTTCACAACTTCCAGTTTTCCTAGATTCATACTTGGTATATCTCGTGTTCTAATTATTAATGGATGTTTGCACCTATTTCTACTCATTTGGAGTTGTTCCACATCAACCAATGGAGGGCCTGAAACCTTTCCTCCATCCATATCATTAAGGTCATCTCCACTCCAAGAAGTTAGCTCTTCCTTAGTCATTTTGAGTGCCTTCTGACCTGATAGGCTCATTTCTGGCATGAAATTGGACAGTGTTTCAGGGCTATTCATAAATTGTTCCAATAATATATCAGACAGTGTTTTACTGCTATTCAAAAGGTCACTGTCCAATTGTTTGAGAAGTGGATGGTGTCTTCCTTCTTCTGAGTCTGTCTTAGCTTGGAAGCTCTACTGAAACTTGCATACCATGGGTAACCCTGTTAGCATTTTGCAATACTGGTGGCATAGCCTCCAGCCTCACAGCAACATGCAAGCCACCACATGATGACAAACTGACAGAAAAGCTCATCTTCCTTAATTGTTCCTGACAGCTCTGCCTAGCTCCAAGCCATGCTCCCACCTATCCTTAAATAAAGCCAACAGAATCCCCTTAGCTATTAGAGAGATGCAAATCAAAACAACCATGAGATAACATCTTACCTCAGCATTAATAGAAAAATTCATCAAAACAGAAAATAGGAAATGCGGGTGAGGATGTGGAAAGATTAGGACTCTCATACGCTGCTGGTGTGACTGTAAAATGATGCAAACACTGTGGAAATTAGTATGACGATTCCTTCAAAAGTTGGAAATAGAAATACCATTTGATCCAGCAATCCCATTACTAAGTATATATCCTAAATGAGTGGGAGACAGAACACAAATGGATATGTGCACACTCTTGTTCATTGCAGCAAATTCACAATAGCAAAGAGATAGAAACAACCTAAAAGCCTATCAGCTGAGGAATGGGTAAACAGACTATGGTACATACACAGAATGGAATACTGTGCAACCCAAACAAATAATGTAAGATCTGCAACACCCTGCATAATGTAGATGAACTTGGACAACTTTATGCTGACTGAAATAAGTCAATTATAGAAGGATAAATATTATATTAGCCCACTATAGTAAAATGTGAAGGAAATGTTTATACATGGAAGGAAACTTTCTTCTCTGGTTACCAGGGATGGGAGGGAAGGAAGGGAAAAGTCCTTGATAGGTTAAAAAAAAAAATAGCTATAATGGTGACACAACATGATAAATATCATCAGTGTTCCTGAGCTGTAAATGTGGAAGTTATTATGTTGGTGAATGTCTTGTTGTATATGTTTTCACCACCACCACAACAAAAGTAAAAAATAAAAAAAAAAAAGAACACTGCCCTTTCCTTGCAATCTTTACTATACTTGAGCCCATTGTTTCCACTATGTAAATCCATCTTGTTGAGAGTATTTTGCATTTTTGCTGACCCTCTACTTTACCAAAAAGAATATCCTTTTCCAAGGACCTGTCCTTCCTTATAACATGACCAGAGTACAAGAAAGGAAGTCTACCCAATCTTGTTTCTAAGTAATATTCTGGCTGTATTTCCTCCAAGACATTTTTTATTTTTATTTTTATTTTTTTGCTTTTCTGGAAATCCATGGTATATTCAATATTTTCACCATCACCATACAAATACATAAATTCTTTGGTGTTCCTTATTCATTCTCCAGATTTTACATATATGAGAGGACTCTGAAACAACCATGGCTTGAGTCGGGTACATTTAGTCTTCAAGGTGCTATCTTTGTTCTCCATCACTTTTAAGAAGTCTCTTGCATGAGATTTGTCCAAGCAATACATCATTTTATTTATTTACTGTTATTTCCATGAGCATTCATTGTGGATCCAAGTAAAATGAAATCCTTCACAACTTCAATCTTTTCTCTTTTTATTGTTATGTTCCCTTATTGGACCAGTTTTGAGGATTTTTTTTTCCCCTTATGTTGAGATATAATCCATACTGAAAGCTACAGTCTTTGATCTTCATCAATAAGTGCTTGGGTTAGGCTGGGTTCTTTAGAGAAGCAAAACCAGTAAAGCTTATATATACATATAGAGAAAGAGAAATTTATCTTAGGAAAATGGCTCACACACTTATAGAAGCTGGCAATTCCTAAGTTCTTGGATCAAACATCAACCTGGAGGCTTTTCCTGACTCACACAGCTGCAGGAGCTGATTAGCTCAAGGTTGGCAGGCAGTGTATCAGCTGTTGATGCCAACAAATTATGAATCCAAGATCTCCAGGCTAAATAGTGGATTGTTCACTCATGGACAGTTGTAGGCAGCACAACAGAATCCCAATCCACAGAAGAGTGTCTCTTTTACCAGGAAGTCCATAAATATATTGGAAGATGACTACACTGCTAGGGAAATTCCCTTTCAATGAATTGGCTGCTCAAAACATATCCATCTTATCCCATCATGAGAATAACCCACATCACACTTGCTTAAACCACATAGAATTGTGGTCCAGCCAAGTTGACACACAGCTCCAACTATCCCAGTGCTTCAAATACTCTTCATTTTCAGAAAGCATTCCATAGCTTGTTAATGATTCTTCCTCCAATCATGATGCCACATTCTTCCTCATATAGTCTAGGTTCTCAGATTATTGCTCAGCATACAGATTGAATATGTATAGTGAAAGGAAACATCCTTCATGCACAGCTGTCCTAATTTGAAACCATGCAACATTCCCTTATTCTGTTTGAATGACTGCCTCTTGGTATATGACAGGATTCTTATGGCCACTATTAAGTGTTCTGAAATTCCCATTCCTCAAAATGTTATTCATAATTATTTATTATGATCCACAGAGGTGAATGCCTTTGAAAATCAATAATACACAGGTAAACATAATTATGGTATTCTCTACTTTTTTTGAAGATTCATCTGACATCACCAATGATCTCCCTTGTTCCATATACACTTCTGAATCCAGTTTGAATTTCTGGCAGTTCCCTATTGATGTATTGCTGCAACAATTTTTGAATTATCTTCAGCAAAATTTTACTTGCTTGTGATATTAATGGTATTGTTTGAAGATGTCAGCATCCTGCTATGTTTCTTTTGAATGGACAGAAACATGGATCTCTTCCAGTTGTTTGGCCAGGTAGTGTTTTTCACATATCTTTGCATGAGTGATCCTTTTCAATGTTGCATCCATTTTTTGAAATGTATCAGTTGATATTCTGTCAATTCCTGGAGACTTGTTTTGGCCCATCCCTGAGTAGAGCTTGGACTTCTTCCTTCAATACTATTGATTTTCAAACATATACTACCCTCTTACATGTTGAACAATGAACAATTCTTCTTGGTGCTCACTAAAACTCTAAACTCACTGCCGTCAAGTCAGGTCTAACTCATAGCGACTCCTCTGTGGGTTTCCACGTCAGTATCTCTATGGAAGTAAATCGCCCAGTCTTCCTTCCAATGAGTGGCTGGTGGATTTGAGCCATCAGTCTTCAGGTTAGCAGTCAAATGCCTTAGGCACTATGCCACCAGAGATGCAGTCACTGTATTCCTTCCATCTTCTTTTGATTATTCTTGTGTCATTCTATAGTTTGTCCATAGAATCCTTTAATATCGCAACTCAAGGACTGAATTTTTTCTTTAGTTCTTTTAGCTTTATTTAACTTAGAGATGAGGAAAAAAAGATTGTATTATATTGAGTATCTAAATGAAGGATGATGTTAAAAAGAAATGAACAAATTATACAGAACAGAATATGAAATTTCTAAACCACACAATGTGGAAATTATACAATTAGAAAATATTATATAGCAAAAGGAAAGAGTATGGGAGAATAGGAAAATTACCCTGTTTTCTGGACTTCTTATATCCTGGAATCAAAATGTATAAGTAAAAACTGATCAATTTAATTATTATTATATTTAAAACACAGACATATTTAGAGGTATAAATGTAAATACTATAATAATTTAAAAATTATGTAATTGGTGGTGGATAAGAAGGAGAGTGTAGAAGTAAGAAAGAAGTGAAAGGTTTTGTACTATGTCCTTGTTCATAATAATGAATAAAAAAATATTGTCCAAAGAAATAAAGGAGATTAAATTATTTATTAAGTAAGATGCAATATCTTAGTTCTCTAGTGATGCTGTAAGAGAAATACCACAAGTGGATGGCTTCAAGAAGCTGAAATTTTTTCTCTTACAATGTAGGAGACTAGAAGTCTGAGTTCAGAGTGCTGGGTCTAGGGGCTGGGTGAAAGTCCCTCAACATTGGACTTGAGCTCTCTTCCTCTTTTTCCAGGCCCACCGGAGCTACAGGCATCTCATAACTCAGACAACTGCTGGCTGCTGAAGCTGATGAACACAAAGAACAATAACAACAACAAAAACTTAGCTGCTCAAAGTAGATTCAATCATGTGGGTGATTACAATTTCAACATAGGGAATAACTACATTCAGCTGTCAAGTCACTCAAAACCACTGTGCAGCCAGTTAACACACAATCTTAACTTCCATAGTGCAGGCCTGTACAGTGTTTCATTCTGTTGTGCATTGGGTCTCTATGACATGGAACCAACTCGACAGAACCTAACAACAACAGCATCCTCCTAGTCAATCTGAGTGGTGAGACATTCCTCCTCCCAGTAGGTTCCATTCTCCTGTCTTTGGACATGGCAGCCATTTCCCCCAACAGTAGGCAAAGAAGTCTGCACCTGGAGCTTCCTCTCTTCTTTCTTTGTGGTAGTAGTTCTCTCTTTCTCTGCTCACTTCTCTCTCCTTTTATTACTTATAAGATAAAAGGTGGTGCAAGCCTGTGGGGGTTAAGTTGGTGTGTCAACTAGGCTGGGCCTGGTTTGAGTCGCTGGGAAGCTGAATGTAGTTGTTCCCTATGGTAATTAACTGGTAATTAACTCCATGGTGAAATCTATTGGAGCATCTGAGTAACTGCTTTGGGTATGTGGTCTGCTTCCCGTATATAAGAAACAGCTTTGGGTATAGTCTCTAGCTTATGGCACATTTGAGCCCTGCATGTAGTTGGGTTGTTTTTCAGCAGTCTGCCATGCTCTGACGACCTTGGGACCTTTAATGGACTTGAATTAATGGCCTGCTGTATGGTTTGGTAACATTGGGACTGTGCCTTATTACTTGTCAACCTTGGGCTTGTCAGCCTCAGCAGCCAGTAGCTGAGTGAAGAAAAGCCTCCAGCTTCAGTGGCCAGGAACAGAAGCCAGAGCTGCAGGCTAAAGTTGAGCGGCTTTCACCCAGCCCCCAGAGCCTGGCACTTTGAACTGGGACTTAAAGCCTCCAAATTGTAAGAATAAACTCCTCTTTGTTCAAGCAATCCTGTCTGTGGTATTTCTTTTAGAGTGGCATTGTTGTTGTTGTTATTTGCCATCAAGTAGGCCCCGACTCATAGTGACCCCTCCTTGGAATTAGGTAAACAAAAAAAAGCCATACCGCAGGGAAACTCTCTTTACATCAGATCAGGACTGTGATGTGCATAAAGGTGTTGCAGCCCTCTCACATCATGGGAGATAATTATATCATTACATAACTGTTAAATTACTTCATTATATAACTGGCAAATTACATCATTGCATAACTTCCAAACTACTGAGAATCATGGCCCAACCAAATTGAAGCATATTTTCTCTGGACACAATTCAATCCATGATAGTCATTTAATGATTGACCCCATGCTCCAAACCTTGGCCACTATCACCTCGGTTGAAAACATGGGCATGGAGAAAGATATAAAGAAAGATCAGAGCTAGCTCTTAAAATAAATAATGAAAAATGACCAACCCAATATGAATTTCCGTCCTCTGATAAGCATTCATGGATGACTATAAGAATAACTTTATGTTTCCATAGAACTATTATAAAAATGGTCTAAACTTACATTTACTCTTGAGCTCCCAGATAATGAGAGAGTCACCCTGGTTCAGATGGATCAATTTGTTCAATCAGCATTATGATAGCATTGAGTAAATTTAAGTGTCCTATCATTTCCCACTGACAAGCACTGGAAAACTATTCAACTAGTGGGAAACAAACTCTCCAGAATGGAAGCTTAGAAAAATATCAAGGAAAAGGGTCTTAAGTTGCCTGACAGTAAATCCTAAATATTCTTGAAGAGATTATTGATGGAATTGTGGATGTCAAAGAAAATTCTGGTGAGGGCTCAGAATGAAGTGAGAAGAGATGTAAAACTGAAGATAATGCAGATGACAAGAAGCAGCTGGAGTCTAACAAGGAGAATAATACACCAATCAAAAGTTCAGAGTACGGCCATATGAATCTTGCTATTGCATCAGGGTCCTCAACAAGAGAATTAATGGTTTTCTACAAAAGATATTCTTTTATACAAGGCCATGACAGGGCCACAAGCCTGGAAGATATTAGTTATTGCTGTCATTGCTGTTATTTAGTCAGCATTGAGTCATGATGACCCTACGCACAAGGAAACATGATACTTCCCCAGTCCTACACCATCCTTGTGATTGGTTAAGGATCAAACTGTTGTGATTTCTTTAGCTGACCATTCAGTAGATCACCAAGCCTTTTGTCCTAATTATCTTAATAGCATAAGATGAATAGCATCTCATCTTAATAGCATCTTAATAGCATCTCATCCATTGAGAGATTAGTGGTGGCTGTGCTTAAGGTTCATTAGTAGGAATCAAACCAGAGTCTCTTGCGTGGAAGACAAAAATTCTACCACTGAACTACCATTACCCCACTAGAAGAGGGGGCATGTTTATTGTGAGCAAGCAAAAGGAGACTCAAAGGAGTTTGAACTCCCTTGCTGAAGTCAGTGTTATTTCCACTGGTATTGACCCAACACGTTTGACATCACCTTTCTGCCTAGGTTGACGCCCACTGAGAACAGGATCATTGCATTCAATGTCATGAAACAAAAAGTGTATGAACTACTGTAAGGAAAATGAAGTCACTCTGTAAACTTTCACCTAAATCACAAAAAAAAAAAAAAAAAAAAAAAAACAGAATCAGTGTAGAGACTAAGATCTTCTAAAGGGGAATCAAAGCTTTATATATTGATCAAGGTATGTTAGGGATTGACAAAAATGAAATTTACAAACATTTCCAGCTCTGAGGTGCTGTGAAGTACCCATAGATGTGATTAAAAAAAAAAAAAAAAAAGCTGTAACTGAATTTGGAAAATTTTTGAACGATGATCTGATTATCTTTATGGATGAACCCTTTTGAGCACATTCAACAGCAGTAACTGAGTAACCAATACTGCTGAATGTAAAGCTATATTAAAATTGTTAGAATTAACTCTTCTCAATTCATCAAGCTCATCATGTGGTTGCTGTGAGGCAATATAGGATACTGGAGAGGTGGGAGGAGTAGAAATCACTTTGAATGAAAAGTGAAGCATTATTGATGAAAGTGCTGCTGAAGGAACAATTGCTTAAAGAAAAAAAAATATATATATATATATATATATCACCTTTTATTAGCCCTGTGTGACCAATGAAACAGAAATAGTTACTTGATACTTATGTGTGAACTGATATAAGATCAATGGGCAGTAGTCCCCTCACTCCTGAAATCCCAGATACAACAATGACTCCACTGCACTGCACAGACTGAAGTTGCTTGGTGATGAATATTACTAATACATTCTTATACATCATAATGCATTCAGAAGATCAAAATAAATTTGCCTTCTCATGGCTTGAGTTACAAGAAAATTTTACTGTGCTGCCTCAAAGCTATCAAACTCCTCTCCCATATGACTTGTCACTAGTCATTGGATGAGAGCTAGAAAAAAACTAGAATCTTACAAGATAGTCTGGTATTATTACATAGATGGCATTACTCTAATTGGAGGGACTAAAAGTAACAACCCTCAAGGTATTCTTGGCATGGTCCACATGTCAGGTTCTAGAAGATGTTTGAGGAAAGTACAAGAAAGAATCTGCTGAGCTACCAAGTGATGAGTCCATATATATGGTGCAGTAAGACACAGGGAAGATCACGGAAGGGTGAAGTGATTGCTGCAGAACTGATCGTACCAGTCACATAACTATAAAAGAAGAACAACTGATGCGGAAGGGACATCCTAAACACTGGAAGGTCAAGAGTTTGTGTTAGAGCTCCGTCGGCACCAATGACCACACCACACACCAGGGTACCCAACAGGAGATTTTATTAAAGAGGTGAAAGGGCACCTGCACCAAGGAAGGACAGAAGAAGAAGAAGAAGAGAAAGAAGAAGAAGAGGAAGAGGAGGAAGAGGGTGGTCTTATATAGACCTGGGTTTAGGAGGTTGTACATCTGAGCTGGGGGAAGAGGTCTTAACCTATCAGAAGCTATGTTGCCTTTTAAAATTCTCACCTTGTAAGAAGCTCAGTTTTGACTTCCTTTAACTGACTTATGACCTTGGGTGGGGCAGCAGGGAATGAAGAAGAACCATGCAAGATGGTGTGGCATATCTCTAACATTCCCCCCTCTTTGTTTTTTTAAAAGGAAAAGAAGGGCTGCTTTTGTGGGAAAAGGGGCGAAGGTCAATCTTCTGGAGCTGCTTCCTGCTGGTGAGGAGTGTGGAGTCTTTGGAAGCAGGGACTTCTGTCTATCCACGGACGAGTTTGTCTCTTATAGTGCCAAAACCAGTTTTCTTTTGCTTCAACTTAAGAGATGCTGTGTTGTATTGCCTGGTTGGTGACTTGTAGTATGTAGAGGTCCTTGAAGAAGTAGCTTCTAAGGGTGTGGACTCCCAGGGGTCAGTGGGACATGTTTGGCGTCTGGTGTTCTGGGACCTGTAAGACAGGCTGGGTTGCAATGATTAGGGGAGGGAAGAGAGAACAGGGAAACAGTGGAGCCTAGGTGGCCAAGGTATCTTATTAGTTGGGTGGTCTCTATGAGTGCAAGGAAATCTCTTTCAGGTCTTTGGCTTGAAGGATCATTTGGTTTGCTGTCTGTCGCAAAATTTGGGTAGATATCTGGTGGATCTGTGATTGAATGAAATGGAGAACAAAGGGGGTGATGATAGCAATCAACATGATGGAGATTAGGGGGTCCAAGAATGGTAGGAGCCAGGGTAGGGAGTCCGAAAAGAGGGAAGATAAAGGTGGACCATTGTTAGTGGATAGACATTGATCTATATTATTTGCCCTCTCGAAGAGTCTTTTGGCTGCATCTTGTACTATACCTGACTGATTTATATAGAAACAACATTCTTCTTCCAGAAATAGGCAAAGACCTCCCTTTTCTGCTGTTAGTAAGTCTAATCCTTTCCTGTTCTGAAGAGTGACCACCCCAAGGGAGTTGAGTAATCTCCCACAGTTTATCGAAGCTAACAGCTTTATGTGAAATAGCCTGTAGGCCTGCTAGGAGGCACTGGAGCATTTTGTCCCTGCGAGTGCGGCCATTCTGCCCAGACTGGGTGTCTAGTTGGTATTCCCATCCAGGATCCTGCTGAAGAAAAGCTTCTGGACCTACTGGCATGGTAGAGTCAGTTACAGGAGTTAGATTGGTATTTTCCTGAGCAGCCCCAAGAACACGTTCCCTTTTGTCGGAATTTAAAGTGGAAGAAAGAATGACATAAATGTTATGCTAAATTAAGTCATGGGCTTGAGAGAGGTAACGAAATTCCTTAATAGGTGGTGGGATTGTGAGAAAGGGAACCCAGATGTTTTCAATCTGAGATAAGTTGGTGAGGGAGAAAGGAATATGGACACAGATAAGACATTCAAAGTCAGCCATTTCACATAAGGGACAGAGAAGGGGCTGTTGAGAATGGGTGTGGCTGCTCACTGGGAAGGGTAAAAAAGGACTCTGGGGAAGTGATGTCAGGAGATGTTAGTGAGGAGCAAGGTGGGGGTGGCAGAGAGAGTGCAGTGGGGTTAACAGGAGGTGGATATGAAAGTGCCTGTCCTGAATAAGGAAGTGGTGTATAAAGTGGGGATGAAAGAGATTCAGGTGGTCAGAAAAAGAGGAAGTTGGATGCTCTGGTGGATGGGTCTCATAAAAGATTCTTAATCTAGATGGACTGAGGCTAACACCATAATCTTCTTTAAATTCCTTTTGATAATTTTATGTTCATGTATTCTAACACAGTAGATTTACTGGGGGTACTTACCATAGTGACAGTGGCACACACACAAAAAAAGACAAGTCCCGAGGACCTCTCTGATGCCTGGTCGTCTGCCCTTCTTACGAAGGTTTCAGTGGGTCTTTGCCTAAGGTGTCTCCATATAAACCCTGGAGCAGAGGGCTAAGCCACAACCTCACATGGAATGCAACTTCAGGCCCATCCAAATTCCTCAACTTTTCATTTTGGAACTTCACATATATCATTCACACTAAACAGTCACACAGACAGACACCAACCCCAAAGAAACTGAATGTGAACTCTCTACTAGAGCTGCTAGAGAGACTCGAACCCTCTATCTTACCTAACTTGGCCAAGGGGAGACTCAAACCCCTGAAGAGGCTGAAGGGGACTCTAACCCCAAGGATTTTAGGCTAGAGAAATTGAGAGGGGTTACGGAGTCTTTAGAGGGGGTTTTGATAGGAGTTTCATGTGTTAGGAGAATTTGGATGGTTTTGCAAGTAGAGCAGAGAAAGAGAGAGAGAGAGAGAGAGACAGAGAGACAGAGAGAGAGAGAGAGACATGGGAGTGCAAGTAAAAGAAAGTTTAGATGTAGTGAACCTCCAGCCAGAAATTACCAAGATCAATGAGGATGTTAAAATCAAAAGTTCCTTGATCAGGCCATCAAGAATTATTATTGGGTCCAAACAGTATTGCAATAGAAAATTAGGCGTTTGGAGTGTAAGTCTTGAGCTAGCCCCAGGTCATGGAGATTGAGTAAGAGACACCCCAGGGGAGTAGTTGGGTTTGGTTTGGAGTTCTGGTTACCCGTGATCCCTTAAGTCCTGGTGGAAAGATTCCGTCAAAGGACCAGTGTCCCAGTCATTTTGCCAGAATCTTGGAAATGGTGACTGGAAGAAAACAGTGGACATCTCTGCTGTAGTCTTCAATCTGGAATGGCTATGTGTGGAAAGACAGGGAACCCAGGGTGTCCTCAGGGTACCTCAGCCTTTGGAGTGGGAGAGACTCTGACTTGAGCTCATGGTTTGTGGACAGAGGCTCTGGAAATGGAACCAGGACTTGGGATCTAGGTGTCCAGGACCTAGTCAAAAATGGGAAACTCACCAGTGTGGGATGGTGGTGACTGGAGGTTCCTGGTCCATGAAAAGGAGGAGGAAAGGGAGAAGTTTTTATTCTGCACCGCTGGGAGAGGTTGAGGAATGTTATAAGGGTTCCATGGATGCATGGTCACACATGGACCACGTCAGCCATTACAGAATCCTGAATTTTTGTTGAGAAGTCCCTGACTACTGATCTGGGGAGGGCCTGTAAATCTTACGGGCTTAATCAAAGGGGCATTTTGGGTGACTACATAAGAAGTGTGATCCGCTGGAGGCTGCAGTTGTATAGTGTAGTTGCATAATTTAGGCGAGAGATGTCCCAATGGGGGGCTTGTTATGTTGCACTGGAAACAGAGTGGGGCCTGGAATGTAAGTGTCAGGTGGTCCAGTCCTTTGGAGTTGTGGTAGCTAGGCCTAACCCAAGTATGAGGCCAAGTGCAATAATGAGGATCAGACAGAGGATGCTAAGCGGTCTCAGTGAAGAGGGAGTTTGACAGTACATGAGGATTTAGGTAAGGAGAGTTAGTTGGTCGTAGGAAGCTCTTGTTGAGCATGTCTGTAACAATTGGCAGTTACCCCAAAAAACTAGAGTATGGCAAGGGATACTGAGCTTGGGCTGGAAATTGGGAAGGGTCTTTTAGAAGGATTTTAACAGGGGAGCACTTGGCTATTGAAGGTGAGTGGATGTCCCAGACTTTAGGGTCAACTAGGGTAGGGTCATTAGGCCATTGGGGGAAAGGGGGCTGGGACTGGATGGCCTGTGAAAGTAAAAGACAGAGGGAGGATGTCAGGGTGCTGGAGGGATCTGGAAGTGAAAACTGGATAGAAGTGCCAATTTTGAATAAAATGTCTTGACCCAGCAAGGAAACAGGACAGGAAGGGAGGACCAAAAAGGAATGTAGAACTGAAAAATTACCAATTGTACACAATAGGAGGGGAGTTTGTAGGGGGTGACGTGATTGACCTTCTACCCCAACAATAGAGGTCTGAGACAGGGAGGAGGGTCCCCACTACTCTCGTAAAGCAGAAAAACTGGTGCCAGTGTCGATCAAAAAGGCAATCATCCACAGTGAAAGTTATCCTGGGCTCCTAGGCGGTGATCCGCGTTGGGCCAAACAAGCCAGGGCCTCCTCACAGGTCTTCTGCTGCCAGACCGAGAAGGTCATTTGAGGGAGCGTGGGGGGGGGAGGCTGGCAACCCAATGGTGGGTGGACACTAGGGGGCATTCGAAACCCCAATGTCCCTTTTGTTTGCATTTGGGGCAGGGCCTCATGGGAAGTTTGGGGTTTGGGCATGCACTAGCCCAGTGGCCTTGTTGATCACATCAGAAGCAGGGTCCCGGAGGGTTGGAGGGTCCCCCATTGGGGCGTCATAGCACGGTGGGACTGATGGCCTGTGCCAACAATTGGTGTTTTTGTTTGGCTCTTATCTCATCTCGGCCATTATAGGCTTTAAACGCAATTGCGAGAGTTTCTGCCTGGGGAGTAAGGGGACCCCTTTCTAGTTTTTTTAGCTTAGACTTAATGTCAGGGTAGGCTTCAGAAAAAAAAGCACATCATAATTGACAGCCTTCATGGCTGCTCAGTGTAGGCCATGGAGTAGGCAAGCTAACATACCTGTTTCTGGCATTGGTACTTGCCTAAGTATTAAAGTCCCACTTTGGGTCTCAATCGGGGACAGAGTCTGCACCTGCTGGATGATGATTGTTTATTAGGTGTTCTTGATCTGCATGGGCACTGGCCTGCTCCAGCACTCTTTTGTTCTCCTCAGGGGTAAGTGAATTGGTTAGAACAACAAAAATATCATGATAGGTTAGCTGGTATGATTGTGTCAGGAATTGAGACTGTTTGATAAAGGTTGCGGAGTCAGAAGTGAAAGATCCAAGCCTAGACTGAATAAGAGCCAGCTCAGCCATTGGAAAGGGGGTATGGACTTGAACAATTCCCTCAGCTCCAGCAACCTCTTGCAAGGGCACCATCATGTAGGCAGACTGAGAAACTTCAGGGTCAGATGAATTATGGGCCTTGGAGCGAGTGATGGATGGAGTTGGCGCAAGGGGGGGGGAGGGAGGAGAAGAGGAGGGAGTGGAAGGCTCTTGTGGGCTTGGGGGGGGGGATGAGTAAGGAACTAGAGCCTGGGGTGGAGCTGCTTGTGGATCTCCCTGATAAAGAGGAAGATCATCTGCTGGTCAAGATGGCCTACAGACTCTAAGGGGAGGGGATTGTTGATTAGCTAATGAGCAGAGGGAAGGTTGACTATGGAGAGAAGAAAAGCCTTGAATGTGGGGAATCTCCAACCATTTTCCTTGGTGCTCACAAATGTCATACAGGTCTCGAATTAGACCAGATTCAAGTGAGCCGTTAGGCGGCCAAACGTTTTGGTTGTCCAATTTATATTGTGACCAAATTTGAGTGGACAAATGTATGAGACTCTTGGGCTTTAAATCTAAGCCTTTAAGGTTCTGTAACAAACACCCCAGGGGAGAGCCTGCGGGTATAGAGGATTCAGAGCTCAAGGTGACCAGAAGCAAGACAAAGGGTGGTGCCTATAATTTAAGACATCTCTCAAGGTACAGATTGTGTGCCCCTGCTTAGGACCCGGTCCTAATATGGGAGCCTAGGCTCCTCGTGGAGGCATCCCACCATGGGGAGAGGGCTTGAAAATGGGGGCCACACCACCTTCTGAGGCATCCCTGCAGTGGGTGGGGGTGGAATGGGCAAGTCCCAGACTTGTTCCTGTGAGTCCCGGACTCATGGTGGGGAGACACAAAACCTGGTACCCGGTTTGTGCTCTGGACTGAAGTCTTGTTTTTCTAGTCAACAGGACTTAGGACTCAGATACCCGAGCTGTCCTTAGAGGACTTACCCAGGCCGGGGTGAAGGTGATGATTTGCTGGTGTTGTTTGCTGGGAAGGCTCCAGGGAAGATGGTCGCAGGTGCTGGGGGGCAGGTCAGAGTGCCAGGGGAATGGGGGGTTCTGGACCATCTGATGAGGAGTCGGGGGCACCAGCAATCCCACTTCTGACACCAATGTTAAAGCTCTGTCGGCACTTAACGACCACGCCACACACCAGCGTACCTGACAGGAGATTTTATTAAAGAGGCGAAAGGATGCCTGCGCAGAGGAAGGACAGAAGAAGAAGAAGAGAAAGAAGAAGAGGAAGAAGAGGGTGGTCTTATATAGACCTGGGGTTAGGAGGTTGTACATCTGACCAGATGGAAGGGGCCTTAACCTATCAGAAGCTATGTTGCCTTTTAAAATTCACGCCTTGCAGGAAGCTCAGTTTCAACTTCCTTTAACTGACTTATGACCTTGGGTGGGGCAGCAGGAAATGAAGAACCATGCAAGATGGTGTGGCATATCTCTAACTGTTGGAGGAGGAAGTATTACTCTTTCTGGATTCTTGTCTGCAGAACATCTGCCTTCATTTATCACAGACAGCCACCACTGTCCTCAATTTAACCACTGTTGTTCTTCTTATTGTTGTTATGTGCCATCGAGTTGGACCCGACTCATAACAACCCCTTCTCGGGTTTTTGAGGCAGTATCACTACGGAAATAGATTGCCCAACCTTCCTTCTGAATAGTGGCTGGTGGGTTTGAACCACCAGCCTTCTGGTTAGCAGTCAAGTATCTTAGGCACCACTAGCCACTAGTTGAAGAAAAATCTTGTTCTAAGGACTCTCTATAAACTTCCACCAATTATTGACTCCAGCCTCCACTTGAGATAACAAAACAGGTTATCTCAACACTGATATAATTCTATTTAGCTTGACCTTATTATTGCTTATACCTTCTGGAATCTATTTACTAGTAATTAATCTACTCTTAATTGACTTATTGAGTTATCAGATGGGAGATTCAGTAAACAAAATTACAAAAACAAAAAATAAATGAACAAAACTTGGTAACTGTTCTTTAAACATTACAGAAGGTAGATTAGATACTGCCACCCATGGGTCTTTCCCATGGTATTTAAACTTAACTTATATTGTGAACCCCAAATTTTAGGGTTTTAAGAATTGGCCTTTTACCTCACTTTAACTATAGCTGAAGTAGCCATCTACTTCCTGAAACTAGTTCATCTGGAAAATACATGATATTGGGGCTAGGGTTTCTTTAATACCTGCATTGTTCTCTTCAGAACCATGTCAGGGTTCTTGTAGGTATTGTTCAGTTTATTCAAGTGGATTGTCTTCTGCATAGCACAAAATATTGGTTGACTCCTATTATAGTACATCCTGATCTTATCAGTGTATCCTGATAAGATACTATATCTATTTATATATGACTGCTACACACTAACCTATCCTATGGATGTTCTTGGGACAATTTTTGGAGATTTCAGATATTTAAGACGTTCAGATATTTAAGATTCTGGTGGATGCTTCCATGAGTCAGACACCCTGTTGTTGTTTGGTGCAGTCAAGTTGCTTTCAATTCATAACAAACCTATGTGGGTTGTTAGAATAGAATGAAACACTGCCTGGTCCTGTCCATTCTCACAATCCTTGGTATGCTTAAGCCCATCTTGCAACAATTGTGTCAATCCATCTTGTTGAGAGTCTTCCCCCTTTTCTCTGATCCTCTACTTTACCTAGCATGATATTCTTCTCCTTGCAGCTGCAGCTTAAATCCTTCATCACATGGGATCTGTCTTCCATTTATCTGCATTCCTTCTGTCTCTCTGTATGTCTTCCTTCTACCTCTCTGTGTCCCTTCTCTTTTATAAAACACCACTCAGATGAGATTAGAAGCCACTTTACCCCAGTATGACCTAATATTAAATGGTAATATCTTTGAAGACTTTATTTCCAAACAAGGTCACATTCACAGGCAGTCATATTCACAGGTAGCACATAACTTTTTAGGACATACAATTCAATCATAACATCTCTTCACAGATGAGTTTTCTGTTAACCAACAGTGACTTAGTATCCCTCCTCCTTAGAAAAGGCACTACATGACCTCAGTGACAGTTTCAGGGAAATTCAGATCACTTTCACTCAATCTCTAAATTAGTCCATCTATGCTCTGGTGGGCTCCGGTAGCATAGTGCCTAAGGTACTTGACTGTTAAACAGAAGGTTAGTGGTTCAAATCCACCAGCCACTCCTCAGAAGGAAGATTGGGTAATCTACTTCTGTAGAGATACCACTTTGGAAACCCAAGGAAGGGTCACTAGGAGTCAGAGACAATTTGATGGCACATAACAAGCTAACTGCAAAATTATGGAGTGTATGGCTGAATTATGCTGAGAGTTGCTCAAATCTGACATCATCATTATGCGTGTGGGCACGTATTTTAACACATACATGTATGCACACACACCCATACATTCTCACACACACACTGTGATCTAAACTAGATGTACATAACAATCCCAAATGCTGAATGTGGACAGTAGTAATACTCACCTCTAGAAGTTCTAGTGAGTATTAAATAATATGGGCACAATTGTTTGTCCACCTGATCAGGCCAGTGATTGCTATTATGTGAACACAGCCTCTGAGGAGAGGCTTTAATTACACTCCAGATGAAGTCTTTATTACTAGGTACCAAATGTATGGTGAGTATGAAAACCCTATGAAGATTTCTTATTAATTTCTATGATTATAGCAGTAATTTCAGTAATTTTAATAGTTCAAATAATAGTATAACATCTAACAATAACTAAGGAAGCCACTAGCATGGACAATTGAAGAGAGATTAGTAGTTACAGTCACTGTCATTATAGTAATAACAGTAATAATAATAAAAGCAATTCATTTTTATTGATTGTTTATTATGTGGATTATGGGTTGGTTCCCAGGAAGCAACTATGAGATGGAATTTAGGACACAGAACATCTCTTAGGATCAATATTTGTAGAAAGGAAGAAAGCAATTTTGGCCAAAAGGAGAAGATGAGCTGTGATGGAATCCCAACATATGTCTCAGCCTCTTTCACTCTCAGAAGTTTTCCATTTTAGGTGATAAAATAAAAGGTCACTATAGTTATACCTAGGAGCTCTGGTAGCATAGTGGCTAAGACACTTGACTGCTAACCAGAAGGCTGACGGTTCAAACCCACCAGCCACTCCTCAGAAGGAAGATGGGTCAATCCACTTCCTTAGTGATACTGCCTCAGAAACTCAAGGAGGGGCTGCTATGAGTCGGGTCCGACTCGACGGCCCATAACAACAACAACAACAACATAGTTATACCTATGGTCTGGAGATTGTGCAGTTCATACTTGGATAGTAATTGAGAGTTTGGTGGTTCAAACCCACCCAGAGGTGCCACAGGAAAAAATTAAAATAAATAAAAATTAAAAAAAATAACGGGAGAACTGCTTTTGGAAAAATGAAGAAAACCCTATGAAGTTCCCTTCTATTCTGTAGCACATAGGGTTGCCCTAAGTTGGAATTGACTCTGTGGCAATAGGTTTCATTTTTTATTTTTGTTTAATTAGTTATTAAGGAGCTCTGGTGGGGGGGGGAAGAGAGTTAGGTGATTTAGGTACTCATTTACCAACCAAAATGTTGCTCATTCAAATATATCAAGCATCTCCAAGAAACAAAGATCTGATGATCTGCTGCTTCCTTAAAGATTGCAACCAAGAAAACCCTAATCTGTTACATGGAGTTTCTGTAAGTTGAAATCAACCTGACAGTACCTAATAAGAAGAGGACCAACATTGAAGCTACAAGGCTAGAGTGCATAGAAACTGTATATTAGACAGTATTGGAGGCCAAGGACATAAGAGCCCCCCAAGAAACAGAGAAAATTATAGGACAGACTTTGTTGGTTGTTTATGTTAGCTGTCATTGAGTTGATCCTGATTCATTTAGACACCACACACAATCCATAGGCTGATTTCAGGAGGAGATTGCCAGGCCTTTTTTTTCCTAGTCCACATTAGTCTTCAGACTCTGCTCAGCATCATAGGAACACAAAAATGTCCATTGACAGGTAGGTGATTTCTGTGCATGAGGTTCATTGTTCAGGAATTAATCCAGAGTCTCTGCCATATTGTTGTTGTTGTTGTTAAGTGCCGTCGAGTCGTTTCCGACTCATAGCGACCCCATGCACAGCAGAAC
>NW_006921866.1:411456-412127 GCF_000298275.1 Orycteropus afer afer | reverse complement strand
TTCCTGCATCATTCAATATTTTGCCCATAGAATCTCTCAATATTGAAACTTGAGGCTTAAATTTTTTCCTCAATTCTTTCAGCTTGAGAAATGCCAAGTGTGTTCTTTCCTTTTGGTTCTCAAACTCCAGGTCTTTGCACACTTCATTATAGTAATTGGTTTTGTTTGCTCGAGCTGCTCTTCGACATCTCTTCAGCTCTTTTATCTTGTCATTTCTTCCATTTGCTTTAGCTACTCTCTGCTCAAGGGCAGAGCCTCTTCTGTCATCCATTTTGGTCTTCTCTCTTCTCATCTTTTTAGTGATCTCTTGCTTTCTTCATGGATAATGTTCTTGATATCCTTCCACAATTTTCTGGTTTTCAGTCATTGGTGTTTAATGCATCAAATCTATTCTTTACATGATCTCTAAATTCAGGAAGGATATATTCAAGATCATATTTTGGCTTTCTTGGACTTGTTTTTATTGTCTTTAACTTGAAGTTGAACTTGCATATGAGCAGTTGATGGTCTGTTCCACAATTAGATCCTGGCCTGGTTTTGACTGAAGAGATTGAGTTTTTCCACTGCCTCTTGCCACAGATGTAGTCAATCTGATTCCTGTGTGTTCCATCTGGTGAAGTCCATGTCTAGAGCTGCCATTTGTGTTGTTGAAAAAAGGTGTTTGCAATGAA
>NW_006921866.1:408237-411224 GCF_000298275.1 Orycteropus afer afer | reverse complement strand
ATGGATATTATCCTATCACTGACAGCATTGTATTTCAGGACAGATCTTGAAACATCCTTTGTGATGATGAATGCCACACCATTCCTCTTCAAACTGTCATTCCTGGCATAGTAGATAATATGGTTGTCTGATTCAAAATGGCCAAAACCAGTCCATTTCAGCTCACTAATGCGAAGGATATCAATCTTTATGTGTTCCATTTCATTTTTGACAACTTCCAATTTTCCTGGATTCATACTTTGTACATGCCATGTTCCGATGGTTAATAGATGTCTGCAGCTGTTTCTCCTCAATTTGAGTGGTGCCACATCAGGACATGGAGGTCTCAAAAGCTTTCCCTTATCCATATGAGTAAGGCTGGGTTTACTGAGATTATTCAGCTCTTTTCTAGTCCTATTTTGAGAGCCTTTTAACCTAACCAGACTATTCATAAAGTTTCACAGTAATGTTTCAGACAGTATTTCTTTGCTATTCATAACATTTTCCCTGGCCAATTCTTTTAGAAGTGGACGGCCTCTTCCTTCTTCCTAGTCTGTCTCAATGTAAACTGGGTTAATAACTGTGCACCATGTGCATCCCGCTGGGTTTGAAATACAGGTGGCTCAGCCTCAAAACTCACATCAACAAGTCACCATGGTAGGGCAAACTGACAGACTGTTGGAAACCTCTCTTACCACCCTTAACTGGGTCCCTGTGGCTGACTGCTCCTCTGTCCTGGTTCCAGAGCCTTTTAATCCTCTTTCTCCCTCTCACCTACCCTGTTGCTTTGGGTGTGCCTGGGTCCCTCTGCTCACCTGGATCCCTGTGGCTGACTGCTGCATATGTTCATAATGTAAATCATTTGCATTATTTAGAGTAATTAACCCTAGGTGTCACTACAGACAAACTCCAAATTCTCAATGGCTTAACCCAATTAAAATGCTAGTCTTTCTCCTAATGTCTTATGTGGGTAGTACTAACTTTCTTCATCTTTTGGTCTAATACATAATGCAAAATGCTATTTAATAAACAACAGACTTGAAGGATGGAGGAGGCACAATGAATATTTATTTTTCTTTTCTTTTTTGGTTTATACTTATGGCTAAGTGGCAAAAATAATACAGAGGACTCCCTTTCATCTCTTATTCAAACCCCTGCCAATGAGTCAATTCTGACTTGTAGTACCCTATAGGACAGAGTTGAACTGCCTCTTATATTTTCCAAGGCTGTAAATCTTTATAGAAGCAGGCTGCCTCATCTTTCTCTCATGGAGTAGTTAGTAGGTTTGAACCATCAAACTTTTGGTTAGCAGCTGAATGCTTTAACCACTGCACATTTCTTATTCAGCTTCCCCAAATATTGTGTATTATACAGTACCATTGTCAAGACAAATAAATTACATTGCTATAATTGTGTCAATTAAACTGCTTGTTGGAAGTCTACAATTTGTCCCCTCATCTCTTTTGCTATAATTCCTTTCATCTGAGAGAGACACAGGCCACTTCTGCTCAGAGTTCACTGGCCAGAATTTATTACATGTTGCTAGACTTGGCTGGCACTAATATCTCTGAGTTCAGATGAGTAGTGGAATCACAGTATTCCATCTGCTTTCCTAATCTCTGGAACTTGGTGGTTTAAGTAAGATTCTGCCTCATTTTTCTCATTTATCAAAGGAAAGAATTAGATTAAAACATAAGTAAGGTGCTATTCAGAATTGAGTTCTATAGATTAATAGTATAAGGACTCATAAATACTTTTTTTTTTCCTTCTGTTTATATGCATGAGTGTCTGTGAGAGTTGGATTGATGGCCAGACCCTTTCTGTGTAAGAAGAGTATGGTAGAAAAAAGAAAAACTATGACAGTGACAAATGGTCAGGTTTTATGTGCCAGTTGAAAACAATAATGATGCTAGTATCACAACACTTACTTTGTCACATAATAATGTACTTGTGGAGCCTAAGATACAACTCTTTTCTGGTCACTGAGTCATGATGAAATAGAAATAAATAAAGTCATTTAAAAAATTAACTTATTTTGGATTATGTTTCAACTAGTGGAAAAACCTGAGTGAAAACAGTGAATACAGAGATGGAAAGAGCATCGGATTGTCAGCTACTCTGACAGAACCAACAGCTTAATATTTCCAAGTGGTTTTGGGACCTGAGAATTGACCTGAAGATCTGCCTTGGTCATCAAGGGCTGCAGGTACAACTATCCTGCTAACCAATGACTTGGAAGGGAAACAGCAAGGAGGGAGACAACCTGAACTGTGGACTTTAAGCTTTCCAGAGGGTACAGCCATTTTGATTTTTTATTAGTTGTGGCCATTTTGGATATTTAAAGTGATTGAGGGTGCTTGCATTTTGAATGTTTACAAGATGCAGCCAGTTTGGATATTTAGAGTGACAGCATTCTCATCTGGATTCCAGGAACCTAAGAATAGGGTCCATTTGCTAAGCATGGCAAGAACATATGAGAGGCTGACAATGGGACAGGAGACAGGTAGTGAGTGTATAATTCCTGCCAACTAGCAAACAGAGGAGCATAGTATCCTGCTTATGTAGGTAAAATCCAAAGAAAACAAAAATTGTAGGCAAGCCATTCCAACTACAATCACCAATTAAATGTAAACGCAAACACATTACAAGGTCTCCAGGACAACAGAGCATCACAGTCCACATAAAGAAGAAAGATAGATAAATCAGGAGAAACAAGAGACCAGAATAAAGACCCAGAACACATCTCTGAAG
This sequence comes from Orycteropus afer afer, assembly GCF_000298275.1. NCBI lineage: Eukaryota > Metazoa > Chordata > Mammalia > Tubulidentata > Orycteropodidae > Orycteropus > Orycteropus afer. Next base: position 408,494 of record NW_006921866.1, on the reverse strand, counting down.
AACATGCAGCATTGGAATTCCCTTATAAAGAATTCAAAAGAATTATATTTAGGATCTTCAATGGCTTGAGAGAGAGACAAGGAAAAAACTGACAAAATTTAGGAAAACACAGAGAAAATCATAGAACAATTTCAAAAGACAGTACAAGAACAAAATGACAAAATAAATGAAAAATTAGAAATAATACAAATTCTACAGATAGAAATTCAGAAGATTAATAGTAAATTTTCAGAAATAGATACCACAATGAACAGGCA
>NW_006921866.1:400863-408137 GCF_000298275.1 Orycteropus afer afer | reverse complement strand
CCTGGGCCTGACTGCTCTTCTGTCCGGGTTCCTGGTTTTTTATCCCCTTTCTCCTGCTCTTCCGGCCTGCTACTCTGGGCGGGCCTGAGTTGCCTCTCCTCACCTAATCCCTTTGGCTGACTGCTCTTTTCTCTGGCTTCCTGGCTTTTAATTCCCTTTCTTCTGCTCTTCCAGCTTGCTACTTTGGGCGTCCCTGAGTTGTCTCTCCTCACCTGTAACCCTGGGCCTGACTGCTCTTCTGTCTGGGTTCCTGCTTTCACTCTGCCATGGAAGGCAAGAATTCTACCACTGAGCTAGCATTGCCCCCATAATAGAACAGACTAGGGGTTTCAAAAGTTAAATTAATTGAGCAGCAACATCAGCATTCCTGGGAACTTTTCACAAATACAAATAATTAGGCCCCAACCAGACCTATTGAAATAGAAACTCTGAGAGATGGACCAGACAATCTGTGCTTAATGGGGCCCTTCAGGTGATTCTGTCGCTCATTCAAGTTTGAAAATTACTGGGATAGTTTTGACTTGGGCGAGAAGTTTCTAACTGATTTCTTTCTAACTGCTTTGTTTTTCGTTATAGCCAAAAGGACTAGTTCCTCAGCAAATGGAGGGGGAAATTCCAGGGTGCAATGCAAGTTTTTGGGCTCAAAATTTTCCACAGTAGTGTGACTCACCAAGTCTAAACATTCTTACAATTTCTTCCTTCTGGTTTCAAATAGAACTTTGTATGAACTTTGAGAGTCAGTCATGAGCCCTCCATCAGGTATGCTGTGGGATAATAGTTGCTTTTATTCTCAGTCTCCTACACTATCTCTCTCTTTCCACTAACATATTCTAAAATATCTCTAAGGTGACAGTTATATGACCTGAGTCAAGACAAAACATTGGAAGGGGATATCATATCTATTTTACCTCTCCAATAGGTTTTTAATAAACATCTAATAAAATCACTTGTGTAAAGTAATTTATAAACTTACATAGAAATTCTATGCAATCATAAAATGGAATTAGTAATAGTATTTATTTATTTTAGCATAGGAAGAAGAAATTTTTCTTTGTCAATATATATGTAATGTTTGTAAGGAAATCTCATGAAAATAATAGATTCTGTAACAAGGACAAATATTTTATGTTCTCACTTATATAAAATCACAAGATCAAGGTAGTGTATAGAGATCAAAACTTATTGCTAGCTATCAGTGTTTGGAGGGAGGAGCAAAAGAGAGCCATTATTTGGGTAGCAGTGAGTTTCTGTTTATGGTGATGGAAAATTTGATATTGTTTAAGGATAATGGTTGGACAATATGATTGATGCAGCAGATATCACTAAGGTGTATACCTTAAAAATGTTGTACGGGAAAATGTTGAGTTATGTATTTTTACAACAGTTAAAGAATAGTTTCTAGTATGAATATTTTCACATATTACATGAGAGAACAATAATATATTTCAAAAACAGCAACACAATTTGGTATTTCTTTTTTCTATTTATTTAATAAATCTTTCCCCTCTGGTTGTAAAAACAGAAACTGAAGCTTTCAACAAGTATCTAACCTAGAACGATGTCTTCTGGTCCCTGTTTTTCATTGGGCACAAAATCAGTCTCCTTTGTGGCACTCAAAAAACAATAGTTGGGAAAATGAAGATGACCAATAAGGGGATGAAAAACAATCTCATCATATTTTTGGAATTGTATGAGTATTAGTGAACCATCCAAGAAAATGAAAACCAGTTTCTGAAGACTCTTGAATTCACCTCTGTACTCATTAGGGCCTTCACAGGGGCTTACTTAGGTATGGGGTCTGGGAACACATATTTCAACAATATTTACTGAATGAAATTCTAAATCATCCTAGTCCTGGGAAGGGAAGGGAAAGGAAAAGAGATAGTTAGCTACTGCCAGAATTCATACTATTATCCTGACTTCTCCCACCACAAAATTGAGCCCAACTGTGATGATTTAAAAAATACTCTGCCTAATTCTTTGATACTTGCAGCATAGTCATTTCCTTAATATGGCTCTTTTATCTATGGCTTATGTAACTCCCACCAGATGATTAGGTGGAACTATATATATGTGAGGTGCTTTGTGGCCCAAAAAATGGGTTGGATACTTTATTGTTGTTGTCAGGTGTCCTGAAGTCAATTATGACTCATACTGACACCATTTACAAGAGAATGAAACACTACCTGGTTCTGCATGATTCTCACAATCATTGCTATGCTTGAATTTTCTTTGAAACCACTGTGTCAATCCATCTCATTGAAAGTCTTCTCATTTTTCAATGGTGTTTTACTTTACTAAGCATGATATGCTTCTCCAGGGATTGGTCCATTTTGACAACATGACCAAAGCACAAGAATTGACGTCTATCCATTCTTACTTCTAAGGAGCATTCCAGCTAGACTTCCTCCAAGAAAGATGTGTTCATTCTTCTAGCAGTGCATGGTATATTCGATATTCTTCATCAATACCACAATTAAAATGCATCAATTCTTCTGCAGTCCTCCTAATTCATTGTCTAGCTCTCACAAGCATATGAAGATGTTGAAAATACCATGGCTTGGGCCAGGTGTACCTTAATCTTCAGAGTGACATCTTTGTTCTTGGACATTTTAAAAAGGTCTTTTCCAGCAGATTTGTCCAATGCAATACTTTTTTTAAAATTATTATTATTGATTGTTTCTTCCATGGGCTTTGATTGCGGAGCCAAGGAAAATAAAATCCTTGACAATTTCAATCTTTTCTCTCTCTTAAAGTAATGATTGTTGAGATATGGGGTCAGTGATACAAAGAGAAAGAAAAGGTTTATTCAAATCATACAGCTGATTCTTAAAAATCCAGGATCAAGAGCCACTATAATCCCATGCAACCTCCCTTTCTCTAAGAAGGTAGGGACTGCCCTTGGAAATCAAACTGCTCTCTGGGTTAGTGGGGAGAGGAAAGGATGTATTGATGAAGAAAACGACCAGACTCTGGAAACTGGACTGTGGTTTCCATCTGAGCCTGACTTTTCCACGTAGTTTTGAAAACTCCACTGTCATTTTACCCATAATTACCCAAAAATCAGAGTCAGCCACTGTGGAAAATGGGAAACAGCCCAGACAATTGCACTCTGCAAAGAGGGTGGCTTCTAAAATGTCTGATCCTTTTCCTTTCCACAGTGTTGTCTGTAGACTGTATAGAGAAGGGGAAAAAAAAAAAAAAAAACACTTTGATTTTTTACTGTTTCCTTGATAAAAATGCTATTTCAGAAATCATCTCAATGCTACTTGCTCAGTGATTCATCCACACCAGCAGATATTCTGTCAGAATTTGTCATTTTTATTTAAGCAAGGCCCTGACATAGAGCAACTTTATTCTAATCATGCTCACATTCAACTTGACAGTTTCAGGATATCTTGCATGTCTGCTGTACATGCTCAGATAGATAATTTATCACCAAACATTTCTCTTTTGGCAACTCTGATAGATTCTCACCTTCTTTTACCCCAATTTCTGGACAGCAAATAGCATATATTAAAAACATCACAGTTTTTCAGTTCTCTGTGGATACAGTAATATTACAGAAACCAACACATTTTATTTGTTAGAGGAGGAAAAAATATCAGTAGAAAATAGTATAAAAGGATTGATGAAACACACAGAAAATTGAATCCTAAACTTCTTGTCTTTTTTTTGAATCCTATTTTTCTCAAAGGATTAAATGAAATTCACTGAATTGGTTTGATTAGACTTTAAAAACTCCTTGAAATGCTATTTTAAATATTAGATTAATAATGATTAAAGACTAAAGGTCAGAGTAAGGCATTACTGATGAATCTGCTTCAGTTGATGGTACAAGAAAACCATTGTCATAACAAAAATATTGTCAGCTCTTCTTTCTTGAATGTACTTTATGACTCAAATGCTCCACTTGCTTTACATACATTATTTCATATAATCCTTACAGGTACCTTATAAGGTATTGTTATCTCCATTTTGCAGGAGAGGAGACTGAACCTCAGAACAGTCAAGCATCTACTTTAAAGTTGTAAAGAAGGTTATCTCTGTGAGATGGCCATCTTAAAATTTTACATTGTAGACAATTATCTACCTCAATTACTTCTTTTGGAGAGCTGAAGGCAAACATGAGGGCTTTGTTATGGGCTAGGGAACTGATCGGGGGAAATGGTACAATGGACTTTGGCTAGCAGTCAGCAACACACTTCAATAAATATTGTTAATAGGAGTTACTACTGAGTCAGCTACCACTCATGTTTAACAGAACAAAATGCTACTATTCTTGTGCAAGTAACATTGTCATGATCATCGTTATGTTTGAGTCCTTTTTGTGGCTATTGTGTCACTCCATCTTGTTGAGGAGGATTTTCCATATTTTGTTGGCACTCTCCTTTACCAAATATGATTTCCTTGTCTAACAATTGGTCTTTTCTGATGACTTGTCCAAAATATGTGAGTCAATGTTGTGTTATCTTTACTTTCAAGGAATATTTCAGTTGTTTTTCTTCTAAGCCTGATGTGTTCATTCTTTTGGCAGTCAAAAGAATTCTTTATCAATATCACAGTTCACATACATCAATTCTTCTCTCATCCTTCTTCGTTATTCAACTTTCACATACATATGAAGAAGTGGAAAAGATCATAGCTTGGGTCAGACACCTTAGTCATCAAAGTGACATTTTTACTTTTATAAACTTTGAAGAGACCGTTTATACTGATGTGCACAGTACCATACACTATTTGATCTCTGGACTGCTACTTCCATAGATGTTCATTGTTGATCCAAGTAGAATGAAATAATTACCAAATTCAGTTACCTGTCCATTTATCATGATGTTGTTTATCAGCCAAGTGAGGACTTTTGTATTCTTCATGTGCAAGTGAAATCCATACTGAATCTTTGATCTTCACCAGTCAGGGCATCAAATGTCCTTCATTTTTGGCAAAGGTCTGTCATCTGCATAACAAAGATCATTAATGAATCTTCCTCTGATCCTGATGTGGTGACTCCTCAAATATGGCAGCACCCATTTTGCACAATTTGCTTATATCAGAGTCCTCTAGCCAAGTGTGTCCCTGGTATCTCTGAATAGGTGAATTTCTTTCAGTCATATAACAGTCTAAAAAAATGGTGTGTCAGAGGAAGTTTTGTCTCATCATGTATCAACATTCTCCCCACCAAATGACAGTAGCACATTTTCAATAGTTATCCCTAAGTTTTGATACCAGAAATATTTCTAGAAAATGACAAATAGCCCCCAGTTGTCAAAAAAAAAAAAAAAAAAGGGCTACCAGTTGCCATCTAGTTTGTTCACATGCATGGTCACCTTATCTGTGTAAGGCTAAAGCTATATTCCATGGGCTTTTCAATGGCTGATTTTTCAGGAATATATTGCCAAGGTTTTCCTTCCGAGGTAACTCTAGGTGGACTCAAATCCCCAAGTTTTCAGTTAGCAGTTAAGTGCTTTAACCATTTTCACCAGCCAGGAACATTGGTTGGGGAAATGGAGGTACAAAATGGCCCACAATTGAGAAATACAGGTTTACCAAGAAACAAACTCACTGCTGTCAAGTTAATCCAACTCATAGCAACCATTCCTTGGGGTTTTGAGGCAGTGTCTCTTCAGAAGTAGATTGCCCAACCTCCTTCCAAAGAGTGGCTGGTGGGTTAGAACCACCAGCCTTCTGGCTAGCAGTCAAATGCCTTAAGCACTATATCATCAGAAGCACTTCCTTACGTGGCTCTATCTTTTCCCAAGTGTTCCACACAAGTTTATTCCTTATGATAAATAGGCCAAGATTAGATCATATATACATAAAAAAAAGTTTTGTACCCACCAGTCACCAGGAAAAAAAAAATATATATATTACACATATAAAATACATATATATATTTTCGAAAGGAAGGTTGGACAATCTACTTCCGTAGTGATACTGCCTCGGAAACCCAAGGAGGGGTCACTATGAGTCGGATCCAGCTTGACAGCAAATAACAACATATATACATTAGTCCTTTCAGGAAAGTAGCAATGGCAAGGAACCAATACTAGGCTATATATCATTTGCATTTTGTTGTTGTTGTTAGGTGCCGTTGAGTCGTTTCCGACTCATAGCGACCCCATGCACAGCAGAATGAAACACTGCCCGATCCTGCACCAGCTCCATGGTCCCTGCTATATTTGAGCTCATCATCGCAGCCACGGTGTCAATCCATCTCATTGAAGGCCTCCCCCTCTTTCATCGACACTCCACCCTACCAAGCATGACATCCTTCTCCAAGGAATGGTCCCTTCTGACAATATGACCAAAATAGGTGAGATGAAGTCTGGCCATTCTCGCTTCCAAGGAGCATTTCAGGTGCACTTCCTCCAGGACAGATCTGTTAGTTCTTTGAGCAGTCCATGGTACTTTCAGCATTCCTCCCCAGCAAAACAACTGAAAAGCTTAATCTCTTCTTCAGTCTTCCTTATTCATTATCCAGCTCTCACATGCATATGAGGCGATTGAAAATATTATGGCTTATGTCAGGTGCACCTTAGTCCTCAAGGAGACATCCTTGCTCCTCACCACTTGAAACAGTTCCTTCACAGTTGACCTTCCCAGTGCTACACATCATCTAATATCCTGACTGCTGCTTCCATTGGCATCGATTGTAGAACCAAGCAACATGAATTCGTTGACAACATCTGTCTTCTCTCCATTTATTGTGATGCTGCTCATTGATCCAGTTGTGATGATTTTTGTTTTCTTTATATTGAGATGTAATCCATACTGCAGACTGTATTCTTCAAATCTCATCAGTAAGTGCCTCAAGTCATCCTCACTTTCTGCAAGCTAAGTTGTATCATTTGCGTATCTCAGGTTGTTAATGATTCTTCCTCCAATCCTGATACCATGTTTTTCTTCATATAGTCCAGCTTCTTGGACTATTTGCTCAGCAAATAGATTGAATAAGTATGGGGAAAAGATACAATCCTGACTCACTCCCTTCCTGATCTTAAACCATGCAGTGTCCCCTTGTTCTTTCTGAACGACAGCCTCCTGGTCAAGGTAGAGGTTCCTCATGAGTACAAACAAGTGTTTGGGAATTCCCATTCTTCTCAATGTTATCCATAATTTTTCATGATCCATACAATCAAATGCCTTTTCATAGTCAATAAAGCACAAGTAAACACCTTTCTGGTATTCTTTGCCTTGAGCCAAGATCCATCTGACAGCAGCTATGATATCCCTTGTTCCACGTCCTCTTCTGAATCCAGCTTGCACCTCTGGAA
>NW_006921866.1:394553-396393 GCF_000298275.1 Orycteropus afer afer | reverse complement strand
AAGAAAGCCTAAGGTTCATGTGGAATACCATCAAAAGGAATAATCTATGTGTAATCAGAATCCCAGAACAGGAAGAGACAAATAAAACCACAAAGAAAATTGCAAAGATTTGTTGGAAGAAAATTTTCACTGGTATGATGAAAGGTGAGAATATATGAATTTATGAAGTCCAACGAATCCCAAACAAGATAAACCCCAAAAGAAAATCACCAAGACATATAATCAAACTCACCAAAACTAAAGACAAAAAAAGAATACTGAAAGCATCATGGGGGAAAAATAAAATTACTTACAAGGGGCAACCAATAAGACTAAGCTTGGATTTCTTAGCAGAAATCATGCAAGCGAGAAGACAATGGGATGGTACGTATAATACACTAATAGAGATAAATTCCCAACCAAGAATTATGTACCCAACAAAATTGTCCCTCAAATATAATGGTGAAATCAGGACCTTACTAGAAAAGTTGAAATTAAGAGAATTTGTTCAAACTAGACCAAGCTTATAAGAGATGCTAAAGGGATTCCTATTGACAGAGAACCAACAACAGCAACCAACAAGCAACCATTAACACACTTAATGACAAAACCCAGAAACCAACCCAGTTATGGAAGTATCCAAAGTACATAAGCCTACAAGTTGTAAACAGGGAACCAGAGACATCAACTGACAAATGAGGACAACTACAAAACAAAAAAGAGGAAAAAATTGTGTAGTTATAGAATTTCTTAATTGTTGGGAAGTCAAGAAAACTGTAAGATAGAAGGACTATTCTAAAATTGGGAAGAAAATTATAAATCACAGGGTAACCTCAAAGAAAAATGATAAACCTTCACATCCAAATAGAATTGAATCATTAACAACCTGTGATATGCTGACGACACAACTTTACTTGCTGAAAGAGAGGATGACTTGAGTCATTTACTGATGAAGATTCAAGAATACAATCTGCATCATGGATTACATCTCAATATAAATAAAACAAAAATCTTCACAAGTGGAGCTATAATCAGCATCAGGATAAATGGAGAAAAGATTGAAGTTGTCAAAGACCTCATATTGCTTGGTTCTACAATAGATGCCAATGGAAGCAATAGTCAGAACATTAGACGATGTATAGCACTGGGTAATTTGGCTGCAAGGGACCTCTTTCAAATGCTGTGAGCAAGGAAATAACCTTGGGGGCTAAGGTGTGCCTGACACAAGCCATGATATTTTCAGTCACCTCATATGCATGTGAGAGATGGACAATGAAAAAGGAAAACCAAAGAAGAGTTGATGCTTTTGAGTTGTGATGCTGGTGAAGAATGCTGAAAGCACCATGGCCTGCTAAAATAATTAACAAATCAGTCATAGCAGGAGACTTTAATACACCATTTTCTTCAAACACCACATAACATGGATGAACTTGGAGGACATTATGCTGAGTGAAATAAGTCAATCACAGAAGGACAAATACAGTATTAGTTCATTGTTGTGAAAAGTCAAGGAAATGTTTATATATGGAAAGAAACTTTCTTTGTTGGTTACCAGTGGTGAGAGGGGTGGGGAAGGAACACTGCAAAAGAAAAAAAAAGTCTTGACCCATGTCACTTTAGTTTTGTGTATTTCACTCTACATAAATTATATTTCAATAACATGCATTTAAAACAAAGTTAACTTCTTCAAAAAAACTTCAAGTTCTTAAAGCAAACAAAGACTGATATAGTATGATGACATGATGAGTCTTTTATAAGAAAGTAAGATAAGGCACCTACTGATGAAGGTTGAAGAATACAGTCTGCAGTATGGATTACATCTCAACATAAAGAAAACAAAAATCCTCACAACTGGACCAAT
>NW_006921866.1:383725-388678 GCF_000298275.1 Orycteropus afer afer | reverse complement strand
AAATTTTGGTCAATGACATGAGACAAAGTATATGTGAACTGCTGTATGAAAAGTGAATTTACTCTGTAAATCTTCACCCAAATCCTAATTTAAAAAAAAAAAGAAAGTAAGATAAGATAAGATGAGATGAGCTAAGCTAAGATAAGATAAGATATATACATAAAGAGACCCATGTTCATTGGTGGATGCCAAGAAGAGGATGGGGGAGGGATAAGCATGCTTCTGATCACAGATGCTTGTTATTTTTGATGATAGGTAATTTGGCACCAAATATGGATGTAATGAGCACAGCATGCCCAAAGTCAATTTTATACCTGAGAACATTCAAGAGAAAAAGACCCCTGTACTAAAGAAATTGACATATATAAGTTGTCAAAAACTTCAATGTAAGAGCAAACAATGAGTGTATGATCATGAATGAATGGATGTAGGCATATAGGTATATAGGTAGGTACAGGTGTATACACATGTGATATTAGAGAGAGGTATCTGTATGTATGTGTGAATACAGATATGTGTGTACAGGCACATATATTCACTGAAGACACAATTGCAGATACTAATCAGACATAACAAAACACCTTCCAAAATTGGTTTCATAGATTTCTAGCTATAGTCTTCAGCTATAGTTCAGGTTCTGCATCCTAGTGAAGTGAGTAGTATCTGGGGTCTAAGATACAACTAGTGGTCTCTACTTATCAGGAACAGAAGAATAAGAAAGTAACCAAACTCAAAGAAGAAACAAGTGTCCAAGCCTCTTAGCTTCGTGTGTCATGATCTCATCTACCTTAAGTCCAGAAGAAGTAGATGGTGCTTGGCTACCACTAGTGACAGTTCTGACCGGGGTCAAAAAACTTGTCCTAGATATAATGTGAGAAAAATGTAGAACAAACCTCAGATATTTTAAAAAAGTTTACACCAATTGAACAAATTAAGTCCAGAGGACTTACTAACCCTATTGTCTTAAGATACTGTTTAAACCTTGAACCAAAACTACCCCCCTGAGATCACCTTTCAGTGAAATACAAGAATGGCATACAGAATAAAGAATATTACCTGTGACAATGGTGCTCTACTAATAACAAAAAACAAAAACAGACAAAAAAAAAAAAAAGAACTATATGACTATTGTTTCCATCTTTTGGCTATTGTAGTCCCAAAGGACATCAAGTTCAATTGGCATAACATACTACACAAATCATTGTTCCACCTTCTACTGTGACTAGTAGCGACTGAGATCTTAAAAGTTTGCAAGCTGCCATCTAGTTGCAATGATAGGTCTCTCCTTGTACAGGGCCAAAAGAATGAAGAAAATCAAAAAATTCATGGAAACAATCAGTCCTAGTGACTGGTACACCATCTGATCTGCAGCCTATAGGACTATGAGACCAGAAGAAATAGATGGTGCTCAGCTACTACTGTCAACCTCTTGGAAGAGGATCTTTGTAGGAGATCCTGGATAGACAGGGGGAACAATGTGGAACAAAACTCAAAATCATTTGGGAAAAAAAAAAGCGGAGAACAGGTTTACTGGCCCGATGGAGCCTGGTGGAACCACTGAGACTATGGCCCCTATAGTCTCAATAACTGGAATTGAACACTCATCTGTAGCTTCCAGCCAAGCAGTAGACAGGCATACTAGTTGAGCATTTATCTGAGGTAGATACACTCCTTGGAGAGAACAAGTAAGAGAGAAAAAGTAAGAGAGAAAGAAGGGCTGCTCAGGCACAGGGAGACAGCTCAGGGAGTAGGAGTAAATGGAGGGATGGTCAAGGGAAGCGGTACCTATTGGGAGGAAGTGGGAAAGGAGATGTTGCATTGTGCTAAATAGTGGTCAATGTCATGAGACAAAGTGTATGTGATCTGCTGTATGGAAAGTGTATTTTCTCTGTAAATTTTCACCCAAATCACAATAAAATTAAAAAAAAAGAAATATATGAGACCAAAAGGTGAATATTTACTCTAAAGCAAAGGTGAGAAGAAAAGGGAGGAGGGCAGGGAAACTAGACTACCAGAAATGGAACAAAAAAACCCAAACCCCTTTCCATCCAGTCAATTCTGACTCATAGCAATCCCCATTGGGTTTCCAAGGTGCTACATCTTTATGGAATTTGATTGTTCTATCTTCCTTACACAGAGGATTGGTGGGTTTGAACTGCCAATCTTCTGGCTAATAGTCAAATGCCTTAGGCACTATGGCACCATTAAAGAGTACTTTTCATAATGTTGACACATTATGAAATATGTAACTAATGTCACTGGACAATTTGTGTGAAAATTTTCAAATGGGAGCCAAACTTAGCTGTGTAAGCATAACCAAAAACACAAGAAAATACTGTTTTTTAAAAATTAGTTTTTTGACTTGGAATTGTGTCTTGCTGCATAGTCTTCACATTCAGCTAATATTTGGCCATGCTGAATTTTAGTGGCCTAGTTATAAGTGAAGGCGCTCTAGTAGTAAGGAATCTGGATACTAAAAAGAAGGTCAGGGTTCAAAACCACCAGCTGCTCCATGGGAGGAAGATGAGGCAATCTACTTCTATAAAGATTTACAGCCTTATAAACCCAATGAAGATTGCTATGAGTCAGAATCGACTTGATGGCAGTGCATTTGTTTGTAGGGTATAAGTGCACAGGAAAAGATAGGAAGGAGGATCCTGAATATCTATGGTCTGAGGTAGCACATGTGTTAGTGCAATTGTTTTCTGGCAATTTTATTCTTATTTTTTGGCCTTTTGATCTGTGGGTTAACATCCACTAGCAGAGTATTATGGCCTTTCTCATGTAAATTGTAATGGACCAAACATGGATTTCTTTTATTAATTTCTTTCATTCTTTTTTTTTTTTTCTTTTTCAAATTGTGATTTGGGTGAAAGTTTATTGAGCAAATTCACTTTCCATATAGCTGCTCATATACACTTTATCTCATGACATTGACTACAATTTCCCACAATGCAACAGCTCCCCTCCCACTTCCTCCTCATAGTTACCTCTTCCTTGTGTCTTTCCTTTCATGCACTCCTGACCTCTGAGCTGTACATACACAGCCCTTCTATTCTCTCATGATTGTTTTCTCCCAGGAGTGTATCTACCTAGTGTAAATGAGTGTCACCTCATATACCTGTCTTTTGTTTGGCTGGAAGCAACAGGAATGGGTTCATTTCCAGACCTGAAGGGCAACTAGAGACCATAGTTTCAGTGGTTCCATCAGGTTCTCAGAGCAACAAACCTGGTCCTTTTTTTTTTTTTAAATGATTTTGAGTGTTGTTCCATTTTGTTCTCCCACTCTCTCCAGGATCTCTTACATCAATCCCCCTCTGAGTGGTTGACAGTGGTAACCAGTCACCATCTAGTTCTTCTGGTCTTACAGTTATATAGAATGAGGATTGCATGGTATACCAGTTGCTTGGACTGATTGTTTCCATGAATCTTTCCTTTTCTTCATTCGTCTTGGCTCTGGACCAGGAGAGACCCATTCTTGCATCTAGATGGCTACTTGCAAGCTTTTAAGATCCCAGTCACTACTCGCCAAAGTAGGATGTGGAACAATGTTTCGTGTAGTAGGTTATGCCAATTGAGCTTGACCTCCCCTGCAACTATGGTCCTGAGCCCACAAATCCAATTACTCGCTTGCTCTAGTAGCTGGCTGTGGCCAAGCAGTGACTACAAATTTGTCCCTTGTCACCTCTACTATATACTTGGGAATTCTTACAGAACATACAGTACACTTGTAGAAACACCATCTGCCAACACTATATGTGGTCTTGGGCACACTCCCCCTTGTGTGGACATACCTAATCATTCAGTCCATTCATCTATCCACCCATAGATCAATGTTTCTCTTCACTGACAACACAGTACCATATATGCAAAAGGGTTCATCTTTGTTGTCTGTACCTCTCATGCACCTCTCTGTGTCTTCTTCTTCCTCAACACCACCATGTTGATCACTCACATGTGGTACATTACCCTTTTCTTCACCCAAATCAATATTTTTCTCTATCTATCTAACAGAGTTCGCTTCCCTGGTAACCAACAAAGAAAATTTACTTCCATATATAAACCTTTCCTTGACTTTTTACAGTAATGGACTAATACAATATTTATCCTTCTGTGATTGACTTATTTCACTCAGCATAATGTCCTCCAAGTTCATCTACATTGTGCAGTGTTTTACAGATTCTATGCTATTCCTTAGGGTTGCGTAGTACGTCATTGTGTGTATGTACTATACTTTGGTTATCCATTCTTCAGTTGATGGACAACTAGGTTGTTTCCATCATTTGGCTATTATAAATAGTGCTGCAATGAACATGGGTGTGCATATATCTGTTCTTGTCATGGTTCTCACTTCTTTAGGATATATATCTAGTAATGGAATAGCTGAGTCAAATGGTATTTCTAATTCCAACTTTGTAAGGAATCTCCGTACTACTTTCCACAGTGGTTGTATCATTTTTCAGTCCCACCAGCAGTGTATGAGAGTCCCAATCTCTCCACATCCTCACCAGCATTTGTTATATTCTGTCTCGTTGAACTTTGCTACAAGTGCTGGGGCAAGATGGTATCTCATTGTTGTTTTGATTTGCATCTCTCTAATGGCTAATGATCATGAGCATTTCTTCATATTTGTTGGCCACCTGAATATATTCTTTGCTGAAGATTCTTTTCATGTCTTCTGCCCATTTTTTAACTGGATTGTTTGTCTTTTTATTATTGAGGTGTTGGGGTTTTCTATAAATTCTAGAGATAAGTCCCTTGTCAGATATGTTATTATCAAATATGTTTTCACAATCTGTAGGCTCTCTTTTGACTCTTTTGGAGAAGTCTTTGGAGACATATAAAAATTTAATTTTTAGAAGGTCCCATTCATCTAGTTTCTCTTCTGATGTTTGTGCATTTTGGGTTATGTTTGATAGTCTTTTTTATGCCATATATTGTTGTTGTTGTTGT
>NW_006921866.1:382586-383048 GCF_000298275.1 Orycteropus afer afer | reverse complement strand
TTATGGTTTTTTGAAGTAGCTTTTTATAGTTTTCTTTGTAGAGGTCTTTTGTGTCCCTGGTAAGATTTATTCACAAGTAATTTATTTTTTGGTAGCTATTATAAATGGTATTGATTTCCTTATTTCTTTTTCAGCAATCTCTTTGCTGGTATAAAAGAATCCAACTGATTTTTGGATGTTGATCTCATATCCTGCCACGATGCTAAATCTCTCAATTACTTCCAGTAGATTTTTGACTAAGTCTCTTGGGTTTTCTAGGTAGAGGATTATATCATCAGCAAATAGGGATAGTTTGACTTCTTACTTGCCAATTTGGATGCCTTTGATTTCCCTTTCTTGTCTTATGGACCTGGATAGGACTTCCAGTACAATGTTGAATAGAAGTGGTGATAGCGGTCATCCTTGTCTGGTTCCTGTTTGCAAGAGGAATGGTTTCAGTCTCTCTCCAATGAGAACAATGTT
>NW_006921866.1:369664-382206 GCF_000298275.1 Orycteropus afer afer | reverse complement strand
TCCTTTGTTTTATTTATGTGGCGGATGATGTTGGTTGTTTTTCTAATGTTGAACCATCCTTGCATACCTGATATGAACCCCACTTGGTCATAATGAATTATTTTCTTGGAGTCTATTGGCTAGGATTTTGTTGAAGGTTTTTTGCATCTATATTCATGAGGGATATTGATCTCTATTTTTCCTTTTGAGTGATATCTTTGAATGGTTTTGGTGTCAAGGTTATGCTTGCTTCATAAAATGAATTAAGGAAGATTCCATCTTTTTGTATGTTTTGGAACAGTTTGAGTAGGATTGGCATCAGTTCTTCTCTGAATGTTTTTGGCAGAATTATCCATTGAAACCATCTGGGCCAGGACTTTTTCTTGTTGGTAATTTTTTTTTTTTTTATGACCTGTTCAATTTCTTCTTTTGTTATGGATCTGTTCATTTTTTCCACATCAGTCTGTGTTAGTTTAGGTAAGTAGTTTGTTTCTAGATATCTGTCCATTTCTTCTAGATTTTCAAATTTGTTGGAGTACAGTTCTTCAAAGTATCCTGATATGATTCTTTTTATTTCAGTTGTTCTGTTGTGATGTTGCCCATTTCTTTTCTTATCCATGTTACCTGTATTCTCTCCCTTTTTCTTTGTTAATTTTGCCAGTGGTTTGTCAATTTTATTTATCTTTTTTCAAAAAACCAGCTTCATACTTGTTGATTTTTTCTACTGTCTTTCTATTTTCTGTTTCATTTCTTTCTGCTTGATTCTTTATTATTTCCTTTCTTTTAGTGATTGTAGGCTTTTATTGCTGTTCTTTTTCTATTTTTGGAGATGTTGGTTTACAGTGTTGATTTTGGCTCTTTCTTCTTTTTTGATGCATGCATTTATTGCTATAAATTGTCCTCTTATCACTGCTTTTGCTGTGTCCCATCAATTTTGGTATGTTTTGTTTTCATTCTCGTTTGATTCAAGGAATATTTGAATTTCATTTTTTATTTCTTCTCTTACCCAATCATTCTTAAGGAGGGTGTTGTTCAGTGGCCATGAGTTTGCTTTCTTTCTGTTGATCTTCCTATTGCTGATTTCTAATTTGATAGCATTGTGATCTGAGAAAATGCTTTGGAGTATTTCAATGTTTTTAAATTTATTAACACATGCTTTAGGGCCTGACATGTGGTCTATCATGGAGAATGTTTCATGTGCACTGGAAAAGAATGTGTATTGTGCTGTTGTTGGGTGAAGTGCTCTGTAGATATCTATAAGGTTAAGTTGTTGGATTGTATTGTTTAACTCTTCTGCATCTTTGTTGACTTTCTTGCCAGTTGTTCTATCTTTCATTGAAAGGTGTGTATTAAAGTCTCCCACTATGGCTGTACAGTCATATATTTGCCTTTTCAACTCTTTCAGAGTCTGATTTATGTATTTTGAGGCTTTTTCATTGGGTCCATAGATATTTGTTGTGGTTATATCTTCTTGTTCAATGGATCCTTTAATCATTATATATTGTCCTTCCTTGTCTCATATTTGTTTTTTGTCTTAAAGTCAGTTTGATCAGAAGTTAATATTGCCACTCCTGCTCTTCTCTGGTTGCCATTTGCTTGATATATGTTTTCCAATCTTTGATTTTTAGTCTATTTTTTACCTTTGTCTCTAAGGTGTGTCTCTTGTAAACAACATTATTGATGGGTTATGTTTTCTTATCCAATCTGCAACTCTCTGTCTCTTGAGTGGTACATTTAATCCATAGACATTCAGTGTATTTATTGACAAGTATGAATTGGTTGCTGTCATTTTGTTATGTGTTTTCTTCATTGTGTTCCTGGTTTCTTTATTCCATATAATTTTCTGTGCTGAGTTCATTATGTTTATGAATCATGTTTTCATTTCCTTTGTTGCTATTGTTTTAGTATTTGTTAAATATTTTTGCTTGTCCTCTTTTTATTGTGATATGAAGGTATATCATTTTTCTTTGAGGTTACCCTGTGATTTATAATTTTATCCCTGAGTTTAGAAAAGTCCATTCTATCTTGCAACTCTTCTGACTTCCTCACCATTTAGAAGTGATGTAACTTCCCTCTTTTTCCCTCTTTTTGGTTTGTAGTTGTCCTTATTTGCCAATTGATGTCTCTCTTTCCCTTTTTACAATCTTGTAAGCTTATTTAGCTTTGGATGCTTCCATAGCTGTGTTGGTTTCTGGGTTCAGTCATCTTGTGTATTAATGGTCAGTTGTTGTTTGCTATTTTTGGTTTTCTGTTCAAAGGGACAACCCTTCTCTTGTAGGGTTGGTCTGGTTTGAACAAATTCCCTTAGTTTCTGCTTATCTGGATCCTAATCTCACCATCATATTTGAGGGACAATTTTGCTTGGTATATAATTCATGGTTAAAAATTTCTCTCTTTCAAGGTTTATATATACCATCCCTTTGCCTTCTCACTTGCATGGTTTTTGTTGAGAAATCAGAGTTTATTCGTATTGGTTGTCCTTTGTAAGTAACTTTTCGTTTTTCCCATGCCACTTTCAGGATTCTTTCTTTGTCTTTGGTTTTGATTAGTTTGATGATTATATGTCTTGGTGATTTTCTTTTGGGGTCTATCCTGTTTGAGGTTTGTTGGACTACCTGAATGGATATATTCTCATCTTTCATCATATCAGGGAAGTTCTCTTCAAACAAATCTTGGAAAATTTTCTCAGTGGTTTTCTCTCTTCCTTTTCTGAAATTCTGATTACACATAGGTTATTATTTTTGATTGTATCCCACACGAACTGTAGGTGTTCTCATTTTGTTTTGAACTTTTTTTTCTGATTGATCCCTTTGCAAAGAAGTATTCATATATTTGTCTTCAATCTTATTAATCCTGTCTTCCATTGATTCAATTCTACCCCTTTGCCCTTTCAATGTGTTTTCAATTTCTGAAAATTTAGTATCAGTCTTCTGGATGTCTATCTGTAGATTTTGTATCATTTCTAATTTTCCATTTATGTTGTTATTTTTTCCTTGTATTTCTCCCAAAATTGTTCTTTGATTTTGTCTGTTTTCCTGAATTTTGCCAGTGTTTTCCTTGATCTGTCTCTCAATCCTTTGAAAATTTCTAAATTTAATTCTTTTGAATTTCTTATCACAGAGTGCCAATGCTACTTCTTCCTTTGGGATGTGTTCTGGGTCTGTAACCTGCTCCTTTGTTTCTACCACTTTATCTTGCTTCTTTGTGTGGACTGTGATGGTCTGTTTTCTCTAAGACATTGTGACATTGCTGTATTTAGATCACTGTTAACTGTTTATGAAGAGCAGTTAAGGGTGATTCAGGCTCTTCTTGGTGGTCATTTATTGTTGGGAAGTTAATGAAAAAGGAAGTAGTGGCTCTTACTCTGTAAGTGAAGCTGCAGGAGGTGCAGGTGTAGTTGCATTGTATGGGCACTCTTGCTGTCTCCCACTCAGTTAGACAAGAACAACAATGGAATAACCACCAAAAAAGTAAAAGGAAGTGGACAAAATTGTATGGGCACTCTTGCTGTCTCCCACTCAGTTGGACAAGAAAAACAATGGAATAACCACCAAAAAAGTAAAAGGAAGTGGACAAAAAACACAGTGTAAACACACAGGAAAAAAAACAAAGGAAGGGGGTTAAAAAAAAAAAAAAAAAAATGGGAAGCAGGAACACGAAAAAGTGCAAACTATAACCTAGGAAGGGAAGAATAGAGAAAATAATAATAATAACAAAGAACAATAATAATAATAATTTTTAAACAATCAAACAAACTAAAAAATAAAAGGAAAATAATAATCTAGGGAAGTGCCAAAAGGGCAGGGAGGCTGCATCTTCTGACATCTTCTAATCTCACGAGAGGAAGACAGAATCACCATCAATAACCCAAGGCCTATTCCTGTGAGGCCAGACATGCTGCCTCCCTCCATCCCTTTCATCATCCTTGATGCCAACCGTTCTTCCCATAGTACCCACTGCCTCCCTGCTGGGTTCAATAATTCGCTGCAGTGTCCACACAAAACTCACAGATCGTGGGGTTTATTAGTGAAGCACCAGGCTACAATTCAAGTTCAGGAACAATGCTCAGTCTCTTTCAGCCTGCTGTCTCTCAGTCAACAGTCTCTCTCAGTCTCTCTCCAGAACTGTGTGTCTTTTGGTGTCTCTCTCTCAGCAATGCATGTCTCTCGGTGTCTCTTTCTCAGCAACATGTGTCTCAGGGGCATGATTCTTTTAGCAGCATGTCTTTCTCAGCCAGCAATCAGAGAGACTTCTCCTGCCCCTAGGAGGGCTCCTTTTTGAGCCTGGTAGAGTGGCCAACTAAGGAATTCCAACAGCATAATTCTAAACACTTGAGAGAGAGTGAACTTCCCAGAACATTGCTTTGTGTCACTCTCAAGAAAAATATCCAAGATGGATAACTTTAACAACCAGGAGCTCCTCAGTTGCTCACAGCAAATTCCACTATGGAGTTTCCAAAGACTTATGGCTAGAAAAGCCATACCAGGTAATATACTATACCACATCAGGTCAAGACACCCAGGCTCTCTCTGAGCACACAGACTGGGATGGAATTCCTTCCAGCCCAGAAGTTGGGTGGGAGTGAGGGATGGCTGCATCTCCCTTCACCAATAGGGCATGGGGTATAAAAGTAACAAGGGGAATATCACACCTTTCCAGTCATTGGCATCCGGAATGTCCTTGTGGTTCCTGGAAAGTGGAGCCTATTTTTAAGTCCCTGAAATCTGGGAGAATGCTGTTGTTTTAAATATCCAAAATGGTCAAACTGCTTGCAAACATTTAAAATAGCTGTGCCCTCTGGACAGGCAATAATCCAAAGATCAGCCCTTCTCCCTCTTTGCTGCTTCCCCTTTGATTCACCATCCACCAGTGCAGTCCTCCATGCAGACCCTGGCTGTTGTCATTGTTGCTGTTATGTGCCCTCGAGTCAGACCCAACTCATAGTGACCCCTCCTTGGTTTTCCAAGGTGATATCACTACAGAAGTAGATTGCTCCATCTTCCTTCTGAGGAGTGGCTAGTGGGTTTGAACCGCCAGCCTTCTGGTTAGCAGTCAAGTGCCTTAGGCACTAGGCTAGCAAGGACAATTTTTAGGTTAATTCGTAGGTCTTAACACCACTTGGCAATATCCAAACTCTCTGTGCCTTCAGGATCGCTGACAGACCACAGCTTTGTATGTCTCCTTTTTTAGTGTTTTCATGCAAGTTCTTCTACTGGTTGGAATTTATTTCACTTCTATATCCTTCCCTTCAAAGCTCAGGGCTCCAGGAGTATCTTCTCTATCTGTGTTAATTGTTTCTCCTTTTCTTTGTTGAAGAGGGTCTGTGCAGTCTGTCTGTCTATTCTACCAACTTACCGAAACTCTCTAAACATATGAATTTCTTGTGTAATAAAGGGTGTAACTCCATTTTTCATCTTTGATTGCCAAGAGCTCTTAAGAATCATCACATCCCTTTCCTGTCTCATCAATACCCAAGAAAAGCTATTAGAAAATCCTGTTGCTACCTCCTTTGCTACTAGGGAGAAGCTCACATCATACATTCCCTAGTCTGTACATGGGAATCCTCACCTACAACCTCACCAGTTAGCCACCATAAAAGCTCAGCCTTTTCTTGTGCTCACAATCCATTTTTGGACCAGCTTAGGAACTTGTGTGGCTCTCCCCAGAAAGCTTCAGTTCATTATGTGAGTAATCAACTTCTCATACTTTCTTGGAGTTGTATGTGTGTGTATTTCTCAAAATTCAAACTGATTTTTTTGGGGGTTCATCTCTTTCTGTAGGGGTAACTATAACATCTTCTAGGTTTCTGCCTTTAAAATGAGGATAATAACATAATAACATATAACAAGTTCTGGTGGTATAGTGCCTAAGGCATTTGACTGCTAATCAGAAGCCTGGTGGTTCAAACCCACTAGCCACTCCTCAGAAGGAGGATTGGGCAATCTACTTCCATAGTAATACCACCTTGGAAACCCAAGGAGGGGTCGCTATGAGTCAGATTCGACTTGACAGCAGTGAGTTGAGGTTTTCTTTTTTAACATATACTTCAAAAGTTTGTTAAAAAGACAAATAGGAACAGAAGAGACTAATACTTCAGCTGAAAGAATTTTTTTCTTACAAAGGAACATGAGGAAGTTTAAGAACCCTGGACTTCCAGGTGACATTCTCTTGAGATTAAATTACAAATAAATTAATAAATGAAATAAATATTTAGAAAAATATTAGCATCATAAAAAGAAAACACATAATAGGGCTCAACAATTAGGGAATATTATTCTTTCTCATTTATTGCCATAGTATAAAGGAATACTGAGAATAAGCAAGCACATTTCCAATTTATGTCTGCATATCTATCACTGGTGCCTTAACATAAAACTAATTTTCAAACACCTACAGCTGATTTGTACTTTTTGTTAAATGGATATTACGTATGTGTTCTGTTTCTGTTGATTGATTAAAGTTTCTCCATGAAACTCTCTTAATAAGAAAAGGACAAGAATGAACTGAAGGAAAAATAATGGATTTAAAATCCACACAGTCAGACAACTTAATCTTCATTTCTCTTTCTTAACAACCATAAGAAAATTATCACATACAACTAAATTATACAATATATTTTAACAGTCATTTCTTTGGAAGTCAAGTATTAATGGTGCAAGAGGAGTTACAGTTGAGCAAGTAAAGAAGCTTACAACAATTAATTTAATAAGTTGGCAGACTGAAATGCAGTTTCACAAGGAACAATTGAATAATCTCTACAAATTTCACCTAATTAATCACCTATTTATTGTATAATTTATAATTCAGGTAATACACGTTATAGTTCTAAAGCTAGGGAAACTGCCAAGTAACAGAGAAATAATCATTTTATAATCATTTCAATACTATATTCATGTGCTTATTTTCAAATTCAGTTACTGTATTCTCATTTATTTGCAACAGAGGAAAATGAAATTATTGGATATATGGTTAAATTAAAACAAATATTATTCATTGTGATCTCACCATTCAAAATACACTTTGCTTACCCTTACCCTGCTTCTCTGAAATTGTTTTTCACAATTGAATTACACTTAATCAAACAGTTTGAGGACTTGGACCATCTGATGTTGCATTACTTAGGCTGAAATTAATTCATTTGTCTTCAAGACTTAATCCCTGGTGCTATGCTCCCAAACTGAAGCATGGTACTTAGAAATGCATAATTTTATGAAAGTGGTATTCAACATCCCAAAGTCATCAAGCCAAATCTCCCTGGAAGTTGTAATTTTATTTGTTTTATTTAAATACATAAATTAACAAAAGTAAGCAAAGTGAGTGGGTAAGTATGTAAGCAAATAAAGAAAGAAATAAAACAACCACAAGATAAAAGCATAAGAATGACTAAAATTTAAAGGAATGACAATAATAAATTATTATCAATGTGAGCAATGGGAACTCTCATATAGTGTTGGTGGGACTATAAAATATTACAATCAACTTTACAAAGTTTCTGATAGTTTTTTATAAAATTAATTACATATCTTTCCCATACCAGGGCTTGGCTAGGCTTCAGGGGTGGCTTTATTTTAAGGCAAGGCTCTGGAGAGCTGGGCTCATGGCTTCAAGCTGGTTGGCTGGGCTTTGGTAGTGCCTTTATTTTAAGGTCAGGCCCTAGAGAGGGGACAGAGTGACTAGAAACAAATAAGGGAGGTGAACTTGTCTGTCATCCTGTGGTGGCTTATATATGGCTGTGAGGCTGGAGGCAATGCCCCCAGTGTTGCAAAACACTAGCAGGGTTACCCATAGTGGAAAAGTTTCAGTGGAGCTTCCAGGCTAAGACAGACCCAGAAGAAGGAAGAGGCCATACATTTCTCAAACAATTGGCCAGCATAAACCTTATGAATAGCAGTAAAAGACTGTCTGATATACTACTGGAACACTCTATGAATAACCTTGAAACATTGTCCAATATAGTGCCAGAAGATGAGTTCATCAGGTCAGAAAGCACTCAAAATGATTGGGGAAGAGCTGATTCCTCAGAGTAGAGATGACCTTAATGATATGGATGGAGTAAAGCTTTCAGGACCTTTGTTGGCTGATGTGGGACAACTCCAAGTGGGTAGAAACAAATGGAAACATCAATCAATAATTGGAACATGGAATATACAAAGTATGAATCTAGGAAAATTGGAAGTTGTCAAAAATGAAATGGAGCACATAAAGATCTATATATCCTAGGCATTAATAAGTGGCCATTTTGAATCAGACAACCATATGGTCTACTATGCCAGCAATGACAAATTGAAGAGGCTTAGTGTGGCATTCATTGTCACAAGCATTGTTTCAAGATCTGTCCTGAACAACAAAACTTTCAGTGATAGGATAGTATTCATATGCCTTCAAGAAAGACCAGTCAATACTCTTATTATTCAAATGTATACACTAACCACCTGTGGTGTAGTAAATTACCTAGTATGGCTTTTCTAGCCATCAGCCTTTGTATACTCCATAGTAGAATGTGCCATGAGCAACTGAGGACCTTTTGCTTGTTAAAGTTACCCACCTGGGGTATTTCTGTTGAAAGTGGCACAAAGCAATGTTCCGGGAAGTTTGCTCTTTCTCAGGTGTTTAGAATTCTTATGTTGTGATTGGTTAGTTTGACCCCTCTGCCAGGCTCAAAAGGAAGCTTCCTAGAGGCAAAAGCAGTCGTTCTGACTGCTGGCTGAGAAGGACATGCTGCTGAGAGAAACACGCACCTGAGAGACACATGATGCTGGGAAAGAGACCAACATTGCTGAGAGAGACACCAAGAGACACACACTGCTGAGAGAGAGACTGTGATAGACTGTTGGCTGAGAGATGGTGGGCTGAGAGAGACTGAGCATTGTTTCTGAAATTGAATTGCAGCCTGCTGCTTCCCTAATAAACCCCATAATCTGTGAGTTCTGCGTGGTCACTGCAAAGAATTATCAAATCCAGCAGAGAGGTGGTGGGTGCTGCAGGAGGAACAGTTGGTGTCAGGGTTGGTGAAAGGGCTGGAGGGAGGTAGCATGTTTGGCCTCACAGTAATGGGCCTTGGGCTATTGGTAGTTATTCTGTCTTCCTCTTGTGCAGTTAGAGGAGGTCAGAAGCAGTGGTCTCCCTGCCCCTTTGGCATCACCAAAGCCAAAGATAAGGAAATTGAAGCTTTATTTTAATCAATTTCTGCAGTCTGAAATTGACCGAACATGTAATCCAATGTGTTGATTATCATTGTTGAGTGGAATATAAAAGTCAGAAACAAAGAGAATTACTGACAGTTGGAAAATATGGTCTTGGTGATAGAAATAATGCTAGAGTTCTCATGATATAATTTTGCAAGACCAATGACTTATTCATTGCAGATACCTTTTTTCAACCACAGAAACGATGGCTATACACATAGACTTCATAAAATGGAATGAACAGGAATCAGATTGACTACATCTGTGGCAAGAGATGATGGAGAAGTGCAATATCTTCAGCCAAAACAAGGCCAGGAGCTGTTTGTGGAAAGGAATAGTAACTGCTCATATATATGTTCAAGGTGAAGTTGAAGATAAAAGAGTCCATTAGAGCCAAACTACAATCCTGTTAATATACATCCTGAATTTAGAAACCATCTAAATAACAGATTTGATGCATTGAACACAAATGACTGAAAATCAGAGAATATCATCTGTGAAAAAAGCAAGAGGTCATTAAAAAGACAAGAAAGGAAGAAAAGACCAACATAGATGTCAGAAGAGACTCTGAAACCTGTCCTTGAATGTAGAGTAGCTAAAGCAAATGGAAAGAATGACAAGATAAAAGAGCTGAACAGATTTCAAAGGGCAACTTGAGAGACAAAGTCAATTATTATAATGCATTGGACAAAGATCTGGAGTTAGAAAAACAAAAGAGAAGAAGATACTTGGCATTTCTCAAGTTGAAAGAACTGAGGAGAAAAATAAGTCTCAAGTTACAATACTGAAAGATTCTATGGGCAAAATATTGCATGATGCATGAAACATCAAAAGAAGATGGAAAGAATACACAGAGTCACCCTACCAAAAAGAATCACTCAGTGTTTATACATTTCAGGAGGGGCTTATGATCAAGAACCAATGGCACTGAAGGAAGAAATTGGATCTGTGTTGAAGCAGGCGAAGAACAAGGCTCCAGGAACTGACAGAATACCCATTGAAATGTTTCAACAAACAGATGTCCCGCTGGAAGCACTCACTCAGTTATGCCAAGAGATATGGAAGACAGCTACTTGGACAACTGACTGGAAGAGATCCATCATATTTGTACCCATACTTAAGAAAGGAGATCCCACAGAATGTGGAAATTATCAAACAATATCATTAATACCACATGCCAGTAAAATCTTACTAAAGATAATTCAAAAACAGTTACAGCAATATATTGACAGAGAGCTTTCAGAAATGCAATCTGGATTCAGTAGAGGATGTGGAATGAGAGATATCATTGGTGATGTCAGATGGATCTTGGCTCAAAGCAAAGAATACCAGAAAGATGTTTACTTATGTTTTATTGACCTCAAAAGCATTTGATTGAGTGGATCATAACAAATTATGGACAACCTTGAAAACAATGGGAATTCCAGAACACTTGATTGTACTAATGAGGAACCTGTACATAGATCAAGAGGCTGTAGTTCGAACAGAACAATGGGGTACTGCGTGGTTTAAAATCAAGAAAAGAGTGTGTCAGAGTTGTATCCTTTCACCATATTTATTCAATTTGTAGGAGCTCTGGTAGCATAGTACCTAAGGCACTTGACTGCTAGCCAGAAGGCTGGCGGTTCAAACCCACCAGCCACTCCTCAGAAGGAAGATGGGGTAATCTACTTCCATAGTGATACTACCTCAGAAACCCAAGGAGGGGTCGCTATGAGTCAGGTCTGACTCAACGGCATATAACAACAACACACAACAACAATTTAATTTGTATGCTGAGCAAATAATCCAAGAAGCCAGATTATATGAAGAGGAACATGGCATCAGGATTGAAGGAAGACTCATTAACAATCTGTGATATGCAGATTACACAACTTTGCTTGCTGAAAGTGAGGTTGACTTGAAGTACTTACTGATGAAGATTAAAGACTACAGTCTGCTGAACAGATTATACTTCAATATAAAGGACAGTAAAACAGTTTCACAATAAATGGAGAAAAGATTGAATTTTTCAAGGGCTTCATATTACTTGGTTCTACAATCAACACCAATGAAATCAGCAGTCAACACATCAGACGATATATTGCATTGGGCAAATCTGCTACAAAAGACTTCTTTCAAGTGATGAAGAGCAAAGATGTCTCCTCAAAGACTGAGATGTGCCTAATCCAAACTATAGTATTTTCAATGGCCTCTTATGCAAGTGAAAGGTGGGCAATGAATAAGGAAGACTGAAGCAGAGTTGATGCTTTTGAATTTTGATGTTGGAGAAGAATCTTAAATATACTGTGGACTGCTAAAAGGACTGACAAATCTGTCCTGGAAGAAGTGCTTCTGGAATGTTCCTTGGAAACGAGAATGGCCAGACTTCATCTCACATACTTTGGTCGTGTTGTCAGAAGGAATCATTTCCTGAAGAAGGATAACCTGCTTGATAAAATGGAGGGTCAACAAAGGAGGGGAAGACCCTCAACGAAATGGATTGACCCAGTGTCTGCAATGAGGGTTCAGGTATAGCAAGGATCATGAGGCTGGCACAGGATTGAGCAGTATTTTGTTCTGCTGTGCATAGGGTTGCTTTGAGTCAGAGACTACTTAATGGCACCTAACAACCACAACATTCTATATCTTGACCATTCCATTTCTAGACATTTACCCAGGATACGTAAAAGCATGTGCTCAAAATGTTTTTAGAAATAATGTCTACAGCACATTTATTTATACTAGCAAATGACTAGAAAAAGCTCCATTGTCCAACACAGAAGAATGAACAAAAACATGGGATATTTACACAATAGGCTATTACTCAGAACTATAAAGGAACAACTCCCAATGTGTGCAATAACATGGATTAATCTCAAAATCATTATGCAGTGAAAGAAGCCTTACACAAAAGAATACATAAAATATGTTTCTATTTATATGAGATTTTAAACCAAATGAAGATAACCTATATTAAAATAAATTGGAAGAGTGATTTTCTCTGGTATATTGATGGTAGGAATTTCCTAGGAAGGAAAGATAAAACCATATGAATGACTAAAATTTAAAACAATGATTTAAATTAAGAGAGTTTGAGTACATTCCCTTTTACTCACTTTCTGGCTCACTCTCTCTGCCCATATTAACCATAGAGTAGTCTCAGTCACTCAATGGCGTTCTGCTCCCTTGGTCTGAAAGAAACACTCCTCCCAAGGTCATATTGCAAGATTCCCAGTAAAACTCAGTTCAGATTTTACAAGACCTCCATATGTTGTTGTTGTTATGTGCCGTCGAGTCAGACCCGACTCATAGCAACCCCTCCTTGGGTTTCCGAGGCAGTATCACTATGGAAGTAGATTGCCCAACCTTCCTCCCAAGGAGTGGCTGGTGGGTTTG
>NW_006921866.1:329390-344231 GCF_000298275.1 Orycteropus afer afer | reverse complement strand
GATTTTGTTGAAGATTTTTGCATCTATATTCATGAGGGATATTGGTCTGTAGTTTTCCTTTTGAGTGATGTCTTTGCCTGGTTCCATCAGCCTGTTCTTTCAGAATAATATATTTTTTTGTGAAGGGGGTGGGGAAAAATTTTAATGTTGTGATAATGTTCACCTCTTGCTATTTTCTTCTGAGTCTCTTTAACTGAAATTTCCTTTCTTTTTCCTCACAGATTCATCATCTCTTCTTATTCTAAACACTTTGGCTGTGTGATTTTATCTACTTCCCATTCTTCACATACTGTTTGGTA
This sequence comes from Orycteropus afer afer, assembly GCF_000298275.1. Taxonomy (NCBI): domain Eukaryota; kingdom Metazoa; phylum Chordata; class Mammalia; order Tubulidentata; family Orycteropodidae; genus Orycteropus; species Orycteropus afer. The sequence continues at coordinate 343,932 of NW_006921866.1, read as the reverse complement.
TTCTAATGATTCAAACTACAACTTTAGTCTAAATCTCTCTCCTTGGGTCCAATCTAAACATCTAAGTGTCTGCTAATTATCACCATCTGATAGTAATATGTGTATTAAACATAAGAATCATAACAAATAAATGGGAACTAATGATAGATTAGTCTTTGTTCAACACAACAACCTTATAAGATAGGCTCAAATACCATCCTTTTTTTAAATTTGAGTAAACTGAGGCTTGTTGTTGTTGTTATGTGCCATCAAATGGGCCCTGACTCGTACTGACACCTCCTTGGGTTTCTGAGGCAGTATCACTACAAAAGTCGATTGCCCAACCTTCCTTCTGAGGAGTGGCTGGTGGGTTTGAACCACCAGCCTTCTGGTTGGCAGTCAAGTGCCTTAGACACTATGCACCAGAGCACCTAAACTGAGGCTTAGAAATGTTTAATAAATCACTCAAGGTATGCAACTAGAATCTAGATGTATTTGACTCCTAATCTCACACTCCTAATTATTTGCCCCAGTATTTCTAATGAGAAATATACAAGAGTTTCTTCATAAAACTCAAACCAAGAAAGTCCTAAACTGACACATTCCATTTACTCCAGTACATAATTTTCCAAATGTCCGCCAATTTACACGTGTGAAACTGTGTTTTAACTCTTTACATGGTTTATAGATCATTCGTAATAAATCTTAAATACTGTAGCTTCTGCTTTAAGAATACAATGATTTCTCTTTATCTCCCCTATTGAAAACACCATAATCCCTCTCTGGACCCCTGCTGCATCTGCCTAGCTGCTGTCCATGCTGAAGATCAGGCCTTTCCAATCCGTTTTTCAAAATGCTACCTAAGTGATTTTTGGAAGTCAAATCTGATTATGCTTAAAACTTGTCAATGCCATTTCTGTACTCTCCAGCCAAAATGCAAATTCCTTACCAGGGTATGCAAGGTCATTCATGACCTTTCATCTGCTTATTTCTCTGTTTTCTTCAGTACAAGCTACTCAATTCATTCTAATCTCCAAATATTAGACCCCATGTATGGTTCCATGATCAGGCTACACTCTATTTCATTGTAAGAATTTTTTTAAATATTCTTTTCCTGACAATCTTACTCCTCTTTTCCTATTCAATAGGTTAATCCCACCTCACCCTACACAATTCAGTTTAGTTGTCACTTCCTAAAGTAAGTCTTCCTATACTCACCAAGATCTCTCTGTTGTTGTTGTTATTTGCCATTGAGTGGGACCCTATTCATAGCGACCCCACCTTGGGTTGCTGAGGCAGTATCACTATGGATGTAGATTGCCCAACCTTCCTTCTGAGGAGTGCCTGGTGGGTTTGAACTGCCAGCCTTCTGGTTAGCAGTCAAGTGCCTTAGGCACTATGCTACAAGAGCTCCTAAGATCTCCCTAGGTATGCCCAGAACACATGGTTATTGCCCTCATCATAGAATTTATTTCACTGTATCATAATTGTCCATTTTCTTGCATGACTCTGCCACTACACTTTGTGTTCCTTCAATAGTCAGCATTTCAACTTTCTCTTAGCTTAGTTTTCCCCAGAAGCAGGCCCTGAAGGCAGAATTAAGTGCAAAATTATTCAAATAATCTTGAAGATGACTTCAGAAAACACCAGTAGTGAGATAAGGGAGTGAGAAGGTGGAGGAAATATAGTCAATGAAGATTTCCTCATCAAGCACATTTACCAAAGTAGTGAGTCTTAATATGCTGAGGCACTCTGGGAACCAGTATAAAATATATGTCTTAGTTACTCTATCCTACTCTAGAGTTGGAATCCCCGGGTGGTGCAAGCAGTTAAGGTCCTTGATTGCTAACTGAAAGATTAGAGTTTGAAGGCTGCCCAGAGGCACCTCAGAAGAAAGGCCTGGTGATGTACATTCAAAAAATTCAACCTTTGAAAACCCTATTGAACACGTGCTACTATGACATATAAGGAGTTGTGAGAGTCAGAATCATTGGCAGCTAGAAAAGTTCAAGGTTAGCGTATTTGTATCCATACACCTGCTAGATTGACCGACCTCCTGGTTGTATTGAAAGTTCTGGTTTGAGTGCTAAAAGTCTCACATCTAGGAAACCCTTCAGTGCCAGACAAATCAGAGTGGTTAGTCACCCTAACACTAACTCTCCCTTCAGTTACTGTCTGACAGCAGCTATGGGAAGGGTAGTTAGTGGAGGGGTGTATCAATTCTCTGTCACTTTTAGCCTGCTGTATACATAGCAAAATGGACTCCAGTGATTCTAAAACCTTCAGGTAAAGAAATTCATGAGTTGGCAGTGAAAGGTGTGGTAGTTGTGCACTGGATATGAATAAGACAGGGCATGTCTTATATACTTTGGACATGATATCAGGAGAGACCAGACCGTAGTGAAGAACACCATTCTTGATGTGATGGTTAAAGTCATGCATCAACTTGGCTGGGCCAGGATTCTCAATGGTTTGGCAGTCATAGTGTATTTTGTCAGTTATGTAGTGATGTCGTCATCACCATGATGCGAACTGGTATAATGGAATAACCTCCATGACAAGATATGCTATGAGCAGCCAATCAGTTGAAAGAGAGTTCCTTTAGTAGTATGGACTACATCAAAAATGTATTGATATTCTGGCAAAACTCTCTGGCTTTTTGCTAGATCTGGATTCTACATCTGTTTGGTCATCATTTGACCTCTAATTCTTTGGACTTAAGCCAGAAGCCTGCCATCTTACCTGACAGTCTTGGATTAGTCAGTCTCTCCAATCAGCAGCCTGTGGATCTTGGGTTCATCAGCTCTTGCTGCTACATGAGGAGGAGAAGCCTCAAGCCTGATGTCTGAGCCATTGACTTGGGACTTGCAATCCTCTACAACCACATGAGCTATTTCCTTGAGATAAATCTCTCTCTCTTTATATATATATATATATGCACACACACACATATATAAGCTTCACTAGTTTTGCTTATCTAGAGAACCCAGCCTGAGACAATTGGTAAAGTAGAAAGGTAATGAAAAAGAGGAAGAACCTCAACAAGATGGAATAGCACAGTGGCTGCAATAATGGGCTCAAATATAGCAACAATTGTGAGAATGGTAGAGGATGTTTCCTTCTGTTGTACATATGGTCACTATGAGTTGGAACTCACTCAAAGGCATCGAGCTACAGCAGCAATATCAACAGCATCTACTATAGGCTTGTTCATATGTTTATTCTAGCTATAATGTTTCACGGTGTCTGGTACATAATATATACTCAAAGATATTTATTTTATTAAGTGAACAACTTAGAAAAAGGGAAAAAAAAGACAAAAATTTCTGTGACTTTTTGTTTTTCTATCCTCACCATGGAACATTATTTCTAGCACTTAGTAAGTAAATGAATGAATAACTGAATAAGAACTCAAGTGAATGATGTAGATGATCTTCAAGGTCTTTGTAAGCTGTGAAAGTCTATAATATAATAATAATAATAGTAGTAGTAATAATAATAATAATTTCAACATACACCTTCCACTATGCCTTCTTCAAAGCCATCACTTACTACCTTTGCTTAGGCACTGTGGAAAGCAAGGCATACTACTTAATCATTCTTACCCAGTCCACGTTAGGGAAGAGGAATATTGCAAGTTTCTCTCATTAGTTTCACAGCAGAGTGGCTGTGCCTAATTGGAGAAGGACCACCATGACCCAGTGTTTAATACCTGTCACTTCAGGGACACTTACAATCAAACTGTGGGTTGGTGGAACATGGATAGACTATTGCTTCCTAAGTTCCATTTAATGATGGAAATGTAAAGAGAACTCTGTTCTTTGATGCTATTATTCTGGCATGTTCCATGAGCATTTTCTGTTGTTTTTTTCTTATTCTTTTTTTCCAAAAAGAAAAGGAACTGAAAGTAGGTATGTGGATGTGGGATGGGATGCATCTTCAAATAGCTCCCAGAAATACCATCTGTAACAGGAAGGGCCTGGAGGAAAGGAAGAAGGGAATGTGTTTAAAGAGCAGAAAGTGATTGCACTCAATTCCAGGTTTGTTAGAACATTTTGACATTTAAAAACCTTTTTTTTTGTTTTGTTTAGTGAATCATATATAGCACTGCAGTCTAGTTTACTGGGTGGTGATTTTTAGGTAGAATTTCTTGTTCTTTTTAAAAAAGCTCTTTCTGTATTGACCTCATAAAATACATTTTAAAAAGCCATGTCTTTATCATAGCAATATCCTAATTTAATGACGTGCTCTTTTTCTGATTATGAAATCAAATCGTGAGTACAATCAAAATGTATATAAAACTCATGGGGATTTTTAAAAACGATGAATAATTTCCAGTTTTCCAAACAGCATTATTATTATTAGCTTATTTCATCTGTTTATTTATGTATCTCTCCATCTACATACAACATATATATATATGCATGCCTACCTGTTTACCTATTTATCAAATTTAGGATTTTTCCTTAATTTTCTGACTTAGATTATATGTTAAATGGTATGTTTGAAATTTAGTTTTAGAGAGCCAAGTTTAGGCAGCCAGAGAAGTCATAAGCCATGATTTTCTTTGAATATGAGTGATTCTTTGTAGCTGACTCTCAGGTAGGTGACAAAAGGCTTAACTATTTGCCTTTGGGAGTTGTCCTTTAAAGCATCTGAGATCTAAACTAAGCACAGCCAGAGGCCGGTATAGTTCTGGTTAGAGGATAGATGGCCCACAGGTATGGATACTTTTGAAAGGGAATATAATCATACAGTGGTTTTAGGTCATGTCACAAAAGCAAATTCTCCAAATTGGAGCCCTGGTGGTGCAATAGTTAAACATTCAAATGCTAACTGAACCCACCAGCATTCTGCAGTGGGAAAAGACCTGATTATCTGCTCCCATAGAGTTTACAGCTTAGGAAATCAACATCCATGGAAGCAGCAGTCAAGAAGTGGTATTTCACTGGGCATATCTGCTGCAAAAGACTTTTTTAAAGTGTTAAGGAGCAAAGATGTCATTTTGAAAACTAAGGTGTGCCAGAGTCAAGCCATGATACTTTCAGTCACCTCATATGCATGTGAAAGCTGGAAAATGAATAAGGAAGACCAAAGAAGAGTTGATGTTTTCTAATTGTGGTGTTGGTGAGGAATACTGAAAATACCATGAACTACCAGAAGAATGGGAGCTCTGGTAGCGTAGTGCCAGCTTCTCGGATTATTTGCTCAGCATATAGATTGAATAAGCATGGTGAAAGGACACAACCCTGACACACTCCCTTCTTGATTCTAAACCATGGAGTGTCCCCTTGTTTTGTTCAAATGACAGCCTCCTGGTCTATGTACAGGTTCCTCATGAGTACTATTAAGTTTTCTGGAATTCCAATTTTTCTCAATGTCATCTGAAATTCGTTATGATCCACACAATCAAATGCTTTTGCATTGTCAATAAAACACAAGTAACCATCTTTCTGGTATTCTTTGCCTTGAGCCAAGATCCATCTAACATCAGCAATGATATCCCCTGTTCCACATGCTCTTCTGAATTCAGCTTACACCTCTGGAAGTTCTCTGTCAATATACTGCTGCAACCATTTTTGAATTATCTTCAGTAAGATTTTACTTGCATGCGATATTAATGATATTGTTTGATAATTTTCACAGTCTGTGGGATAACCTTTCTTTGAAATGGGTACATATATGGATCTCTTCCAGGCTGTTGGCCAGGTAACTGTCTTCTAAATATCCTGGCGTAACCAAGTGAGTGCCTACAGTGGGGAATCTTTTTGTTGAAACATCTAAATGGGTATTCTATCAATTCCTGGAGCCTTGTTCTTCGGCAGTTGCTTCAGTGTTGCTGTGACTTCTTCCTTCAGTATCATTGGTTCTTGATCATATGTCACCTCCTGAAATGGATGAAGATCTACCAGTTCTTTTTAGTACGGTGACTCTATTTCTTCCATCTTCTTTTGATGTTTCCTGCATCATTCAGTATTTTGCCCATAGAAACTTTCAATATTGCAACATGAGGCTTAAATTTTTTCCTCAGTTCTTTCAGCTTGAGAAATGCTGAGCATGTACTTCCCTTTTGGTTTTCCAACTCCAAATGTCTGCACATTTCATTATAGAAATTAGCTTTGTCTGCTCAAGCTGCTTTTGAAATCTTCTGTTCAGCTCTTTTATGTCATCAGTTCTTCCATTTGCTTTGGCTACTCTCCACTCAAGGGCAAGCTTCAGAGTCTCTTCTGTCATCCATTTTGGTCTTTTCATTTTTTTCTCATCTTTTTAATGACCTCTTGCTTTCCTCATGGATGATGTTTTCGATGTCGTCCCGTAATTCTTCTGATTTTCAGTCACTGGTGTTCAATGTATCAAATCTATTCTTTAGATGGTCTTTAAATTCAGAAACGATATATTCAAGGTCATATTTTGGCTCTCGCGGACTTGTTTTAATTGTCTTCAACTTCAAGATGAACTTGCATATAGGCAGTTGATGGGTCCACAATCAGTTCCTGACCTGGTTTTGGCTAAAGATATTGAACTTTTCCATCGCCTCTTGCCACAGATGCAGTCAGTCTGATTCCTGTGTATTCCACCTGGTGAAGTCCACATGCGTAGCCACCATTTGTGTTGTTGAAAAAAAGTATTTGCAATGAATCAGTAATTGGTCTTGCAAAATTCTATCATGCAATCTCCAGCATTATTTATGTCACCAAGGCCAAATTTTCCAACTACTGGTGATTCTTCTTTGTTTCCAACTTTTGCATTCCAGTCACCAGTGATAATTAATTCATTTTGATTGCATGTTTGGTCTACTTCAGACTGTAGAATTTGACAAAAATCTTAAATTTCCTCATCTTTTGGTTTGGTGGTCGGTGCATAAATTTGAATAATAATCATATTAACTGGTCTTCCTTGTAGACATATGGATATTATCATATCACTAACAGCATTGTACTTCAGGACAGATCTTCAAAAATCATTTGTGATGATGAATGCCATGCCATTTTTCTTCAAATTTTCATTCCTGGCATAGTAGATCATATGGTTGTCTGATTCAGAATGTCCTAAAACAGTCCATTTCAGCTCACTAATGCCTAGGATATCAATCTTTTTGTGTTCCATTCCACTTTTGACAACTTCCAATTTTCCTATATTCATACTTTATACATTCCATGTTCTGATTAGTAATGGATGTTTGCAGCTGTTTCTCCTCACTTTGAGTCATGTCACCACAGCAAATGGAAGTCTTGAAAGCTGTGCTTTATCCATATTAATAAGGTTGATTCTACTCTGATGATGCAGCCCTTTCCCAGTCTTAAATTGAGAGCCTTCCAACATAAGTGTCTCATCCTCCTGCAGTGTATCAGACAGTGTTTCCTGGCTATTCATATAGTTGCTTAGTAATGTAACAGACAGTGTTTCTCTGCTATTTATAAGGTTTTCCCTGGACTATTCTTGAAAAATAGATGGCCTCCTCCTTCTTCCTAGTCGGTCTCAGTCTGCAAGCCATGCTGAAACCTGTGCACCATGTGCAACCCCGCTGGCATTTGAAATACTGGTGGCACAGCCTCAAGGCTCAAAGCAACAAGTCACCAAAGTACAAAATACTGATAGATAAGTTTGTCTCCCTTACTTGTTCAAAACCTTTCCACCCGCCCTTTACCAGGATCGCTGCCACTTGCTGTGTCCCAGCTTTCTTTTCCTTTCCCCTTCTCCTTTCTTGCTGCCTGGGGGTTGGGGCCTAGGTCCCTCCATTTACCTGGATGCCTCTGCTAATTGCTCGCTCTGTCCTGGATGCCCTGGCTTTCCTTTCCTTTTCTGTCTGCTTTTCCTGCCACTTGGGGATTGGGACCTGGGTCCCTCCCCTTACATGGATCCCTCTGCTGCTGCCTGCTCTGTCCTGGATGCCCTAGCTTTCATTTCCTTTCTCCTCTGCTTTTCCTGCTGCTTGAGGGCCAGGGCCTGGGTCCCCCCCCCCCTTACCTGGATTAATCTGCTGCTTTCTTGCTCTGTCCTGGACACTCTGGCTTTCCTTTCCTTTCCCCTCCACTTTGTTAAGAATAGTTTCTATTAAATATATAAATATAAGTGCTTAAATTATCACAAGTAGTAATATGAAGCCTAAAGAGATTTTCAATAACAAAGGTGAAAATCCTTATATGATTTAAATTCCATTTAGAATTTAGAATTTAGAATTCTATCTAAGAGGCTGGGAACAGAATGAATCTGTGGCAAGGAAAGTATAAATATCTATATTCTTTCCACATTGTGCTATTTATTTTCCCACTCTGTTTTGCCATTACTCTTACTTACACTGTCACTCATTCTGAAGATATAGAGATGACTTATTTCTTATATTTTATATAAAGAGTATAAAATTGTCAAAATAAAATCTGTTAAAAATTTTTAGAGCTCTGGTAGCATAGTGGCTAAGGCACTTGACCGCTAACCAGAAGGCTGGCGGTTCAAACCCACCAGCCACTCCTCGGAAGGAAGATGGGGCAATCCTACTTCCGTAGTGATACTGCCTCGGAAACCCAAGGAGAGGTCGCTATGAGTTGAGTCCGACTCGACGGCACATAACAACAACAACAACAAAAAAAACTTTTTAAAAGGAACCCTCGTAGTTTTTATGCATGAAGGGGAAAAAAAAGATGCACACAAATTAGTTTTGATGAGTAACAATGTTAATCTAGTAAATTATAAATAATTTCTAACTTATCAAGGAGAATGTATTTTTAGACTTGCTCCTATCAGATATAATCTGCCTGAAAAAGGCAAACTTAAGGAAATTTTTCCCACCAAAAATAATTTGCTGTACTAGTTGCCATTGATGTATAATTAATGAATAGCAAACCTCATTAATGGTTTTGAAATTTCATTGTTTTTTTCAGTAAATGATAACTTTGATAATGGACTTACAACAGCATCTGATGGAAGATTATGATTATATATGTATGTGTGTGTATGTATGTATGTGTGTGTGTGTGTGTGTGTATATATATATGTATATATATATATATATATATATATACACATGTATATATTTATACACACACATATATGAGCTATGGTGGTATAGTGCCTAAGGGATTTTACTGCTGATCAGAATGCTGCCAGTTCAAACCCACCAGCCACTCTTCAGAAGGAAGACTGGGCAATCTACTTCCATAAACATACCACCTCGGACACCCAAGAAGGGGTCGCTATGAGTCAGAATTAACTCGACAGCAGTGAGATGGTGATGGATGATAATATATATACATATATATACACACGAGAGCTCTGGTAGCATAGTGCCTAAGGCACTTGACTGCTAACCAGAAGGCTGGTGGTTCAAACCTACCAGCCACTCCTGGGAAGGAAGATGGGGCAATCTACTTCCATAGTGATACTGCCTCGGAAACCCAAGGAGGAGTCTCTATGAGTCTGGTCCAACTCAAAGGCACATAACAACAACAACATATATACACATACACAATCAATAATGAGAATTGAATGTGTATGTATATATAGACACACACTGAGTCAATCCTCATTATTTACAGATTCCTTATTTATGAATTCACCCACTCATTGAAATTTACTTGCACCACCAAAATATTAATAGTACAATGAACCTGTTCAGATTAGCAAAATATGTGAGTCACCAAAGTGCATATCCTAAGCTAAGATGGAACAAGGTAACACCCTGTCTTCCTGCTTCAGTTCTCATAAAGTGAACATGTTTTTCCTTTGTTTTTGTTCCTAATGGTCTATTTAGGCACATTTGAATTCTCTGTGAATTAGAATCTAGTGGACAATAACTAACAAATAACAAAAACACTTAGTGCCAGTTTTTTTCTTTCTTTCTTTCTTTTGCATTTTTATGCTTTTTGTGGTGATTTTGCTATGTAAAATGTTCTCCAAGTTGAATAGCTGATATAGTCTATCCAGTCTCTTTAACATGGTCAGTTTTGATGTGCTATTATAGTGTTCCTAGTCTAGTGATATGCTTTGTCTAGTGTTCCTAAATATAAGACTGTGATGTCCCTTAAGGAGAAAATAAATGTGTTATATAAATTCCATTCAGGCATGGATTATACTGCCAATGGCGATGAATTCAGTGTTAATTAATCAATAGTATATTTAAATAGGAGCTCTGGTGGCATAGTGCCTAAGGAATTTAACTGCTAACCAGAAGGTTGGTGGTTCAAACCCCCCAGCCACTCCTCAGAAGGAAGATTGGGAAATCTACTTCTGTAGTGATACTTCCTTGGAAACCCAAGGAGGGGTTGTGATGAGTCATATCCGACTTGACAGCAGTTAGTTAGTTTTAAGTATAAAACATAAAAAAATAAAGTTAGGTATGTTGTTGTTGTTGTTATGTGCCGTCAAGTCAGACCTGACTCATAGCCACCCCTCCTTGGGTTTCCGAGGCAGTATCACTACAGAAGTAGATTGCCCCATCTTCTTTCCGAGGAGTGGCTGGTGGGTTTGAACCACCAGCCTTCTGGTTAGGTATAGATCAGTTGAAAAAAATGTTGTGATCTGAATTCCCCAGGAAATAACCATGTATAAATCTTTAAGTAACCAAACTACCTCATCTTTCTGACAAGGGAAAGGTAGTGGATTCGTACCACCAAACTTTTGGTTAGCAGCCTAATGCTTTAACCTCTATGCCACTAGAGCTCCTTAACAATAGTTCAGTATTCACTATTTCAGTGTTCATGGTATGGGTAGTCCCTGAGACAGGATGTATTCAAGTTCCAACAAAACTCACATACAAATTTTTTTTTATCTTTTTTGTACATCTTATACTGCATAACAACAATTGTGAGGATGGCACAGTACCTACAGTGTTCGGTTCTGTTGTATGTAGGGTTGATGTGAGTTGGAAGATACTTAACAGTACCTAACAACAAGAACAACATATTATATGGTTTAAAATCAGCAAAGGTGTGCATCAGGGTTGTATCTTTTCACCAGACTTATTCAATCTGTTTGCTGAGACAATAATCTGAAAAGCTGGATTTTATGAAGAAAAACACAACATCAGGATTGGAGTAAGACTCATTAACAATCTGAGATGCACACATAACACAATCTTACTTGATGAAAGCAAAAAAGGTTGATGCACTTACTAATAAAGATCAAAACTACAGTCTTCAATATAGATTACACATCAACATAAAGAAAATGAAAATCCTTATAACAGGACCAAAAAACAACATCCTGATAAATGGAGAGAAGATTGAAGTTGCCAAAGATTTCACTTTACTTGGATCCATAATCCATGTGCATGAAAGCAGTGGTCAAGAAACCAAAAGGTATATTGCATTGGGCAAATCTATTGTAAAAGACCCCTTTAAAACATCAAAAAGAAAAAAAATGTCACTTTGAGGACTGAAGTGTGCCTAACCTAAGTTATTGTATCTTCAATCACCTCATATATGAAAGCTGGTCAGTGAGTAAGGAACACCAAAGAAGAATTTATGCATTTAAATTATGTTTGTTGGCAAAGGATATTGAATATATTATGGACTTCCAGAAAATACAACAGATCTCTGTTTTCGAAACAGTACAGTTAGAATGCTCCTAGAAGTGAGGATGGCAAGACTGCTTCCCATGTACTTTAGACATGTTATCAGGAGGGACCAATCCCTAGAGAAAGATACCAGTTTTGGAAAGTAGAGGGTCAGTGGCAAAAAGGAAGAAACTCAAGGAGATGGATTTACACAGTGGCTGCAAAAATGATCTCAAACATAACAATGATTATGAGGATGGCATAGGACTAGGCACTGTGTTGTTCTGTTCTATATAGGGTCACTATGAATAGAAACTGACTCTATGGCATGTAACAATAAGAACATCAATGTTAGTAATATGAACTACATATACTGTAGCAATGCATAAATTGCTTGTGTTATCATTCTCAAATGTTCATTCACAGATGTTCAATTTTATAATTCACTGTTCAAAAATTAACTGAAAGGATTAACAAGAAGTTTTTTTTCTAAACTTTTTTGTTTGTTTGTTTCTAACTTTTCTAAATCAGGGCTGCAGTTGCTTGAAAGCATGGACCCAAATGCTGATCACTTTCCTAAAGGTGATAGGGGGAATCACAAAGTGGTGAGATGTTACCACAAAATGCATGAGGAAGAAAATGACCATACAGAAACTCCCATCAGTTTTCTGAGTAGCCAGCTTCTTTCCCAGGGATGATCCAGATGATCCATTTCTTCAAGTGGTATTAGTACCTCAACTGACAAAATGTCAATGCCACTCAACTTTTCTTCATCATTGGAGTTAATTTATTATTATTATTATTATTATTATTAGTAGTAGTAGTAGTATTTTAATGTATGTGTGTATATTTTAAAAAATAAAAAAATAGAGAGAGAGAGAGTGAGAAGGAAGCGAGCCAGCATGGCTGGTTTGGAGCAGGTGAGGGAGGCAAGGAAGCAAGTGAACTGGCACAGCAGGTTTGGAGGGGCTGAGGGAAGCCAGGAAGTAAACGAGCCAGCCCAGTGAGTTTGGAGAAGCTGAAGGAGGCCAGGAAGTGAGTGGAGTAGTTTGGAACAACTAAGGGAGAGAACTTGTCTGTCAGTTTGTCTTACTGTGATGGCTTGCATGTTGCTGTAAGGCTCCAGACTATGCCACCAATGTTTCAAATGCTAGAAGGGTAACCCATAGCAGACAGGTTTCAGCAGACCTTCCAGACTCAGAAAGACTCAGAACAAAAAGGTCATCCACTTCTCAAAGTACTGGCCAGTGAAAACCTTATAAATAGCAGTGAAACACTGTCTGATATATTACCAGAAAACTTTATGAATAGCTCTTGAACTTTGAAATAGTGCTGGAAAATGAGCCCCTCAGGTCTGAAGGCACACAAAATACTACTAGGGAAGAGCTGCTCCCTCAGAGTAGAGCCAATATTAATGATGTGGGTAGAATAAAGCTTTCAGGATGTCCATTTGCTGATGTGACACAACTCAAGATGAGATCAGAACATGGAATGTACAAAGTATGAATCTAGAAAAAACTGGAAATTGTCAAAAAATGAAATGGAACACATAAAGATTGTTATCCTAGGCATTAGTGAGCTGAAATGGACTGGTTTTGGTCATTTTGATTCAGATAATCATATGATCTACTATGCTGGGAATGACAAGTTGAATAGGAATGGCATGATATTCATATTCACAAAGATGGTATCAAGATCTATCCTGAAGTACAATACTTTCAGTGATAAGATAATATCCATATGCCTACAAAGACGACCAGTTAATACTACTATTACTCAAATCTGTGCACAAATCACCAAAGCCAAAGATGAGGAAATTGAAGATTTCTATCAACTTTTGAAGTCTGAAATTGACTGACCATGCAATCAAGATGTGTTGATTATCACTGCTGATTGGAATGCAAAAGTTATGAACAAAGAAAAATCACTGGTAGTTGGAAAATATGGCCTTGATAGAAATAACACTGGAGATCAAATGATAGAATTTTGCAAGATGATGACTTATTCATTGTGAATGCCTCTTTTTCCACAACACAAACAGTGGTTATACACCAGATGAAGTAGACAGAAATCAGATTGACTACATCTGTGGCAAGAGGTGATGGAGAAGCTCAACATATTCAGCCAAAACAAGGCCAAGAGTTGATTGTGGAACAGACCATCAACTGCTCATATGCAAGTTCAAGTTGAAGCTAAAGTCAATTAGAAGAAGTACACAAGAGCCCAAATATGACCTTGGTTATATAACTCCTGAATTCAGAGATCATCTAAAGAATAGATTTGATGCATTGAACACCAATGACTGAAAACCAGAGGAATCATGGGATGACAACAAGAACATTATCCATGAAGAAAGGAAAAAGTCATTAAAAAGACAGGAAAGGAAGAAAAGAACAAAATGGATGTTAGAGGAGACTCTGAAACTTACCCTTGGACATAGAGTAGCTAAAGCAAATGGAAGAAATGATAAAATAAAAGAGCTGAACAGAAGATCTCAAAGAGCAGCTTGAGAAGACAAAGTCAATTACTATAATGAAATGTGTAAAGACCTGGGGCTGGAAAACGAAAAGGGAAGGCCACTCTTGGCATTTCTCAAGCTGAAAGAAATGAAGAAAAAAAAATAAAAAATAAGCCTTGAGTTGCAATATTGAAAGATTCTATGGCAATGTATTGAAAGATTCTATGGCAATATATTGAATGATGCAATAAACATCAAAAGCAGATGAAGGAAATACACAGAGTCACTGTACCAAAAGAATTGGTTTATGTCCATCCATATGATCAAGAACTAATGGCATTGAAGGAAGAAATCAAAGATGCCCTGAAAGAATTGGCAAAAAACAAGGCTCCAGGAAATGGCAGAATACCCACTGAGATATTTCAACAAACAGATGCTGCACTGGAGGCACTCACTCAGCTATGGCAACAGATTTGGAAGACAGCTACCTGGCCAACTGACAGGAAGAGATCCATATTTGTACCATTCCAGAGAGAGGTGATCCTTTAGAATGTGGAAATTATCAAACAGTATCATTAATATCACATGCAAGTAAAATCTTACTGAAGATAATT
>NW_006921866.1:322897-323808 GCF_000298275.1 Orycteropus afer afer | reverse complement strand
AAGAATGGCCAGACTTCATCTCACCTACTTTGGTCATGTTGTAAGAAGGGACCATTCCCTGGAGAAGGATGTCATGCTTGGTAGGGTGGAGGGTCTACAAAAGAGGGGGAGGCCTGCAACGAGATGGATTGACATGGTGGCTGCGATGATGGGCTCAAGTATAGCAAGGATTGAGGGGCTGGCAGGGGATCGGGCAGTGTTTCGTTCTGCTGTGCATGGGGTCATTATGAGTCGGAAACGACTCAACAGCACTTAACAACAACAACAACAACAAGGTCAAAATAGAGAAGAATATATGAGAACAGAGTTAAGGTTATGAGTGACACAATTGCTGGCTTTAAAGTTAGAAGAGGACCACAAGCCAAAGAATGCCAGTGATCTCTAGTAGTTTCAAATGATGAGAAAAATATCCTACATTAAAACCTCCAAAAGGAGCCCAGCAGTGCTGATATATATTTTAGCCAGTAAGACTTCTAACTGCCGTACTTGTAATATAATAATTTTGTGTTATTTTAAGCCACTAGGTTTGTGGTAATTTGTAACAGTAGCAATAGGGAATTAATATATGTGGTTATGACTTTCCACTGTTGCTACACCTATGGTACTAAAACACCATTTGTTGATGGACCTTAACTTCATCAGGTTTGTATGTAACTTTGTATGTAACTTTATATGTAACTTTGTATGTAACCCTTTCATTAATTTCTCTTCATTTATCCCTTTGAGTGTACTATGTGTTTTCCACTAGGACTTGAGTGTTAAATTCTTACATTGTTGCTGTTGTTGTTGTTGTTGTTATGTGCCGTCGAGTTGGCGCTGACTCATAGCGACCCCTCCTTGGGTTTCCGAGGCAGTATCACTACGGAAGTAGGATTGCCCAACCTTCCTTCCGAGGAGTGACTGGTGGGTTT
>NW_006921866.1:320027-322797 GCF_000298275.1 Orycteropus afer afer | reverse complement strand
TAATATCACATGCAAGTAAAATCTTACTGAAGATAATTCAAAAATGGTTGCAGCAGTATATTGACAGAGAACTTCCAGAAATGCAAGCTGGATTCAAAAGAGGATGTGGATTGAGGGATATCATTGCTGATGGATCTTGGCTCAATACCAGAAAGATGTTTACTTGTGTTTTATTGACTATGCAAAGTATTTGATTGTGTGCATCATAACAAATCACAGATAACATTGAGAAGAATGGGAATTCCAGAACACTTAATTGTACTAATGAGGAACCTGTATGTAGAGCAGGAGGCTGTCATTTCAACAGAGCAAGGGGATACTGCATGGTTTAAAATCGAGAAGAGAGTGCATAAGGGTTGTATCTTTTCACTATACTCATTCAATCTGTATGCTGAAGAAATAATCTGAAAAACTGGATTATATGTGGAAGAACATGACATCAGGATTGGAGGAAGACTCATTACAACCTGTGATATGCAGATGACACAATTTTGCTTGCTGAAAGTGAGGATAACTTGAAGCACT
The DNA here is from genome assembly GCF_000298275.1 of Orycteropus afer afer. Taxonomy (NCBI): domain Eukaryota; kingdom Metazoa; phylum Chordata; class Mammalia; order Tubulidentata; family Orycteropodidae; genus Orycteropus; species Orycteropus afer. The sequence goes on along the minus strand of NW_006921866.1, from coordinate 322,272 downwards.
TACTGTTGAAATATGAAGAGTCCACTCTGCAGTATGGATTACACCTTAATGTAAAGAAAACAAAAATCCTCACAGCTGAACCAATAAACAGCTTTACAATTAATGGAGTAAAGATTGATGTGGTCAAAGACTTCATATTACTTGGTTCTACAATCAACACCAATGGATATAGCAGTCAAGGTATCAGATAACCTACTTCAGTGGACAAATCTGTTGCAAAAGACCTCTTTCAAGTGATGAAGAGCAAAGATGTCTCCTTGAAGACTAAGGTGCAGCTAATCCAAGCCATGGTATTTTCCATCACCTCATATGCATGTGAAAGCTGGACAATGATTAAGGAAGACCAAAGAAGAGTTAATACTTTTAAGTTGTGGTATTGGCAAGGACTACTGAAAGTACCATGGACTGCTAAAGATTGAACAAATCTGTCTTGGAAGAAGTTCAGCCAGAATGCTCCTTGGAAATGAGAATGGCCAGACTTCATCTCACCTCTTTTGGTCATTTTGTATGAACAGACCATGCTCTTTAGAAGGATATCATGCTTGGTAAAGAGCAGGGTCAGTGAAGGAGAGGAAGATTTTCAGCAAGATGCATTGACACCTTGGCTGGAATGATGGGCTCAGGTATGGCAAGGTAACCAGAAGGCTAGTGGTTCAAACTCACCAGCCACTCCTCATAAGGAATGTTGGGCAATCTATTTCTGTAGTGATACCACCTCAGAAACACAAGGAGGGGTTGCTAAGAGTCAGATCTGACTCCAAGGCACATAACAATAACAACAAAAACAACATATATTGAAATATATCAGTAAGTTTATATGCAATGTTTCTAACCCCCAAATACAAATAAAGATTGGATTTATAAGGATACTGATAATAAATGGCAATAATAATGGAAACAAATAAAAATGAGACATGTGACTTTTGTCAAAACTCACTTTCAAAACAGTAGTGGGGTAATATCTATAATTATAGAACATAATTACTGTGAATAATAAAAATAAACTCTATAAATAAATAGTATATACATTATGTGTGTGTGTGTGTATGTGTGTATGCCCTGGTGGTGAAGTGGTTAAAGTGCTTTGCTGCTCTACTGCTAACTGAAAGGTCAGCGGTTCAGAACAATCAGCCTACTCCATGGGAGAAAGATGTGACAGTCTGTTTCTGTAAATATTTATAGTCTTAGAGACCTGATGAGGTTGTTCTTTCCTCTAGGGTCACTGTAAGTCAGCATCAACTTGATGGCAATGGGTTTGATGTTTTTGATTACAGGCATACCTTGAAGATATTGTGAGATAGGTTCCAGACCACTCCAATAAAGCAAATTTTGCAATAAAACAAGTCACATAAATTTTGATTTCCCAGTGCACATAAAAATTCTGTTTACAATGTACTGCAGTCTTTTAGTTGTGCAATACTGGTATGAGAAAGTTTTAAACATTATTAGAATTACCAAAATGTGACAGAGACACAATGTGAGCACATACTGTTGGAAAAACGGCGCCAATAGATTAGCTGGATTCAGGATTGCCACAAACCTTTAATATGTAAAAATCACATATCTGTGTAGTCCAATAAGCTAAAGTGCAATTAAACAAGGTATTCCTGTGTGTGTATATATATTTTGTTTCCTAAAAATATAATGGACACTTGTTTTAAATAAAAATTTCACAAATAATGATTCGGCAACATTAGATTTCAGATTTTATTTTGAAAACTCTCTTTCATCTCTCAAATGGCCACTATGAATGTAATAAGGAATTAAAAGTGACAAGCATAACCTTCATTTTTAAGAGCTTACAGCTGTATAGGGAAGGCTATCAGGAATACGTTTTGCAATTGCATGCATTTGTGCATTAATTTGTAAGGTACATTAACGTGTAATGTAAAATCATTTCTTATCGTGGGTCATTGATATAAGTTTGAAAGCCAAAACTCTCAGGGTTGCAGTAGGAATTTATTACTTTAATAGTTGTTACTAATTCTCCAGTGCACAACCGGGAAGATACAGTATTTAATATAAAACATCTTTCAGAACACTTCAAGATTCTTTAACATTTGGTCCCTAGGTAAAAACTGAATCACTACCATTGCTCCTGAAAACCAGTATCTGTTCCAAATAAATGCATGTTGAGTATGTAACTTCATACATATGACATGAAATATGTTTGTAAAGAGAAATTGATTCAATATTCTATTAGATATTAGTGATTTTTAAAAATTATCCTGCAGAAGTCCTGGGC
>NW_006921866.1:317489-319927 GCF_000298275.1 Orycteropus afer afer | reverse complement strand
TTTTTGATTTTTATGATATACACATATTAAAATGAATGAAAAAATACCAGCTGAGACAGCTTCCTCATATAGACAAGATTGGGATGAGTAAAAGGAGCTCTGATGACACAGTGGTTAAGGGATTCAGCTGCAAACCAAAAGTCGATGGTTCAAAGCCTCCAGCTACTCCACAGGAGAAAGATGAAGCCCTCTGCTTCTGTAAAGATTTATAGCCTTGGCAATCCTATGGGGCAGTTTTATGGTCACTATCCATCAGAAGGGAGCTCTGGTAGCATAGTGCCTAAGGCACTTGACTGCTAACCAGAAAGCTGGAGGTTCAAACCCATCAGCCACTCCTTGGAAGGAAGATGGGGAAATCTACTTTTGTAGTGATACTGCCTTGGAAACCCAAGGAGGGGTTGCTCTGAGTTGGGTACTACTCAACAGCACATAACAAAAACAATAACAATGCATCAGAACTGGCTCTATCTCAGCAGGTTTGGTTTGGTTTTGGATGGATAAGGATTTTGTGATCAGATTTTTGTCCCCATTATTAATTCCCACCACCCACTGAATTTCAAATTTATTAACCATAAGGAAAAGACCTCTGCTAATATTTTCCATGATATTGCCAATGCAAAGAACAGCACTTGCCATATAGTAGTCACTTGAAATATTCATTGAATTGAGTAAAATCTTCATTTCCTCACAAGGGGATCAATTCTTTGTGGAGAATTAAAAAAATGTACATAATGAAAGGGAGAGATAAAGTTAGTAGAGGCTTATAAAGAGGAGAGGAATCAAATTGAACTTCTAATTAAATATGCTCTTTTCTTCTGTTCAAAGGGAGGAGCCCTGGTACCCAATGATTAAGACACTTGACTGCAAACTGAAAATTCAGTTGTTGGAACCAGATGTGGTAATCTACTTCTGTAAAGATTTCAGCCTTAGAAGTGCTATGAGCCAGTTCTACTACGTTCTATAGGTTCAGTATGAATTAGCAGTGAGTTTTTTGGGCTTCTAGTCAATAGTGTTCAAATTTGACCCTAGTGAAGAGTCAGTTTCTTCTCTGATATATAACAGTAATACTAAGAGGCACTGTTCAGTGGTCAAGTCATAGTCTTTTACCCTGTTGAATCTGGGGTTCAGTGTCAATACCAAACTGTCGTGTTCTCCAAAAGATTTGGCTGCAGTCATTTTAGGTTACATTTCGGCAATTAAATTTTAATTGCACCTATAGGCATTCTGTTTACAGAAATAGGACTGTGGTCTTGCTATTTTTAATTTTGAACCCAGTATAGAATTGTACCCTTGAGCGTCCAGTGATTCAGAAGCCTTGTCTCTTTATAACCTCAGCAATAAAAGATGAGGAATATTGTCTCAGAATTTCTCCTTAGTTATTACATCTAAAGGCAGCTTTGGTCTTGCTACTCTTGCCATGGGGTTCACTAAAGAGGCATGTCTATTAACCCATATTAACTCCCAGAGTGTAATTAGTTTTTATTTATAAAGCCAATTGGAAAGTTGTTCATGTTGAATAGAATGCACAGTAAAAAAAAAAAAATGTATTAATTTCTAGAATTTGAATGCAATTCATTTTAAGAACTATTTTTCTTCAGGGACAAGAATCCAATTTAAAAAATAAAAAACCCTCAATATTATCATTAGAAAGTTATGATGACAACAGTGTGGACAAAGAGGCTCTCTCATGCACCACATCTATACTAATTTTTGGAGATTTTTCTGCACGAGAGGTTTTCTCAGGATGATTTCTGTGAAGGCAACCTCTCTGGCCCAACCTACGCAGGTTCCCTTGGCCTCCAGATTCCATTTGTCTTTGAATAACAGGATGATTTAAATTGGAGAAGAGAGAATTTTGAATCATTGTTCCTCACCTCTCTCCCTGCCTGACCACAGTTTAGCAATGACTGTAACATTTATCTAAAGCCACTGCTCCTCTTAGCTTCTTTTCTATATTTCTTTTTAGGTCATGGTAACTGTCCCTTCCTTTTGTACTTAGAGGCCTAGAGTGGTGTGGTTGTCATGATAATGACTCCCTAGAAATGTATCCCACTAATACCCAGAATCTGTCAATATGGTACCTTACTTGGTAAAAGAGACTTTGCTGATGTGATTGAGTTAAGGATCCGTGGATGGATCCTGGATTATGGGAATGGATTCAGTGTAATCACAAGGTGCTTACAAGAGGGAAGCGAGAAGAGCACTCAGCCCCAGGGTTACAGGTGAGGAGAGACAACTCAGGGACACCTGAAGTAGCAAGTGGGAAGAGCAGGAGAAAGGGGATTAAAAGCTAGGAAGCCAGAGAGAAGAGCAGTCAGCCAAAGGGATTAGGTGAGGAGAGGCAACTCAGGCCCGCCCAGAGTAGCAAGGTCGGAAGAGCAAGAGAAAGGGGATAAAAAGCCAGAAAGCCAGACAGAGGTACAGTTAGCCACAGGGAC
>NW_006921866.1:297413-313534 GCF_000298275.1 Orycteropus afer afer | reverse complement strand
GCCAGCCGTCTGGTTAGCAGGCAAGTGTCTTAGCCACTATGCTACCAGAGCTCCTGCTGTTGTTGTTGTTAGGTACCATCAAATTGGCCCTGTCTCACAGTGACCCTACTTCCATAGTGATACCACCTTGGAGACCCAAGGAGCGGTGGCTATGAGTCAGGGCCGATTTGATGGCACATAACAAAAGCAACAAGATAGTGACCCTATGTGCTACAGAACAAAACAATGCCTGGTCCTGTGCCATCCTCACAATTATTACTGTGCCTGAGCCCATTGTTGCAGACACTGTGAAATTCATCTCATTGAGGATTTAGCCTTTTGTTACTGATCTCTACTTTACCAAGTCCTTCTCTTGAGACTTGTTTCTCCTGATAACATGGCCAAAGCAAATGTTTGCTTATACTTTTTTTTTTTGTTTTAACAAGATATATTCTATATATTTATCATTTAAATATATTTAACAAGATATATTCTATATTTTAGGGATATATTCTAAGGATGCATTTTTTAACAGTGCCTGATACTCATTATAATGATATTGATAACAAAAATAAGAAATACTGCAAAGTTTCAGAAATAAAAAACTGTTAAATAAATTATAGTCCAGACATATGATATAATAATAGAATGCTGGGAAATATTTATTCCACATACACATATGCTTAATTAGGTGACAAAAATTATGCTACAAAACACCTATCATTTATCTATATATATAATTATATATGTGGTTAAATTGATATGAAGAGAGAAAAGAAGGAAAAAAGGTAAATTATATTTTCAATAGTTAACTCTTGTTAAAGAACTACTTTATTCTTTGTAATTTTTTATATTTTTAAAATTTCCCACAACATACTCATCAGTAATCATACATAAGAAGTTTGAAAGCAAGAACTGTGATTTCATTACTTATTGTGGAATGTTTTATATTGACGAGAAAACTTCTTTCTGTTTTCACTCACAGAATAATTATTTCTCTTACTATGAGGGAGTAGATTCATTATTTATTATTATTATTATTTGACTCATCTATCATATTGTGAGCACTTGAAGACCACAAATGACCTGAAATTTGTATCTTCCTGTACTCACAGTGGTCTATGTGAGGTCCACTGTACATGGTTACTAAAATAATTTAATTTAATTTATAGATGCTTAATCAAAAGTTCTTTGAAGAGCAGCTTATTTCCAGGTTCATAAAATTTACAAAGTGACAGAAAAAACTATCAGATACATTTATATAGCAGGGAGATAGACAGAAGATAAACAATATGATTCAAGATGTAAATGAATAGTGAATTATTTATATCATATTCTTGTCACAGAACTATTCATTTAAAATGTGTTTACTAAGAGGATTGGATGAATGTAGTATTTAGCTGGGATAAACATTAGGATTGAGGCCATTCAAAAATCCTTCAAGTACTTGGAGAGATAAAAAGACTTCACGGGCCAGTAGAATCTTTAATAAGAGACTGTTCAGTGTGGTAAGCAGATAAAGGCACTTTAGGGATATATTCTATTGAAGAAGACTCAAAAGAAGAAACAGGACAATTCAGTCATGACAGTTCCAAAGAGTTTGAATATTGGATTATAAAAAATAAAATCAGACCATAATAAATAGTAGAGTAGTGATAAAAGCAAAAAAGGGACAAACCAATACATTTACATATGAGAAACTGAGTCTTTAGAAACATAGAGGTATTTGGGAATATCTACAGATGTGACTTGAGATCTCTAACCATGGTCCAGGGACAATTTCTCCATTTTTTGAGATTTTTTTTTTTTTTTTTTTTTAGTCAACCACTCTACTTAAGCAAGATGGTCCACAGTCTTTTTGCCCATCATTTTAGGTTAGCCAATCTACTTACTAGTGATACCACCTCAGAAACCCAAGGGGAACTCGCTATGAGTTGGATCCAAATGGACAGCAGTGAGTTTGTTTGCTTTTTTTTTTGTGATACTTTATATCTGTGTCAGTACTAAGCAATGAATAACATCCAATCAGACCTTGTTAAAACCTTAGTTACCCTTTAAAATAAGACTAGGAATAAGTACCATTGTTATTCATATTTTCAGATGAGGAAATTGAGAAAGAAAAATCTGTGTAACAGACTACAACTTGAATCTAGGTCATCTGGACCAAGAACCTTAGTTTTCCATTTTATTATACAAACAATAATCAGGCAAAATCTTGCTTTGTTTTTGTTAAGTGATGTGGAGTCGACTTCAACTCATAGTGACCCTGTGTACAACAGAATGGGATACTGCCTGGTCTTGCACTGTTCTCAGAATTGTTGCCATGCTTGAGACCATTGCTGTAGGCACTGTATCAATCCATCTCATTGAAAGGTCTTCACATCTTTGGTTGACCCTCTGGCATAGTGCCTAAGGCACTTGACTGTGAACCAGAAGGCTGGCGGTTCAAACCCACCAGCCACTCTACCGAAGGAAGATGGGGCGATCTACTTCTGTAGTGATACTGCCTTGGAAACCCAAGGAGGGGATGTTATGAGTTGGATCTGACTTGACTGCAGTGAGTTTGGTTTGGTTTGGTTTTCTATTTTACCAAGCATGATATCCTTCTTCAGGGAATGGTTCCTTCTGACAGCATGACCGAAGTACAAAAGACAAAGTCTGACCATTCTTATTTCTAAGGAGCATTGTGACTGTACCTTTTCCAAAATAGATTTGTTCATTCTTCTGGCCAGCCAATGCTATAGAGTTGATTCTTATTCAAAGTGACCCTATCAGACCAAGTAGGACTGCCCCATAGGGTTTCCAAGTCTCTAAATCTATATGGAAGCAGACTGTCTCACCTTCTTCTGTGAAGTGGCTGATGGTTTCAAGCCATACCAGTGCATTTCAGCTCACTAATGCCTAGGATATTGTTGTTGTTGTTGTTGTTACGTGCTATCGAGTCGGACCCGACTCATAGAGACCCCTCGGGATTCCGAGGCAATATCACTATGGCTCTAGATTGCCCCATATTCCTTCTGAGGAGTGGCTGGTGGGTTTGAACCACCAGCCTTCTAGTTAGCAGTCAAGTATCTTAGGCACTATGCTACCAGAGCTCCTATGCCTAGGATATCCATCTTTATGTATTTCATTTGATTTTTGACAACTTCCAATTTTTCTACCTTAATACTTTGTACAGGAGCTCTGGTGGCATAGTGCCTAAGGCATTTGACTGCTAACCAGAAAGCTGGGGGTCTGAACCCACCAGCCACTCCTCAGAAGGAAGATCGGGCAACCACTTCCAAAGTGATACCAACCCTCATAGGAGGGATCGCTGTGAGTTGGGTCTGACTCAACAGCAGTGAGTGAGTTTTACATTTTGTACATTCCATGTTTAACATTCCTGATTATTAATGGCTCTTTTAGTTGATTCTTCTCATTTTGAGTCATTCCACATCCATAAGTGAAGGTCCAGAAATCTTTACTCCATCCACATCTTAAGGCCACCTCTACTTTGAGGAGACAGCTTCATCCCACTTACATTTTGAATGCCTTCCAACTTGAGGGTTTCATCTTCCATCACTATATAAACAACATTTCACTAATATTCATAAGGTTTTCATTGCCTATTTTTTTCAGAAGTGGACTGCTTCTTCCTTCTTTCCAGTCTGTCTTAGTCTCTAAACTGTGCTGAAATCTGTCTACCCTAGGTAACCCTGCCGTTATTGGAAAGACCATTACATATCTTCCAGCATCAAGGCAACATTTAAGCCACACAGTATGACAAACTGACAGGCAAGTGGTGGAACCTTTCTTTAGTGTCCCAAATGTTGCAAAAACAAGTTACAAATAATTCTGAAATTGGTCTGTAATTTCTAATTTTGTAATAAATAATAATATTTAGATCATTCCCACCTGTTTGCTGAAATGATTGAAAGAATTAACCTGCTGAGAGTAGTGATGAGAATATGTGTGATTGTCTATGGCTGTGTGTGTATTGAGAAATAAAGGTCAACTTCAGATTCAGAGTTTTCCAGATGAGTGAATACTTCTTCTTTTATACAGAATTCTTAAAATTGTGTTTATAAAACCTAAGTATAGACTGGTCATTGTATTTGATAGGGAGTAGAGGAAATGCAAACTCCATTTGCTTATTTCTGTCACTTGATATTCTAAAATATCTGTCTCACTGCAATTAAAACAATCAAAGTAAAGTTAAGATCAAAGAAAGACTGCATCCCCACATTGAGCAAATCCTAAAGCACTCACAGAGACAATGTATAATAGATTTTTAATTGCAAATCTTGAAACATTATGAAGCATAATGGAAAGAGCAATGCTTGGATAGCTCTCACAGATCAGCCATTAACTTGCTCTGTGACCTTTGTCAATTCATTGAGTGATGAAAAATATAATAGATTTATTTGTCTAGGTCATTCTCTCTTTCTCCTATGTTTTTGACAAAAATCCATAGTGACAAAGCAAAAATATAGCAGTTTTTGACATAATCTCAACAGAATGTACCATTTGATAAATTTAATTTGTCCTTCTCTAAAAATAAAAATTTTTGCTATTTCTCAGGATAGTATCAAGATTTTTTTCCCAAAGAAAGATGAAGGCCATAAAATAAATAAGACCTTAGCCAAAGATAAAGGCATTGAGTTAGACAGCAGATGTGTCCTAAAATGAGAACTATATTTTTTGTAATGTCTGAAAAGTGAGAAATAGATGTTTAAATTTTAAATTGTATGCAGACAGTTGTGAGGACCACTATAATGACATGCACACGAAGGTTAGGGCAATTCTGTTTGTAATTGATCATACTCTTTTATCCTTTTGAGAATCTTCTAGAACTTCAAGAAAATAGAAAACTATCTCTGGAGAATGGCTTTCCACTAATTAAATCCCTATGGTTTAAATTTTAGAGGTTCTTTGGCCTAAAAATACATGCAATGTATGGATTGGTTTTTTCAGCAAGAGACAGATTTTTAATGTATACTTTAAAACAGAATTTACAATGCAAACTCTGTTTTTTTTTTTCCTACCTCCTAGTTCATTGTGTAATACCGAGGATCTTAAAAGCTTTGATGTTGCCATTCGAGGTACAACAATTGGTCTTTATTTGTCAGGAATAACAAAAGAAGAAAGAAAATAGGAATAAAAGACAAAATGGAATACATCGCTAATTGCCTCCAAGAACAATTGCCTCCTAACCCATGAGACTATAGAAGCAAAAGACAATGCCCATCTATCATTACTGCTAATAGATTATATAGAAGAAATCTGACAAAAAGGTGAAAATTGCAGATTAGAATTTAAAGCTCTCATGGAATGCAGACTTTTTTGAGCCTTCGAGGCTGGATGAATCCCTAAACTATTGCCCTGAGGTAATCTTTAAACTAGAACCAAAAATATTCCCTAAAATCTTCTATACACAAAATAACAGATTAGCTTAACTACTAAGGAATGTCTGGCTGGAGCACTGTGCTCTTTTAAGATCTATGTCCTATCAAATTGGCAATAGCAACTTAAACGATTAAAAAGGAAACTGCAGGGGCAGTGAATTTATGTTAATGGAGGAGGAACAATCTAGAAAAGGAAGGTGAGAAGGAGTATACCACTTGAAGAATCTAAATAATGTAACTGAAGTGTCCATATAGACATTATTGAATTGATTCTGTTGGGTATATGCTCCAAATAGCAATAGCAAATAAAATAAATGTAAAAAAATGAAACTTTGTGGTGTTGTAGAGTTATATTATGGTATGTAAGACTACTGCTGGGTTCTTTTCAGAAAGTTAATTTTGACAGGGTTGGGAGGAGCATGGCAGCATAACATTGGAGGCACTACAAGTGAAGAGGAGATATTGCAACCATTTACTGAATTCTACTATATGTTTCATAACTGGAACATAAATTAAATTGTTGTTTTGGCAAAGAATTTAGAATTTACCATGGACTGAGATAAGAATGGACAAATCTGTCTTGGAAGAAGAACAACAAGAATACTCCTTAGAAGTGAAGAAGACAAGACTTCATCTCAAGTACTTTGGACATGCTATCAAGAGGGACAAATCCATGGATGGAGAAGTACATCATACATAGTAAAGTAGAGAGTCAGTGAAAAAGAGGAGTGCCCCAATAAGAGGGGCTGATAGTATGGCTACAACAATGATCTCAAACATACCAACTATTGTGAGCATAGCACAAGATCAGCAGTGCTTCATTCTGTTGCACATAAGATTGCTATGAATCAGAACCAGCTTGATGGCATTTAATCACCACCACCACATTATATGTTGTTATTTGTTGCCATTGTATTGGCTTCAACTCATGGTGACCCTGCAAACAACAAAACTAAATGTTGCCCAGTCTTGTATCATCTTTATAATTGTCCATTTTGTGGCCACCTTATATTTCCAGTACCTTCCAACCCAGGGACTCATTTTCTAGCACTGTTTAAGACAATGTTCTCTTGTGATCCATAAGATTTTTATCTGTTATCTTTCAAAAAGAAAGTGGGTCACCAATTTTTTTTTTTTTTTTTTTTTTTAGTCTGTCTTCATCTGGAACCTCCATTGAAACCCATATACCATAGATGAGGATGCTGATATTTGAAATATCTGTGGCATAGCTTCCAGAATCAAGCAACACAAAAGCTACCACAGTACAATAAATTGATGGGGATATAGAATATCTGGATATGACATGGAGAGGCGTTACTATACCTCATCTACAGCCTATAAAATGGAGACTTAGAGAAGCTGAATGAGTTAACAATTGGCATACAACTTGTAAATGGTAAAGTTGGGACCCCAACTCTATGTTACACCAGAGTCCATATTCTTAACTACACTTAATGCCTTGAGGTACTGGAGGCTTGAGCTTAACTTTATGACATTTCTGCCTTCCTTTTGCACTTCAGACTCCATACACATCATTTAGTTCTTTGAAGTGAAAGGGGCCACTATTCAAAACACACAATCCCACAACTTACAAATAGAGGTCACTGACAGAGAAGGCAGTATTGGGGAATGAAATAAGAAAGAAAGGTCAAAATATTTAAGACAAAGTAGTCCAAACATATCACTGAGATGCCACTATGCATTAGGATGCAGCTTTTATTGTAAAAGTCCACAGGTTAGGCAATTCCTTTGTGAAAAGTTTTTCAAATACATAGACAGGGAGAGCAGCTGATAATTGAGAGTTAGATTATATATAATAGATATTTGTATTGTCAGTACTATGCACACATTGGAAAGCTAGCTTTTTTGAGTGTCCCTATTATAGAACACATTTTGAGTTGACAATAGTAACATATTTTCCACCATTGTAATTTGCCAACTCTCCCAAAGAGTCAACATTTAATATCTTGACAATTAAAAACAAGAAAATAATTCATTGTATTTACATGTGTTTGAGATTACGTACTAGAGCACTGGTTTATAAAGGTTTGTGAAATTGGCAGCAAAATGTATTTCAAGATTGATCCAGATGACTTGATGATGATTTCAATAGTTTCATATTAACAAAACCACTCTCTTCTTTTCTATCGTTTTCAGTTTATCTATAAAATCTATACTATCTAAGATTTAGTTCTGACTTAGAACAATGATGGCCATAAAGAGAAATTAGCAAAGGTTAGTTTCTAAAAATAAAGATTTAGGGTGAGTACATGAATATGGTGCTCAATTGATCATGCTTAAAGTCTGGGACAATCATTTCATTTGATGACAATATGGTCTAATGAGCCATGAGTTCATTTAGCTATAAGCTAAATATCCATGCAAGTCATTAATTTGTTCTTTCATTCTTTTATTTAGACTTTCAACACAATTTTTCTTCAGATAATAGAATACTACATTCTGAACACCAGTCAGGTTTGAATATTACCTATGTTTGTCATATGTTCACAGGTAGAATTGTGGGTGCCTCAAGACAGACTCACCCCCATCCCTGGAAAACATAATATAACACACAACTCTAATTATGCCCTAGTAGAGTCATTTATGTACACAAATATAGGACATAAAGATAGCATTAAAAAAGCAGTATGTACTTTGCCTAAAATAAATTCTGATCTTGAACCAAAGTTCTTTGGATACTTCTAGTTATTCTTGCAAGATCAAGATGCTTATGTGAAAAGATGAATCATTAGTTCCAAGTCAGAACAGAGAGATTCACCAGAAAAGTATAAGGTAAAATTCACTTCAAACCACACGAATTGAGCACCAACTGTGTGCCAGGCACTAGGCAAGGTGCTGAGGACCCAAAGAGAAAATTACAAGGATTCTGCCCACAAGGCACTCACATCACTAGAAGCAGATTTAAGATGGAGAACACATCTTACTTATTATGATCTATTATCATAAAAGGAAGAAAAATAGCAGCAAGCATGTACAATTATTTTATACTTTCTTTATGAAAATGGGCATATTAGAGGTGATGGATATCAATTATTCAGTCTATAATTTAAGTAAAGTGTTGTCATATGCCATACAAATTTTAAAAATAAGGTATTTGAATTTCCATGCATGAGGAAGAAGGCAGCAAAAATTCCTCCCTCCAATTCCAAACCCAAACTCTTATAATTAGATTTTTGATTATTTTAAAGCCCAAAGACACAAAATAAAAGACAATATTTTATGATGATAACTTCAATCCATTTATTTTGTCTCTAAAGAGATGCATGCATTAGACTCGAAGCATTCTAAGTTATTGATATATTTACACCATTGTACATGTGTTATGAGGAAATTTTTCTTCCTGTCTTGGGATAGAGGTGCAATAGATTTCTAATCTAAGTTCTTATATTTAATGAAAGTTGTCATTCTTCTCATAAAAGGGAAATATTCTATTGGAATCAAATTTATCACAATTTGACCCCAAGTGAACATAAGGTATATTTCTTGTACCTTCTCATCTAATTGCATTATGGATTGAGTTAGGACACCACCACTATAAATATTCATGGCTTTCACTATTTCAATTTCTGTACCTAAATACTATCTTGTTTGATGTCAAAGTTCTTGCTCTAATTTCACTTTGCCTTGCAGGTATCAAACACAGCAAACATTAAAGTTCAAATTACACTAACCAAAGGAGAGTTGGACACAGACAATATGACATTAATACAATGTACTGGTTAGGACAAAAACAAATTCAGATTGTTATAATCGATATAGGAAGTTATTTTAAGTGGACTTAGAAATGGCATCTTCTCTCCACGAGATTCAGTGAATAAGACCCATAGCAATATTCCCCCATTCTCTTCACAAGTAAAGGTAAGACACCCAATAAACCAGATTGAACAAGCAGAAGGCAGTGGGGAAGAAGATCCGAGCGTATGAGTCCATTTTGGCAATACGGATATGTATCCTCCCATGTCTCCACGCCCCTGTTCGGCAGTCTTCAAAACAGCAGAAAAAACTGGCACAGTCTTTGCCATCCAGACATTCATACCCATATTCTTCATCTCTCTCTTGAAGATGTGTGGCATTGTTCATTTGAATGGTTGCTGAACGTGGCCGGATATCAATAGTAGGGGCCTGAGACAAGGGTAGGGAAGGGGAAAGACCAAAGTTAGTTATACTTGATAGATCCTAGAAGTTTTGTCTACAACGTCACCAGTATGGATGATGAATCTGAAAATGGGTACTTAGTAAATTGCTATGACATCGTGATCTACAATGGTGAAACTGAACTTAGAGCACATTTGCCAATTTGAAATTTTGAGCTTAAGCAATGCAGCTGAAAATAATACCACCAAGCTAATAGCTATAGCAAGAAGATTGAACACTGAAAGAACTCAAAGTTTAAAGATTTAAATAAAAAACCACATGGCATTTTATTCTTGTAACTATTGGATGTGAAGTTAGATACATGAAGGCATTTAATGGTGCTGCATGTGAGTGGAACAGAGAAATAAAGATGTATCAATTTAGAAATCAAACTTAGTATCATGCTTATTTATAGGCAAGTAGTAAACTCCATTACACTGAGCAAATATACGGTTAATAGAAAATGTTAAAAAAAAAAGAAAAAGAAAAAGAAAAAAGAAATCTACCTGAATGTATACATAGAATTTATACCACAGCAGTTTGACATATATTTTAAGGGAATACAGGGTTTTCTCTAACATTCACCATCTAGAAATTTCAGAACGTCAGCAGTGTTTACCTATATGTAAATGAAAACTCATAAAAAATGCTACCGACTAACTATCAAACTTTTTAGCATTTGAGAAGAAACTAATAGCAGATAAATGCATGATAATCTAATCTTTGCCTCCAAACCAATTATAAAATTGCTATAAAATGAATTGTTTTATTTAATGATGATTTGGGTGATTAATTTTAGGTTAATATGAACATAAATCCTAGTGTCCCTGAAAAAGCTATCAGAATTCAACTAAAAATAAAAGTGTCATTTTCCAATACACCCAGTAAATGCCTCAGAAGGAAGAGAAGAGTTTTACTTACACCCTTTCAAAGACAGTATTATTCTTATACAACTAAAAAATAGAGTCCAAATCAAAAGATTATTAAATTTACTTATAAAAAAATTCCATACTGAGTTAGAATTAACAGACTTAAATTTTAGTTTTCAAAGGATGGAAGGAGCTCTGGTGGCATAACAGTTAAAACACTTGGCTGCTAACCTAAATGCCAGTGATATGAACCCATCAGCTGCTCAGCAGGAGAAAGATGAGACAGTCTACTTTTGTGAAGATTGAAAGCCTTAGAAACCCTGTGAGGAAGTTCTACTATGTCCTATAGCATCACTTTGAGTTGGAGTAGACTTGAAGTCAGTGGTTTTAGTTTTTGGGTTTTTCAAAGGGCAAGTATATAGGCATAGCCAATAAAACTGGGTGCCATTTTCATCTGAGAAGAGATGGTCAGTCTGAGCTTTGATATTTAAATAAGATCCCTTTATTAATGACATTTCCTAGAGCTTATAGTATTTGAAATTCATCTAAATTCAAAACCTCTGTGAATTAGTATAATATTGCTGACTCAGTTGTAGAAATCTGTAAAATTTCCTCCATCTTGCCTGTATTATTTCTCATACAATGCTAAAATGCCTATTCACAAATAAATAAAACACCATGTAAGCGTTAATAGTTAAATTCAGCAGTTGCATGCAGTGAATTTTCATTCCAAAACATTATACCTTGAAGGAAAACATCCGAAGAAGCTTTGAGTTTGTAGACAGAAAAGGGAATTGCATTTTTTTTTTTAATAAAAAGAAGGAAAGAAACAAAAGAGAAAGAAAAGAGAGACAAAATAAGATAAATTAAAAATACATTTTGAAAACATAGTAAATGAGATGAACTGAAATTATAAACACAAAAAGACAGTACTGAACTTGGGATAAAGTACACACTTAAAGTAGCAAAATAGAATTTTGTGATTTCTAATAAAATTTTCAATTAATCCAGAATTATCTGACTGTAAAAGCTAGTATTATTCAAGTTTGAGGATTATATTTTCTAATTATCATCAAAGAAAACTTAATAGGTGAGCTTTGACACAATGAGCCAAAGGGCATATCAGATGGAAATATAAAATTTTAGATTCTCATTAAAAATTTAGGCCTTTCCTAATTTTGATACATTATCTTATTTCCTTAAAGGAGGAAATTCATGGAATTCCCAGATAATTGTATTTTTTTCAGCTTACTTAAATCTCCTTCTCTTCTGCCTTCTCTTTTTCTTCTGCCATCTCCTGCCCCTAGATTAAGGAATCTAAGTGCTTCTATTTGTAAAAAAGATCTATTCTTCAATGGCATAACTGTTGGAGGGAGTCAAAGGTTATTTTCAAAGAATTCTTCTTTATTTGAAAACCAGTCCTCACATCCTTGTTTCTGTTGGCAGGTAATAATGCCTAGTGAGAAAAGAACTGTCTTCTCTGGGGAGAATGAAATGAAAAGGGGAGAAGGGGGAACAAACAAGAAATAACATAATAAGGAAAATTAAAAAAAGGATAGAAGAAATGGAAAGACAGAGAGAGGCAAAACAGACAAGTAAGGGAAAGACTGCAAAAAGCATAATAAATATTTGAAAAATTAAAAGATAAACATTTAAAAAATCATTAAGATTGGTGCTTCTTTCTTATATGTAACAAAGTATTACATTAAAAGAAACAAAATGCCACTTATGTAATTTCACTGAGGTCCCTGTAGTTGCATATGGAAATACAATGAGAATTATCTAGACTCTCAGTATAAGTCAGCCCCTGATGTCCATAGTTCAAAGAAGTACCCACTCTCATGACCCTCATTGTCCTTAAATTAGGAGATCTGGAAAGACCATCAATTCAAGAGCATGGGGATATTTTCTTTGCACTGTCTTGGATGGAAAAGAATCTTAAATTTCAAGGCGGCTCCTGATGGGGCAATCTACTTCCGTAGTGATACTGCCTGGGAAACCCAAGGAGGGATCGCTATGAGTCGGATCCGACTCGATGGCACATAACAACAACAACAACAACCTGTGATCCAGACATTGTGATCTGATCTTATATGGATGGCTGTGTGCTCTCCTCAACATCAACAGTAAAAGACAATTACTTCACACATTTAGTCTCTGTTAAAAGTTTGGTGGCAAGCTGAAGTCATCTTACCTGTTTCCAAATCATGTCAACACTGAAATCAAACCACGTTGTAAATTGTAGAAATCATCAATATCAACTACCATCATCAACTACAAATGGTGAGAGCTTTCATGTGACAGTTACTCAACATTTTTCATCTCCATTAACATATTTTTTTCACAGCATTCCCATCAGTTATGGTTTTGTTGTGTTTTATTTTATAGTAATCATTTTGCACATGAGAAAACTAAGGCACAGGAGCTTAAGTAACTTGCCCAAACAATAGGTGAGCCATGCTTCTCAAAAACAAATCATATACATCTTTTGTATGAAATCAATAGAAGTCCTTTGGTGGAAACATACACACACAAGTGTGCACATGCATACACACATACACACACAACACACACACACACATTAAATTATTTGCAGAAGTGTAGCCATACTTGGAATTTCAAGAACCTTTGCCTTCTTATTGGAATGTCTTGGATGGAAAATTTAAAACATCAGTAACTTAGAAATATCATACTAAGGGTACCAGGAAAGTGAAAATCAGTGAAACCTAGTCTAATAGCATCTAGGAAATAGATACATTTCTTAGTAGTGATTAGACTCCTCTCACTATACTGTATCATGCACACATATCCATAATGGACAAATTCCCACTTTCATTTTTCATTTTGGTGCCAAAGGATTAAGCCTCATCTGAGGCTATCCTGAAGATAAGCTAACAAAAACCAACCCCAAACAAAATCAGTTGTTTTTTCTACAGAAGATTTTCAATCACCTCAAAAGAAAATCATACATACAGGATTTTTCTTCTTTTTGTCTTTGTCCTTGCTAGGTTTCCGGTTGCTGACAAAATAATGCAGGGTACCATACTCCACCAAAGCAGAGAAAACAAAGATGAAGCAAACAGATACAAAGAGATCCATTGCTGTGACATACGACACCTTGGGGAGCGATTTCCGGGCAATGGTGCTGAGAGTGGTCATTGTCAAGACAGTGGTGATACCTGAACAGAGGAAAAATAGACCAGATCATGTGAGTACATTGTCAAGTTGAGTAACTTGTCACTAGTGAAACAGAACTTTCTGACTTTTGATAAGTAAGCTTAGAAAGGAGGTGTTATGGATTGAATTGTGGCCCCCCAAAATAAGTGTTGTAATCCTAACCCCTCTGGTAGGTTAGTGCCTAAGGCATTTGACTGCGAACCACAAGGCTGGTGGTTCAAACCTGCCAGCCATTCCTTGGAAGAAAGATTGGTCAATCTAACTTCCATAGTGATATCACTTTGGAAACCCAAGGTGGGGTCACTATGAGTCAAATCCGACTCTGTCTGTTTGTTTCTTTGTTTTAAACAGAGGAGGTGTGTCTATGGGTGACATAACATGGTCTGATTGATAAAGTTTTTAGACCATCAAAGGATGAAAATTAATATCTCAGAAGTAATATAATAACAAATATTTCCTGAAAACTTTCCTTTTCAGGTATTCTGCTGAGTACTTTAACCCAAAAACAAACCACCAAACAAAATCCATTTCTGTAGAGTCAGTTTCAACTCATAGCAATTTCATTGGTGGAGTAGAACTGTCCCAGGTTTCCAATGCTTTAATCTTTATGGAATCAGACTGCTAGATCTTTCTCCTGCAAGAATAGCTGGTGAGTTAGGACTGATAACCATTCTGTTACAGTTAAGTGTTTATCCATTGTGCCACCAGGGCTCCCGCTAAGCACTTTAGATGCATTGTGTCTTTGGATTTTCACAGCAGATATATTCATCTTGATTTCATAGATCAGGCTAAATGACCAGCTCTACATTCAACAATCAGTAATGAAGCAGAAGAAGGGGTTGAACACAGACACTGAATATCTGATTCTAAAATCACTTATTTTACTCTATGTACAATAGTAGTAGTCAAGCAAATAGGCCCTGCACAATAGTTGTTTAATGACAAGGAACAAAGATAAAACAGCCTTTATATATCAATCAGGGAAAGATCAATGTCTTTTCTTTTGTAGAAGTTGTGTTACTTGAATAGTATTAGAAAGAGTCTAGCTCCTGCTGTACAGAATTCAGCCATCTTAATAATCTGAGCCTCGGTTTCTCCATCTGTTGGATGATATTTTTGCAGGTTCACCCATTTCTTATTCTTCTATGTAAGATAGATACATAATCCATCTTTTTCTATCAGTGGCAGGGGTCCAGGTGAGGAGACAGAACCCAGGCACCCCCAAAGCAGCAGGACAGGAGAGCAGGAGAGAGGAGATTAAAAGCCAGGAACCTGGACAGAGGAGCAGTCAGCCACAGGGATCAAGGTGAGGAGAAGGAACTCAGGTATGCCCAAAGCATCAGGGCAGGAGAGTGGGAGAAAGGGGATTAAAAGGCCCAGGAATCCGGACAGAGGAGGAGTCAGACTCAGGGACCCAGGTAAGGGTGATACAAGAGATTCCTAACAGGGAGACAAACTTGTCTGTTGGTTTGTCCTACCATGGTGACGTATTGATGTATTGAGGCTGAGCCACTGGTGTTTCAAACCCAGTGGGATGCACATAGTGCACAAGTATCAGTCCAGCTTACAGACTAAAACACACTAGGAAGAAGGAAGAGACTGTCCACTTCTCAAAGAATTGGGCAAGGGAAATCTTATGAATATCAAAGAAACACTGTTTGATACATTACCGTGCAACTTTATGAATAGTCTGGTTAGGTTAGAAAGCTCTCAAAATAGGACTGGGAAAGAACTGCATCATCTGAGTAAACCCAGCCTTACTCCTATGGATAAGGTAAAGCCTTCAAGACCTCCATTTGCTGATGTGGCACCACTCAAATTGAAGAGAAACAGCCGCAGACATCCATTAATCATCGGAACATGCAATGTTCGAAGTATGAATCTGGGAAAATTGGAAGTTGTCAAAAATGAAATAGAATGCATAAATATTGATATCCTAGGCATTAATGAGCTGAAATTGACTGGTTTTGTACACTTTGAATCAGAAAACCATGTGATCTACTATGCCAGGAATGACAGTTTAAAGAGGAATGGCGTGGCATTCATCATTGCAAAGGATGTTTCAAGATCTGTCCTGGAGTACAATGCTATCAATGATAGAATAATATCCATATGCCTACAAGGAAGACCGATTAATACCACTATTATTCAAATTTATGCACCAACAACCAAAGCAAAAGATGAGAAAATTGAAGATCTCTGTCAACTTCTGCAGTCTGAAATTGACTGAACATGCAATCAGCATGTGTTGATTATCACTGGTAACTGGAATGCAAAAGTTGGAAACAAAGAAGAATCACTGGTAAGTGGAAAATCTGTCCTTGGTGACAGAAATAATGCTGGAACTCACATGGTAGAATTTTGCAAGACCAACGACTTGTTCATTGCAAACACCTTTTTTCCACAGCACAAATGGTGGCTGTACACGTGGACTTCACCAGATGGAACACACAGGAATCAGATGGATTACATCTGTGGCAAGAGGCAGTGGGAAAGCTCACTATCTTCAGCCAAAACCAGGCCAGGAGCTGATTGTGGAACAGACCATCAACTGCTC
>NW_006921866.1:292270-295027 GCF_000298275.1 Orycteropus afer afer | reverse complement strand
AAGAACTAACAGATCTGTCCTGGAGGAAGTGCACCCAAAATGCTCCTTGGAAGCGAGAATGGCCAGACTTCATCTCACCTATTTTAGTCTTGTTGTCAGAGGGGTCATTCCCTGGAGAAGGATGTCGTGCTTGGTAGAGTGGAGGGTCGATGAAAGAGGGGAAGGCCTTCAATGAGATGGATTGACACGGTGGCTGCGATGATGGGCTCAAGTATAGCAGGGATCATGTAGCTGGCGGGATCGGGCAGTTTTTCATTCTGTTGTGCATGGGATCACTCTGAGTCAGAAACGACTTGACAGCACTTAACAACAACAACAAATGACTGGAGGCATCACTAGGTACTCCACAAACCACAAGCCCTTACCATCTCCATCTTTATGACTTAAAAGACACAAGTGTGTGTGTGTGTGTGTGTAGGGGGGAAGTTTCCATCATCCAATACTGTGGAATTCTTACAATAACTGTTGATCAAGAGACTTCTAGGGGGCATTCAGCTTCTTTCTACTTCAAATGGAGTTTCTAGGAAAATGCAAAAGTAATAGGAATCAGGCACAAAAGACTTGGGAACAATGGGGAAGAGAATTACAAAGAAGAGGGGCTGCAGCTATCTCTCCTTAAGTAGTATAGGGTCGCTATGGATGGGAATCATCTCCATGGAACCCAGCAGTAACAAGAAATGAGTAAGTGGTATAGTATATAAATATATGAAAATAAATAACATATTTTTTCTGAACCTCTTAAGTCTTGATTCTGCAAAGTAGTTTTTGAGTGATTTAGCTATGTTTCAGAGACTCATAGGGCTCTTTTTTGTCATTTAATTTAATATCAAATTTCCTAAGTGCATTTTGTTATTAAATTCCACACGAAAGGAAGAGAAATATTAGTTGGAATAACTTTAAATCAATGTATTTGCTTAAAAGATGCAAGTCATCAAGGGAACTCTAGTTATAAAGGCCACAGGTTTTTCCTACATTATTATTGATCATTATCTAATAACTTATCTCCTTTACTGGTCCCTATGAGGTACAGACACATCATCTGCCTTGACCATTTTATCTCTACATTTGAGCAAACTGCTGCCAATTGATCAATGCTTGTTGAATTAATAAGTGAAACAATGAATCAATGAAGAGTGTACATATGAAAAATAAAAGAGCTCAACCTACATTTGAGAAGTGGAATCCATATTGACGACTAGTAGGAGACAGTTTTAATGAAAAATAACAGTAGCTAACATTTATTGATGTCTACCTCTGGCCAGGCATCGTGTTAAGCACCTTATCACCCTATCTGCTGTCCTCAATTTGTCCTATGAGGTAAACAATGTTACCCTTTATATATATATATATATATATATATATAAAGTAAATGGTAGATATTTGATATGAAACTAAGCAGTCTGACATCAAATGTTATGCTGTGAACCACATTCTTATACTTCCTGTCTAAGAACAGATGGGAGTATTTGTAGTTCAGTGGCAAAATTTTTCTGCCTCCCAAGACGTAGATTCAGGTTTAATTCCCAACTAATGCACCTCATGCACAGTCATCTGTCAGTGAAGGCTCGTGTGTTTCTATAATACTGAACAGTATTCAGTGGAGCTTTCAAACTAAGATGAGCTAGGAAGAAAGGCCCAGAGATCTACTTCAAAAATCACTCAGTGAAAACCCTGTGGATCACAGGGTCTAATTTCAACCTGTCTTGAGGATAGCACAAAACCAGGCAAGGTTTAATTTCATTCAGTTCTGCACGGAATCAACAAGGGTAGGTAACCGTTCCCAGGCATCTGACAACAAGAAGAATAGATACATAAAATATGTGGCATAACATATCAGGCAGTGGGAAACTATTACAGAGTCATGACAGGGTATGTGCAGGGGTGGATTACCCAGTAAGCAAGGTAAGCATGGACTTACTTGTGCTTACTTACTAATCATTATTTAACAATACACATGGGAAAAACACATGCAACTGTTTAGTACAGATTACCATGTAAGTCAGTGCTTACCTGTGCTTACTGGGGGCTTTGTCCCTGTCAGGGATTGTAAATTTGAAAAAGAAGCTTTGATTCTATAAGAAGATATTGTGGACTTGGGAGAGAGACAGAAGTCATTCATACCTAAAGAAAATCTTTGATGTGGTTAAAAAAAAAAATGAAATTATTCACTAAAGATTAGTAAGTAAGCACAAGTAAGCCTGTGCTTACCTTTCTTATTGGGTAATCAAACATGGGGTATGATATGAGTCTGTGGGTCTGACATATTGTCATAGTAGAATCTTAAGAAAGTTTAAGTTTCCTATCTACAAATGGAGGTGGGGAGAGGGGTAAAAAACAAACAAACAAACTCATGGGGCTCTTGTGAAGATTAAATGCATAAATTTAAGCTCTAAGTAAATGTAAGATATCATAATTTATTTCATAGCAAGCAAGTCTGCTTCTCAAACTAAAAGAGGTAGGTTGTCTATGCATTAATTCATGTGGAAGTCCTTGGTTGTAACTAATTACAGGTGATATTTTTGCAGAGAAATTAAACACTACATTGGCACCTTGAACTTCATTTCAGATTTAGGCCTCCAGCCACCCTTGGCCTATGAGAAATGAAAATATCACTATCTATGGTATATACCATAGATAGTGATATTTTCTATGGTATATACCAGAAGCTCTGGTAGCATAGTGGCTAAGGCACTTGACTGCTAACCAGAAGGCTGGCGGTTCAAACCCACCAGCCACTCCTCGGAAGGAAGGTTGGGC
>NW_006921866.1:267528-292170 GCF_000298275.1 Orycteropus afer afer | reverse complement strand
CAAACCCACCAGCCACTCCTCGGAAGGAAGGTTGGGCAATCCTACTTCCGTAGTGATACTGCCTCGGAAACCCAAGGAGGGGTTGCTATGAGTCAGGGCTGACTCGACGGCACATAAGAACAACAACAACAACAAATGGTATATACAATAAATGAGTTCACTTAAAAATTTTGGCTTGTTTTAGTTTAAAAAAAATAAAATAAAAATAAACTCACTGCTGTCAAGTCAGATCCAACTCATAGTGACCCTTCCTTGGGTTTCTGAGGCGATATCCCTATGGAAGTAGATTGTGCAACCTTCCTTCTAAGTAGTGGCTGGTATGTTTGAACTGCCATCCTTCTGGTTAGCAGTCAAATGCCTTAAGCATTACATCACCAGAGTTCCCTGTTATAGCTAGGGGAATCAAATTCTGACATATAGGTTAAACACTGATCCAACAAATTGTGAAAATATTCTTAGGCTATATGGAAGTTTATCACAAACATGTAAAAGTGGAATGTAGAAGAATTGCTTCATGATATTTTCAGGGCTCTGGCATAAGGAGCTAAGGCATTTGATTGCTAACCAGAAGGCTGGCAGTTCAAGTCCACCAGTCACTCCAAAGAAGGAAGATGAGTCTATAAAGATTCATTGCCTTGGAAACCCAGTGGAAGTCACTATGAGTTGGAATCAACTCAATGGCAATGGATTTGTTTGGCCTGAAGCACAGGCAAGAGAACTGCTGTGATATCAATAATAAGGAGTAGATACATGGTGGTTTTAACTGATTGACCAGCCAGCACAAGATAGCTGATGAGGCTTTTATGTCCAGTTTTGCTAAGCAAAGAAATTAGACTTCTTTTACATGAATAGATGAAAAATATACATACCTTTCATCATTTCCCAAATCTTGGCATGAGGGATGTTAACTCACATCAAATTACTTTGGGGAAAAATACCAATATATACTCTCATCATTCCACTCATCATTACACCATGATTGAACTTTACCATCTACTACATGACCTGTGTACCAAAATACATTCTGGTGTTACAAGCTCCAAGAGCACTCTCCCCATGTCCTGCTTATAATGTGGCCAAGCCCTGAGCCATATAGTATGTTTATCTAACTGATCAAACACCATATGCTATGGCTTAAAGTCCACAAGTGTTTAAGGTCATCTGGTTTAACTCCTGATTCTAAACATTGAAAAGAAGATAATGAGGCTTAATAACATCTAAGGCAATATTCTAAAGCATGACTGCACATTAGAATCACCTGGGGAAATGTTTTTGCAATCCCAATACCTAGACCATGCCTTAGACAAATTAAGAATCTCTGGTGGTTGAACAGGTTATTTTATTTATTTATTTATTTTAAGTGGTTGAGTGCTCAGCTGGTAAGTGAAAGGGTAATGATTCAAGCCTACCAGTGGCTCCATGGGAGAAAGATAAACTATGCAGTCTGATTTGATAAAGATTAAAGCCTTGGAAACCCTATAGGACAGTCTTGCTATAAGGTCACTATGAGTTGACATAGACTGCAAAGATTTTTTTTTTTTTTTTTTGATGGTGATTTAAATATGCAGCTAAGTTAGAGAAGCACTGGTCTAAGGAAGTCCTTAGCAGCAAAATTAAAGACAGAAAGACTGGCTTAAGCCCACTCACCATCTTCCCCCTACAACTGGCCTTCAACAGGGTCTGACAATTAGGACAAATGTAGATGTCACCAGCTGAGGCATAGATCTATACTAGACTGTCACTGTCACCTGGTGCAAGTCATTTTACTGTGCAGCACCTCTTCTTCCTTACCTCCAAAAAATGTGATAATAATTACTACCTTTATCTCAACTGTTTCATGGAATTATTATAATGAGTAGAAAACTAATGTAAATCACTTTAACTTGCCTGACATACTAGATCAGGAACTGTTGTTTTTGTGTGCTGCTGAGCCAATTCCCACTCACAGAAAACCTATAGAATAGACTGCCTAGTGGAACTGCCTCATAAGGTTCCCTAGACTGAAATCTCTATGGGAACAGAATGTGAGGTCTTTTCTCCTTCAGAACTGCTGATAGGTTCGAATTATTCACCTATTGATTAACAGCCAAGCCCTTACCCATTGCACCACCAAGTCTCCTTCATCAGTAATTGTTGTTGTTGTTATGTGCTGTCGAGTCAGATCCGACTCACAGTGACCCCTCCTTAGGTCTCCAATGAAGTATCACTATGGAAGTAGATTTCCCAACCTTCCTTCTGAGAAGTGGCTGGTAGGTTTGAACCACCAGCCTTCTGGTTAGCAGTCAAGTGCCTTAAGCACTATGCTACCAAAGCTCCATCAGTAATTAGAATCATCCAACTGCTATTTGCTTAGTGTCTTATCCTCATTCCTTGACTAATTTACCTTGATTCCTTCACCCACCATGGTCCTTAACCAGTGAGCATATTTATGCCTGAAATGAGCTACTATAGTATTCCTAAAGAGAGTTTAACTAGCAGGAATCCTGTTTCAAGAAGATAGATTCATATGACACTTTTCCTTAACATATTTTTGAGAAGTATAGTCTTTTTGGTTGATATATTGGAATGCATTGATGCATTTGTTAAAGCCATTTATAAGAGCATACACTAACTGGATAATCATCAAGGTACCAGATATGTGTCAGACACTGCACTAATATGGAGGATGAAAAAGACATTTACACTATGATGTGAGTAACACACAGCTAAGCACCCAATGAAATACATTCTACTCATGTCAATGGTGACAAGAAATAATACTAAATAGTCTCAACATATTTTGGGTTTGCTTCAGCATGTAGCATTAGACAAGACATAATTTTTAGACAGGATTTGTAACACAGAGTACTGCTTATAACAAGAGAAATCAAAATAAATTCATTTCAAAACAGATGGAAAACTAAATTAGGTTTGGAATAGAACATAGATGCAAATGAAGTCTTTTTTTTTCCCTCCCCAGTAATAGCTTCTGCCATAAATTTAAATAACCTGGTACAGATTATTTTGTCAGAAAATAATAATAATAGCTTACATTTCTCAGGCCCTTGAATGACAAACAATAATTTATTTAATCCTAATAAAATCTGATGAGCTGAGTACAAGAAATTATACATGCTTTACATATGAAGAAACTATGATTTAGAGAGAATACAGAGCATTTTCATCATTATCTCTATATCTGGGTTAAAAATCCAAATTTGTTGGTATCTTAGTTACCTAGTGTCACTATAAGAGAATTACTACAGGATGGTTTACAAACAGAAATTTGTTTTCTCACAGTTTAGGAGGTTGTTGTTGTTATGTGCCATTGAGTCATCTCTGATTCATAGCGACCTTATGTACAACAGAACAAAACACTGACGAGTCCTGTGCCAGCCTCACTATCCCTACTATACCTGAGCCCATCGATGTAGCTGCCATGTCTATCCATCATATTGTGTCCCTTCCCCTCTTTCATGGACTGTCCACTTTACCAAGCATGACATCCTTCTCCAGAGAATGGCCCCTTCTGACAACCTGACCAAAGTAGATGAGACACAGTCTGGTGATTCTTGCTTCCAAGGAGCATTCCAGCTGCAGTTCTTCCAGGACAGATGTGTTAGTCCTTTTAGCAGTCCACAGTACTTTCAGCATTCTTCACCAACACCACAACTCAAAAGCATCAACTCTTCTTTGACCTTCCTTTTTCATTGTCTAGCTCTCACATGCATAAGAGGCGATTGAAAATACCATGTCTTGGACTAGGCACATCCTAGTCTTCAAGGAGGTATCTTTGCTCTTCAGCACTTGAAAGAAGTCTTTTGCAACAGATTTCCCTAATGCAATATGTCTTCTGACATCTTGACTGCTGCTTCCATTGGCACTGATTGTGGAACCAGGTAATATGAAATCTTTGACAGCTTCCATCTTTTCTCCATCTATCGTGATGCAGCTTGTTGGTCCAGTTGTGAGGACTGTTGTTTTCTTTATGTTGAAGCATAATCCATACTGTAGACTATAGTCTTTAATTTTCATCAGTAAGTATTCTAAGTCATCCTCACTTTCAGCAAGCAAAGCTGTGTTATCTGCATATCTCAGATTGTTAATAAGCCTTCCTCCAATCCTGATGCCACATCCTTCTTCACATAGTCAAGCTTCTCGGATTATTTGCTCAGCATACAGATTGAATAAGTATGGGGAAAGAATACAACCCTGATATGCTCCCTTCCTGATTTTAAACCTTGCAGTATTCCCTTGTTGTGTTTGAATGACAGCTTCCTGATCTATGTGTAGGTTCCTATGAGTACAATGAAGTGTTCAGGAATTCCCAGTCTTCTCAAAGTTATCCATAATTTATTATGATCCACACAATTGAATGCCTTTGCATAATCAATAAAACACAAGTAAACATCTTTCTGGTATTCTTTGCTTTGAGCCAAGATCCATCTGGCATCAGCTATGATATCCCTCATTCCACATCCCCTTCTGAATCCAGCTTGCATTTCTGGAAGTTCTCTGTCAATATACTGCTGCAACTGTTTTTGAATTATCTTCAGTAAGATTTTACTTGTCTTTAATATCAATGATATTGTTCTATGATTTCCATATTCTGTGGGATCATTTTTCTTTGAAATGGGTACAAATATGGATCTCTTCCAGTCATTTGGCCAGGTAGCTGGCTCCAAATCTCTTGGCAAAGCCAAGTGAGTGTCTCCAGTGGGGCATCCATTTGTTGAAATATCTCAATGGGTATTCCATCAATTCCCAGAGCTTTGTTTTTCATCAGTTCCTTCAGAGCAGCATTGATTTCTTCCTTCATTACCATTCGTTCTTGATCATATGCCACCTCCTAAAATGGATGACCATCTACCAATTATTTTTGGTATAATGATTCTGTGTATTTCATCCATTTTCTTTTGCTGTTTCCTGCATCATTCAACATAGTAGCCCTGGAATCTTTCAACATTGCAATTTCAGGCTTAAATTTTTTCTTTAGTTCTTTCAGCTTGAGAAATGCTGAGTGTGTTCTTCCCTTTTGGTTCTTTAAATCCAACTCTTGGCACTTTTCATTATAATGATTGACTGTCTTCTTGAGCTGTTCTTTGAAATCTTCTATTCAGCTCCTTTATCCTGTTGATTCTCTCATTTGCTTTAGCTACTCTCCATTCTAGGCCAATTTTCAGTGTCTCTTCTGACATCCACTTTGGTCTTTTCTTCCTTTCTTGTCTTTTTAATTACCTCTTGCTTTCTTCATGGATGATGTTCTGGATGTGATCCCACAATTCTTCTGTTTTTCAGTCATTGGTCTTTAATGTACCAAATCTATTCTTTTGATGGTCTCCAAATTCAGGAGGGACAAAACAAAGTCATATTTTGGCTATCGTGGACTTGTTTTAATTGTCTTCAATTTCAACTTGAACTTGTATATGAGCAGTTGATAGTTTGTCCCACAATCAGTGCCTGGCCTTGTTTTGGCTGAAGATATTGAGCTTCTCCATCGTCTCTTACTAAAGATGTAGTCAATCTGATTCTTGTACACTCCATCTGGGAAAGTCCACATGTATAGCTGCCATTTGTGTTGTTGAAAAAAGGTATTTATCATGAATAAGTCATTGTTCTTGCAAAATTCTATCATTCACTCGCCAGCATCATTTCTATGACCAAGACCATATTTTCCAACTACCAGTGATTCTTCTTTGTTTCCAACTTTTGCATTCTAATCACTAGTGATAATTAACATATCTTGATTGCATGTTTGGCCAATTTCAGACTGTAGAAGTTGGTAAAAATCTTCAGTTTCCTCATCTTTGGCTTTGGGGGTTGGTGCATAAATTTGTATAATTGTAATATTAACTGATCTTCCTCATAGGCATGTGGATATTACCCTGTCATTGACAGTATTGCAGGATAGATCTTGAAACAGCCTTTGTGATGATGAACACCATGCCATTCCTCTTCAATATGTCATTCTCTGGCATAGTAGATCACATGGGTTGTCTGATTCAAAATGGTCAAAACTGGTACATTTCAGCTCATTAATGCCTAGGATGCAGATCTTTATGCATTCCACTTAATTTTTGACAACTTCCAATTTTCCTAGATTCATACTTTGTACATTCCCCGTTCTAATTATTAATGGATATTTGCAACTGTTTCTTCTTATTTTGAGTTGTACCACATCAGCAAAAGGAGGTCCCAAAAGCTTTACTCCATCCACGTCATCAAGGTCTGCTCTATTCTGAGGAGGCAGCTCTTCCCTAATTGTATTTTGAGTGCCTTCCAACCTGAGGACCTCATCCTCTGGCACTATATCAGACTATATTTCAGGGGTATTTTTCAGTCATGTATCACCAGTGTTTCATCACTGTTCATAAAGTTTTCACTGGCCAATTCTTTGAGAAGTGGATGGCCTCTTCCTTTTTCTGAGTCTGTCTTAGGGTGGGAGCTCTGCTGAAACCTGTCCACCATGGCTAACCCTGTTGGTACAGGTGGCACAGCCTCCAGCCTCACAGCAACACACAAGCCACCACAGGACAACAAACTGACAGACGAGTTCATCTCCATTAGCTGTTCCAAACTGCCCCACTACCGCTTCTTGGCCTTCTCTTCCAGTTTTGGCCTTCCAAAAGCCATCCATCCCCACATCCCAGCCTTCCCTACCAGTTCCAATCTTCAAAAAGCTGTGTTCCCCGACCTCCTGGCCATCTCTACCAGTTCCAGCCCTCCAAAAGGCTGTCTGCTACTGCCTGCTGGCTGTCCCTACCCTTTAGGAGGTTAGAAGTCCAAATTCTGAGCCCTACTTCTAGAGGAAGGCTTTCTTTAGCTATTGGCTCTAGGTTTGGGCTGAATTCTCTAGAAAAGGAAAACCAGCAAAACATGTATATGCATATATAGAGATTTATCTCAAGGAAATGGCTCACACAGTTGGAGAGCTGGAAAATCCTAAGTTGATGGGTCAGATGTCTGGCTAAAGGTTTTTCCTGACTCATATAGTTGTAAGAACTGAGGAATCCTGTATCAGCAGGTTAGAGGGCAGGTTGCTGGCTATTGAGGCTGACAAATCCAAGATCAGCAGGTAAAAAAGCAGCCTATAGGCTCACAAATTGTGGAGGATACAAATTCCAAGATTGGCAGGCAGTATGGCAGGCCACTGGCTCAAATCCAAAGTATCATAGGTCAGATCCAATGCAGGATCCAGACTGAACAAAAAACCAGAAAGCCTTTATGAGAATACCCATTTATTTAGTATGCAAGCCACAACCCTTAGCAAGGAAATTCCCTTTTAACTGATTGACTACTCACAGCAGATGTCATCATAGAAGTGATCACATTATATCAGATTTCATCAAAGGTGATGACTACTTAATTACATAACTGACAATCCACTGGGAATCTTGGGTCAATAAAGTTTCCACACAACCTTAACCATCACAGTCTATATAACTTGTCAACTTGGCACCTGTACACATCTCCCACCAGAGCTCCTAAATAATACATCAAATCTAAATAAAGACAGCTATAATGCAATATTCGTGCCTATCTCTCAGTTTGTCATACTGTGGTGAGTGTTGTTGTGAGGCTGGAAGCTATGCCACCAGTATTTCAAAAACCAGGAGGGGCACCCATGGTAGACAGGATTCAATGGTGCTTTCAGACTAAGACAGATTTGGGAGAAGGATGGGGCCATAGACTTCTGAAAACACTGGCCATTGAACACCTTATGAACAGCAGTGAAACTCTATCTGCTATATAACTGGAATTTTATTTTATGAATATCTGTGAAACAATGTCTGATATAGTGACAAAGATGAGACCCTCAGTTTTGAAGGCACTCAAAATGCAATTAGGGAAGACCTGCCTCCCCAAAGTAGAGTTATGATGTAGAGGGAGTAAATTCTGGGACCTTCATTTGCTGACGGGGCATAACTCAAAATGGGAAGACACAGCTGCAAACATTCATTAATAATTGGAACACAAAATATGCAAAAAGAGAACCTACAGAAGGAACAAAAAACCTTTTGATGCTCATAAGATTTTAATTTTTGGATAGTCCCAGTATCTAGTTTATGTTCTGCAGTCTGTGCATTTTTATTATGATTTTTATTATGTTATTATGGTGGGTAGTCAATTTATTCCATAAATTAGGTCCTCTAAGTTTACCCCTAGTTTTCCTTTGATAATCTTTATACTTTTAGGCTTTATGTTTAGGTTTTTGATCCATCTTGAGTTAGCTTTTGCAGAAGGTGTGAGGAATGGATCTTGTTTCATTTCTGTGCAAATGGATATCTAGTTTTCTGGCCCTATTTGATATAGAGATTGTATTTTCCCCATTTAATGGATTTCAGCCCTTTATCAAAGATCACCTCTCCATAGGTGGATATATCTACTTCTAGGTTCTCAATTCTGTTACCTTTCTCTATGCATTTGTCATTGTACTGATACCAGGCTGTTGTCACCACCATAGGTGTGTAGTAGGTTTTGAGGTTAAGAGAGTGAATCCTCTTATTCTTTCCTTCTTTAGTAGTGATTTGTTTATACAAGTTCTCTTTCCTTTATGTATAAAATTAATGATTGTTTTTTTTTCCATCTCCTCATAAAATGTTAATGAAATATGGATGGGAATTGCATTATATCTGTAGATTGCTTTGGTTGGTGTGGTAGTTATGTGTCAACTTGCCTGGGCCTCATGTTGAGTGGCTGGGCAGCTGGATTTAGTTATTCTCCTTAATGAGACTGCTAAACAACTTCAAGGTGGAATCTACTGTGAGCAGCTGAGTAGCTGCTTTAGGGAAGTGTTCTGCTTCTTGTATCTAAGAAGAAGTTTTGAGAAAGGCCTCTGACCTTTTTGGCATGTTTGGACCTGCATATACCTAGCTGAGTCTTCATTCAGAAGCCTGCCATATTGCCTGCCAATCTTGGAACTGTTTCTGGACTTGAACTGGTAGCCTGCCATATTGCTTAATAATCTTGAGACTATGCCATTTTACTTGTCAGCTTTGGGTTTGTCAGCCTCAGCAGAAAGTAGCTGCCTGAGTTAAGAGAAGCCTCCAGTTTCAGTGGGCCGGGAGCAAAAGGCAGAGCTGAAACTCAAAGTCAAGGGGCCTTTACCCAGCCCCTAGAGCTGGCATATTATTTTTCACATTAAATTTTTTCATTGAACTCAGACTTCTAGCCTCCTAAACTATAGGAGAATAAACCCCTGTTTATTAAGGCCATCCACTTGTGATATTTCTGTTACAACAGGCCTAGAGAACCAAAACAGTTAGTACTGATATTTTCACAGTGTTCAAATTCCTATCTATGAACATGATGTGTTCTTCCATTTCTATTGGTTTATTTTAGTTTCTTATAGGACTATTTCTCAGTTTTCTTCATACAAGTCTTTTGGGCCACAGGAAAGATTTATTTCTAAGTATTTTATCTTTTTGGTAGCTGTTATAAATGGTATTGTTTTCCTTTTCAGAGGAATTACTTTTCTAATGTTGAACTATCCTTGCACACCTGGTATGAATCTCCCTTAGTCATTTGTATTATTATTATTTTTTTTTTTTCTCAAATAGTGTTGGACTTTATTACCTAGAGTTTTGTTGAAGATTTTTGCATCTATATTCATAAAGGATATTGACCTGTAGGGTTCCTTTTCAGTGGTGTCTTTGCCTGGCTTTGGTATCAAGTTTATACTTGCTTTCCTAAAATGAATTTGGAAGCATTCCATCCTTTTATATTTTCTGAAATAGTTTGACTAGGACTGGTGTCAGCTCTCCTTTGAATGTTTCATAGAATTCTCCAGTGAAGCCACACCATCTGGGCTAGGAACTTTTGCTGTTGCTATTAGTTAGGTGGTTTTTTTGTTTTGTTTTGTTTTTGTCTTCTGTTTGTTTGTTTTTTATGACCTGTTCAATTACTTCTTTTCTTATGGGACTCTTCCAATTTTCTACCTCAGTCTATGTTAGTTTAGTTATGTTATGTGTATCTAGAAATCTATCCATTTCTTCTAGGTTTTCAAATTTGTTGGATTGCAGTATTTCATAGTATTCTGTTATCCTTTTAATTTTGGTTGGTTTTGTTACGGACATCACCCATTTCATTTCTTATTCATATTATTTATATATTATCTTTCTTTCCCTTAGTTTAATTTGCCAGTGGTTTGTCCTTTCTACTTTTAAACTTTTTGAAGAACCAACTTCCAGTCTTCTTGATTCTTTATATATTTCTGTTTAATTTTTGTGCTCTACTCTTTGTTATGTCCTATTTTCTATTTTTAGTCTTATAAGTTTATTTTAATCTTGAGATTTCTTTTTTCTAGGTTGTTGATTCCTGGATGATATTGTCATGTGTCTCAATTTAGGCTTTTGTCTTCTATTACTGGTTTGCTGTCCAAAGGACAGACTTTAGCATTTCTTGTAAAGTCATTCTAGTTTTTACAAATTCCCTTAATTTCTGTTTGTCTGGAAATGTTCTAATTTCCTCCATCATATTTGAGGGACAATTTTGCTGGATATATAATTCTTGATTAGGAATTTTTTTTTTCTTTCAATATTTTATATATGTCATCCCACTCTCTTCTTGCTTGCATGGTTTCTACTGAGATATCAAGCTTAGTCTTATTGGTTGTGTTTAGTAGGTCACGTTTCACTTTTCAAAGCTGCTCTCAGGATTCTATCTTCATCTTTGGTTTTGAAAAGTTTGATTATGATATGTTTTGGTACCTTTCTTTTAGGTTCTCTCCTTTATGACATTTATTGAATTTCTTGAAAAGATATCTTTTCATCTTTCATGATATAAAGCAAGTTTTTGGCTAACAATTCTTTGACATTTTTTTTTTCTGTCTTTTATTTTTATTTTATTTTACCTCCTTCTGTTCTGGACTGTTCTGTTCATATGATTATATTCTCTTGATATTTTCACGCATTGTTCTTAGGCTTTCTTCATTAATTTCCATTCCTTTTTTTTTTTTTTTTTTTTTTATGTTTGCACATACCTACCAGTGTCAAGGGATTTGTCTTTTAGCTGGCTAATCTGTTTTTCAGTTGATTCAATTCTACACTGTTTTCCTTCCAATGTATTATCTATCCATGTAATTTTAGTGCTAATATACTAGATTTTTATTGGTTTATTATGTGATTTTTAATTGTCTGTTTACTTTGACATTTAGCTCGTGTGTGTGGTGTGTGTGTGTGTGTGTATGTATATATTTGTATTCTTCTAGGATACTCTTTTTGTTTTCCTTGATTTTATTTATGGTTTCCTTAAGGTCTTGGAAGGAGAGAGCTAGAGAGATAGATAAATTAGAGAGAGAGAGAGAGAGAGAGAGAGAGAGAGAGATCCACCACTCATTAGTCAGTTTGCTGTACAGTGGTGGCCTGCATGCTACTGTGAGGCTGGAGGCTATGTCAAATACCAACATGGTTACCCACAGTAGACAGGTTTCAGTGGAGCTCCCAGACTAAGAAAGATTCAGAAGGAAGTGCCCATCAGTGAATTGGCCAGTGAAAACATTTTGAACAGCAGTGAAACACTGTCTGATATATTACTGGAAAACATTATGAATAGCTCTGAAACACGGTCTGATATGGTGCTGGAAGATGAGACCCTCATGTTGGAAGTCACTCAAAATAAACTGGAGAAGAGCAGCCTCCTCAAAATAGAGTTGACCTTAATGATGTGGTCTGTATAAAGCTTTTGGGGCTTCCATTTGCTGATGTGGCATGACTCATAATGGGAAGAAACAGCTGCATACATCCATTAATAATCAGAAAATAAAATATACAAAGTATGAATCTAGGAAAATTGTAAGTTGTCAAAATGAAATGGAATGCTTAAAGATCGATATCCTAAGCATTGGTGAGCCATTTTGAGTCAGACAATTGTATGATCTACAATGACAGGAACAACAAATAAAAAAGGAAGAGCGAGTCATTCATTGTCCAAAAAAAAAGTTTCAAGATCCATCCTGATGTATAACACTGTCAGTAATAGGATAATATCCATATGTCTATAAGGAAGACAGGGAGCTCTGGTAGCATAGTGGATAAGACACTTGCCTGCTAACCAGATGGCTGGTGGTTCAAACCCACCAACCACTCCTCGGAAGGAAGGTTGGGCAATCCTACTTCCGTAGTGATACTGCCTTGGAAACCCAAGGAGGGGTCACTATGAGTCGGGGCTGACTCGACGGCACATAACAACAACAACAACATAAGGAAGACAAGTTAATATGACCACCACCAACAACAACAACAATCATTCAAATTTAGGCACCAACCACCAACGCCAAAGATGAATTATAGATTTTTCATCAACTTCTGCAGTCTAAAATTGATCAATCATGCAATCAAGATGTATTGATTATTAGTGGTGATTGGAATGTGAAAGTTGGAAACAAAGAACACCAGTAGTTAGAAAACATGGCCTCACCACAATGCCAGAGATTGCATGATAGAATTTTTCAAGACCAATGACTTATTCATTGCAAATACCTTTTTTAACATAAATAGCAGCTACACATGTGGACCTTTCCAGATGGGATATATAGGAATGAAATAAAATACATCTGTGCAAAGAGGTGATGGAAAAGTTCAATAGCTTCAGCCAAAATAAGGAGAGGAGCTGACCGTGGAATTGACCATCAACTACTCACATGCAAGTTGAAGTTGAAGTTGAAGACAATTAAAACAAGTGCAC
The DNA here is from genome assembly GCF_000298275.1 of Orycteropus afer afer. Lineage (NCBI taxonomy): Eukaryota > Metazoa > Chordata > Mammalia > Tubulidentata > Orycteropodidae > Orycteropus > Orycteropus afer. The sequence goes on along the minus strand of NW_006921866.1, from coordinate 279,507 downwards.
AAGAGCCAAAATATGACCTTGATTACATCCTCCTTGAGTTTAGGGACCATCTGAAGAATGGATTTTTTTTAAGGTTTTTATTGTGATTTGGGTAAAAGTTTACACAGCAAATTCACTTTCCAAACAGCATTTCACATAGAGGCTGTCTCAAGAAATTGACTGAAATTTTCCACAATGCAACAGCTCTCTTCCCATTTCTTCCCCATAGTTACCTCTTCCCTGTGTCTTCACTGCATGTACTACTGACCCTCGAGCTGTTTTCCTGTGCATACACAGCCCTTCTATTCTCCCACAACTGATCTCTCCAAGGAGTGTATCTATGTAATGTAAATATTCAGCTCATATGCCTGTCTTTTGTTTGGCTGGAAGCCACAGGAGTGGGTTCAATTCCAGACCTGAAGGACAGCTAGGGGCCATAGTGTCAGGGGTTCCACCAGGCTCTATCAGACCAGAAAACCTGGTCCCTTTTTTTTATGATTTTGAGTTTTGTTCCACATTGTTCTCCCATTCTTTCCAGGATCTCCTACATAGATTCCCCTCCGACTGGTTGACGGTGGTAGCCAGGCACCATCTAGTTCTTCTGGTCTCATAGTTGTATAGGTTGAAGATCATGTGGTGTACAAGTCCCTTGGACTAATTGTTTCCATAAGTCTTTGGTTTTTGAAGAATAGATTTTATGAATTGTAAACCAATGATCAAAAACCAGACAAATTGTGGGAAGATATCAAGCTCATCATGCATGGAAAAAAAAAAAAAAAACAAAACAGAAAGTTATTAAAAAGATAGGAGAGGAAGAAAAGACCAAAATGTATGTCAGATAAGACTCTGAAGAGAGTACTTAAAACAAATGGAATAAATGAGAAGACAAAAGATCTGAACAGAATATTTCAAAGAGCAGCTCAAGAAGACAAGATCAATTATTATAATGAAATGTGCAAAGAGCTGGAGTTAGAAAACCAAAGAGGAAGAACATGCTCAGCATTTCTCAAGCTAAAAGAACTGAAGGAAACATAAAGCTTTGAACTGCAATACTGAAGGATTATATGGGCAAAGTATTGAATGGTGCAGGAAAGATCAAAAGAAGATGGAAGGAATACACAGAATTACTGTACCAAGAAGAAATGCTTGATGTTCAACTGTTTCAGAAGGTAGAATATGATCAAGAACCAATGGTATTGAAGGAAGAAGTCGAAGGTGCACTGAAAATAATGGTGAAAAACAAAGCTCCTGGAATTGATGGAATACCCACTGAGATATTTCAACAAATGGGTGCAGTGCTGAAGTCATTTATTTGTCTATGCCAAGAAATTTGGAGGACAGCTACCTGGAGAACTGATTGTAAGGGATCAGGATTTATACCCTTGCCAGAGAAAGGTGATCCAACAGAATGTGGAAATTTTGAAACACTATCATTAATATCACACACAAGTAAAGTGTTGCTGAAGATAATTCAAAAATGGTTGTAGAGGGATATTGACAGGGGACTTCCAGAAATGCAAGCTGGATTCAGAAGAGGATGTGGAACAAGGTATATCATTGTTGATGTCAATTTGATCTTGGCTGAAAGCAAAGAATAGCAGAAAGATGTTTATTTGTCTTTTAATGACTATGCAAAGGCATTCAACTCTATGGATTATAACAAGTTATAGATAACATTGAGAAGAATGATATTACAGAACACTTAATTGTGCTCATGAAGAATGTGTACATAGGCCAGACGTTTCATTCAAACAGCACAAGGGGATACTGCATGGTTTAAAATCATGAAGGGTATATGTGAGGGTTGTATTTCACCATATTTGTTTAATCTGTATGCTGAGCAAATAATCTGAGAAGCTGGACTTTTTGAAGAAGAACATGGCATCAGGATTGGAGGAAGACTCATAAACAACCTGCAACATGCAACTGACACAACCTTGCTACCTAAAAGTGAAGATGACTTGAAGTATTTACTGATGAAGCTTAAAGACTACAATGTGCAGATTGGATTACATCTCAAAATAAAGAATATAAAAATTCTTACAACTGAATCAATAAGCAGCATTATTATAGAGGAAGAAAAGATTAAAGTTGTCAAAGATTCTTATTACTTGGTCCCAAAATCAACACCAATGGAAAAAGTAGTCAAGAAATTTGCATTGCACTGGGCAAATCTGCTGCAAAACACCTCTTTAAAGTGCTGAGGAGCAAAGATGTCTCTTTGAAGACTAAGGTGTGTCTAACCTAAGACATGATATTTTCAATAGCCTCATTTGCATGTGAAACCTGGATAATGAATAAGGAAGACTAAAGAAGAATTGATGTTTTTGAGTTGTGGTGTTGGCGAGGAATACTGAAAGTACCCTGGAGTACCAGAAGAACTAACAAATCTGTCCTGGAGGAAGAGCAGCCATAAAGCTCCTTGGAAAGAAAAATGGCCAGACTTTTTCACACTTACAGTGATCATGTTGTCAGAAGGAACCATTCACTGGAGATGTATATCATGCTTGATAAAGTGGAAGGTCAACAAAAAAGGGGAAGGCCCTCAACAATATGGATTTACACAGTCGTTGCAATGATAGGCTCAGGTATAGCAACGATTGTGAGGCTGGCACGGTATCAGGCAGTTTCATTTTGTTGTATATAGGGTTGCTATGAGTCAGAGCCAACTCAACAGTACCTAACAACAACAACAACATAGAGAGATAAACAGATAGACAGACAGACAGATAGGTAGGTAGATAGATGATAGATAGGTAGGTAGGTAGATAAAAACAAACCAAACCAAATCCACTGCCATCGAGTTGATTCCAATTCATAGCGACCCCATTAGTTTTCCAAGATTATAAATCTTTACAGAAGTAGATTGCCTCATTGTCCTACAGTGGAGCAGCTGATGAGCTTAAACCACTGATCTTGTGGTTAGCAACCAAATTCCTTATCCACTATGCCACCAGAGCTCCATATATATACATATACATATATATATATAAGTGTATATACATATATATATATGTGTGTGTGTGTGTGTGTGTGTGTGTGTGTGTACACACACATATGTATATATTTGAATTCCTTATCTGGTAGTTCTATTGCTTGTTCTAACTTTTGGGAGATTTTATAGTTCTTTATTGTGGTCACTTGTTTGTGCTATCTTGTCCCGTTTCTTTGTTTGAATTGCAGTTGTCTGTTGCCATTTAGACATTTTGGAGTTATTGTTTTTATTTGTTGATTTGTTGATTTATTTGTTTTTTGTTTCACCCTGACTTTTTTTATTTTATTTTATTTTTTTGCTTTGTTTTGACATGGGAGGTCTGGTGGCTTAGTGCCTAAAGCATTTGACTGCTGACCAGAAGGCTGGCAGTGCAAACCCATCAGCCATTCCTCAGAAGGAAGGTTGGGCAATCTACTTCTGTAGTGATCGCTCCTCAGAAACCCAAGGAGAGGTCACTATGAGTCAGATCCAACTCTGACTCATATGTTTGTTTTGACATATCCAGGCAGGTGAGGCCAGCATGCTTCTTTTGTTGGGGTGCTCCACACTTGTTTCTGAGGGGGTGGAATAGCTGGTGGGAATGCAAGCATGGGTTTTTGTTTGTTGTGAAGAGGAATAGTGGTTGGGCTTAGCAGGTTTTGTCCACCATCTGTTGTTGATTTAGTCATGCAGAGTCAGGTGGTGGAACTAGACTATTAAGTGAGGTGATAGGTGGTAAGTGTGTTAGATATGTCTGATTAGTGGAGGATTAATGTCTGACTCCCATTAGATGGGGCAGAGGAAAAAAAAAAGAAGAAAATAATGAAAGACAAGGGGAAATGGATGAGAAGGAAGACAGGAAAAATAGAAGTAGAAGAAGGGGGAGAAATCAACAAATCAAAAGGTAGAAAAAAAAAAAGGAGAAAAAGTAAAGAAAAAAATGGAGTGGGGCTCATGGCACTATGGTCAGCCTGCTACAGTGGCAGCAGGGACTGGGACACAATCAATAGAAACACAATCCCATGTTGTATAAGTGGGAGCCTGGTGTGTATATACACTCTGCTGACTGAGGAGGTGGCAGTGAAGTGAATTTTGAATTCAGTGGTGACAATCCCCATCAATGGCATGGTGCAACAGGTGTCTGGTTGCTGGTGGGAGGAGGTGGTCCAAGGAACCAGCCATACAGAGAGAGTCAGGTGCCATCTCTAGCATCTGGTTTGGTGGAAGTGGGAAAAGAGCTCACCCCTTGTCACTGGGAAGGTGAGGTTGGGAAGTTAAGAAGTCTGTCCAGTTGCAATACACTGGTATGGGCCTGGTGCAGTTCTAGGTACATAGCTAATTATCCAATTCCAGCACAAACTCAATCAAGTGGGTGGCCAACCAGAGTCCAGCATTTCCAAACACCCCCACAGATCTTCCCCTTCACAGGAGCCCTCAACCCAAATGACTAGTGTTTATTAGCAGTGAGTTGTTTCATCCCTATTCAGCAGCTCCCTTCTTGTTCTGTGGTCACCTGTGGCATAGAAAAACTCACAAGTTTCCTTATACTTTCTTTTTCTGGATCCAGTGAATATTCTGCTGAACTGGATTCCCTCCAGACCTGTCCATGTTTTATCTTTGTCACAGGGTGGATTCCATGAAGTTGATTTCTCCTCACCTGTGTATGATGACTTCTGTGTCTCAAAATGGCGATTTTTTCATCAAGCCCTTTCTTCTCTCTCTGGAGACAATCTCCATGTTCCATCTCCCTTTCCAATCAGCTCTAAGTCTAATTTTTTATCCTGTCATTTGATGCTCAGAATTCCAGGATCATTATATGTATCTCTTACACTCAGTTTTTCTGGATCTTTTTTTTTGTAGAGGTATTAGGCAGAATGTCATTAAGGTGCCATCTTTTCTCTGCCTCCTGTGAGTCTTTTTCCACTATCGGGAAGGATAGATGCACTTCATGAGGAATATTATGTCATATTCTGTACTACTGGACTCCTAGAAATTTCACTGAGATGGAAGGCACTTCAATATTTGTTCAGTTAATTTTCTACATCTAGGACTCATAGCAAAGTGCCTAAGGACTTGACTGCTAACCAGAAGGCTGGTGGTTCAAACCCACTAGCCACTCCTCGGAAGGGAGGTTGGGCAATCTACTTTCATAGTGATATCGCCTCAGAAACCCAAGGAGGGGTCACTATGAGTCAGGACCCACTTGATGGCACGTAACAACAACAACAACAACAACAACACTCAAATAAGGAGCTCTGGTGGCAAAGTGCCTAAGGCATTTGACTGCTAACCAGAAGTTTGGTGGTTTGAACCCACTCCACAGAAGGAAGAAGGGACAATCTACTTCCATAAAGATTTACCATCTCAGAAACCCATTGGGGGTCACTATGGGTCAGAATCAACTCAATGACAGTGAGTTTCATTCTTTTGAGCATGCAAATGTCTTACCACTAAGTCTGGAGTCACTGATAATTCTTCCCTACTATGTTCAATTAGCATAAAGTCATCAATTTAATGGACCAATGCGACATCTTGTGAAGGGAAAGGTGATCAAGGTCCCTGAAGACTAAATTATGACATAGACTGTAGTCTATGTCATAATTTAGAACCTTGATATAGAGCAGTGACAGTGTTTTGCTGGCCTTGGCTGCTGAAGGCAAACTGTTTCTTGTGATCCTTCTAAACTAGAATTGAGGAAAAACATTTCCCAGATCAATAGCTGTATACTAGAAGATGTATTAATTTGCTCAAGCAATGAAATCACATTTGGAACAGCAGCTTCAATTGGAGTCATCTTCTTGTTAAGTTTATGATAATCCACTGACCACTGTCAGTGTCTAAGATCCATTTTTACTTTTTTTTTTTTTTTTGCATAGGCCAAAAAAGTGAATTAAATGGGGATATGGTAGGAGTCACCTCCTCTGCACCCTTTGTGTACTTGATAATGTCACTAATCTCTGTAATCTCTCCAGGAACACAATATTGCTTTTGGTTTACTATTGTCCTAGATAGTATCAGTTCTAATGGTTTCCACTTGATGCTTTTTACCATAATAGCCCTTACCCCATGTATCAGACGTCTAATTTGGAGGTTCTACCAGTTGCTGAGTATGTCCTTTCCAATTATGCATTCTGGAACTGGGGAAATCACTACAGGATGTATTCAGGAACCTGAGCTAAGACTCCATTAATAAAGTCACCTCCATATGCTTCTACTCTGACTGGTAGACCACAGTGACATTTTGGGTCTCCTGAAATTAGTATCACTTCAGAGCTAATGCTCAGTAATCCTTTGAAAGTCTGATGATTTCCTTCTGCACAATGAATGATCACACTCATAAAAGGATGTAGTTCCCTTTGGAGAAGACTGAGAGAAAGAATAACAGTACAAATACTTAGTAGTGTAGTGGGATCTTTTCTCAAGGGTACCTGACCTCTCCTTCATTCAAGGGATTTTGGGTCTGTAAACTGGCTCAAGTATGGAAATAGATAGAGGAGTCATGACTTTCTATTCTGGATAAGCAAGTTAGACTGCCTTTCCCTTGACCTAGAATTCTTCTTCTTGTACAGATGAAGTAAATATTTAGTAGATTTACCATCTATTTTGCTCAATGGCACACCATGTCTAAGTAGCCATGAACAAAAGTCTATATGAGTCAGATTATTCTGAGTACTGCTTTGATTCTGTTGTCCATTATGATAACCACTACCACTTTGTCTTTATCATTTAGGTGCTGTTACATGGGCCCTATCACTATGGGATCAAATCAGCCCCATTGTAATTAGGTGTCTTAGTTAAATTACGGTAGTTCCCACTGTCAAATATGACTTACAGAAAATAGAAATCACAGTAATCTTCAATGACACGTGAACTCCATTCACAAATTTGTTTCTCACCATTGTGGTTAAAGGTGTGTCCTCTGGGCACTCCATGTGTGGATTTCTGGCTCTAACCTGATAAGTTGACTCTAACCTGCCAATTTCCCTGAGCCTTTGGATATCTTTTTCTATAGTATACAAAGGCAGATCTGGTACTTCAACTTGATTTTGTGTAGGCCACTGTATAATCCCTACTTCAAAGAACCAACCAAATAAAATATTAGATCCTTTCCTTACATCCTGAGCTGAAACACTGAATGAACAATCTGTGCTTAGAGGACCCATATCAACCAACTCTGAATGATCCAACTTTTTGTTGCTTGCACCATCCTCCACACCCTTAGTAGCCATTCACACATACTGTCTCACCACTCATCTATCAGTTTGGCATAGTCTGGTGGCTTCAGTGGAGATTTCAGACTAAAACAGAGAAAGACGAAGGATGTGGCAGTCCATTTCTGAAAACAATTGGCAACTTAAAACTTATGAAGATGTCACTTTGAAGACTAAGGTGTGCTTGATCCAAGCCATGGTATTTTCAATAGCATCATATTCAGTGAAAGCTGTACAATGAATAAGGAAGACCAAAGAATTTATGCATTTGAGTTGTGGTGTTACAAAGAATATTGAAAATACCATGGAATGACTGAAGGAGAAAGAAATCTATCCTGGAAGAAGTACAGCCAGAATGTTCCTTAGAAGTGAGAATGGCCAGACTTCGTCTCACATAATTTGATAATGTAGTCAGAAGGGACTGGTCCCTGGAGAAGGATATCAAGCTTGGTAAAGTACAGGGTCAGCAAAAAAGGAGGAGATCCTCAACTAGATGGATTGACACAGGGTTGCAACAATGGGCTAACAAAAGTTATGAGGATGGCACAAGACAGTGTTTCCTTCTGTTGTATATAGAACCAACTCACTGGCACCTACCAACAACAACACATACTCTCTAGGTTTCTGTCAGTAGATATGAGAAAAATCAAACAGTTCTTTTGGAGTGTATTCCTGGGCAATACTTTGTACTTCGTCTTTTGGGGCTTGCTGAAACTAAAGTCTAGCTATAGGTCTAAAAGCAAAAATGGGTGGTTGAAGTGGTTCTTGAGAACTTTCAGAAATGCCTCAGTAGATGCCTTTAGACATACCCCAGGCAATATCTCAGATAACTATTCATCAGACACAACTAAGTTCATCTCGTCAGATGGAGGTCAGTAAACTGGTTTTGTTGGCAGGAATGATTCCATGGAATCTGGGGGAACAATATCACCCCTCAAAAACCAAAGCTCTCTGATTTTCTGAATATATGTCTGCATCCCAAGTTTCAGGATAACACTTAGTCCCAATCAATGCCCTAATTTTAACTTCAGACACCATTGGATGTTGGGAATTCATTTGGTGTTGTAATTCAGCCATTCTTACACTAAGATTTTGGGTTTAGTTCTTGGAAATATCATGATGTTACATATCGGTCAGGTTGTAAGCATTTTCATTTTCTTTATGTTTAGATGTAATCTACACTGAAGGTTGTAGTCTTTGATCTTCATCAGTAAGTGCTTCATGACTTCTTCATTTTCAGCAAAGCAAGATGGTGTTATCTACATACTGTTGTTGTGTTGTTAGGGGCTATGGAGTTGGCTCCAACTCATAGCAACCCTACGTACAACAGAATGAAACACTGCCTGGTCCTGCACCATTCTCACAACTGCATATTGTGGGTTGTTAATTATATTTCTTCTAATCTTGATGCCCAATTCTTCTTCATATAGTCCAGCTTTCTGGATTAATTGCTCAGCATACAGATTGAATTAGTATGATAAATGGATACAACCCTGATGCACATATTTCCTGATTTAAAACCATGAAATATCCCTTGTTCTGTTTTATGAACTGCTCTTTGTCTATGAAGAGGTTCCTCATGCACACTATTAAGTGTTCTAGAATTCCCATTATTCACAATGTTACTCATAATTTGTTACCATCCATATAGTAGAATGTCTTTGTATAGTCAATGAAACACAAGTAAACATCTCTCTGGTATTCTCTTCTTTCAGCCATGATTCATCTGCCATCAGCAAATATAACCCTCATTCTCTGTCCTTTTAATCTTTTAAAATTTATTTTTGAATTTATTTCAATATACTGCTATAACCATTTTTAATTATCTTCACCAAAATTTTACTTGTGTGCGACATTCGTGATATTATTTGATAATTTCTACATTATGTTGTGTGACCTTTCTTTGGAATGGGCACAAATATGGATCACTTCCAGTTGGTTGGCCTAGATAAGTGAGTTCTTCCAACACTGCATCCATTTGTTTAAACAAATCAATCAGTATTCCATCAATTCCTGAAGTCTTATTTCTCCAATTTCTTCAGTACAGTTTGTACTTTTCTTTCAGTACCATCAGTTCTTGATCATATGCTACTTCCTGAAATGGTTGAATATTGACCAATTTTTTTTTTTTTTTTTTTTTTGGTACAGTGGTTTTTTATATTCTTTCCCTCTTTTTTTTTAATGTTTCCTTCATTGTTCTATATTTTGCCCTTAGATTCCTTCAGTATCGCAAATTTGAGGTTTGAATTTTTTGTTCAGTTATTTCAACTTGAGAAATGATAAATGTATTCTTTCCTATTGGTTCTTAACTTCAGGTGTTTGCATTTTTCATTATAATATTTCACTTTGTCTTCTCAAGACACCATTTGAAATAATCTGTTTAGCTCTTTTACTTTATCATTTCTTCTGTTTGCTTTAGCTACATTACATTTGAGATGAAATTTCAGTGTCTTCCGATCTATTCTTCACAGCAAATAGCACCATATATACTAGGTTGAATGACCTGTACATAATCTTAAAAAGTATGTGTGTGGTTCACCATAATTTTAAAGACAATTTTCCCCAAAATAATCTTTTTAATGGATCTTATTTAAAGAGTCAGTTAAGTATCTATGGCTTCAAATATCAAGGCAACAATATTTGCATGTTAAATTAACCAATAGCCAGAGGTGTGCTGGTTAATAATATTAAATTATGCATTAATTAAAAAAGAAGAAGAAGAAGAAGGCAGCCCTGATTGGTTCTATTTTCCTATTTCCATGGTATAAAATCTTCCACCTTGACTGATTTTAAACCACTGTTGGGATATCACTGAGTATGAAGTTTGGAAGAAATAAATACAATCAGCTCTCACTAGATCATGTAAGCAGTTCTAGTACAGACTTCCCAAGTACTAGAACTCGGAATGGAAAAACAAACAAACCTGAAGTAAAAGCTAAATTTTCAAACAAAAATAAATTTAGAATATTTAAAGTTAATTTAAATTTATTAATAAGAAAACTTACTATAGAAAGTGATATAGCAAATGACATTTCAAAGAAATTGCTGACTTAATTTTAAAACAAATCAAATTAAAAAGTGAAATCAAGATTACTTGTACTGGGTACATATTTTGGGACACTACAACACAAGGGAATGTGTCTTACCTAGTGATGTTCTTGCTGGAACAGCATCCTTATTGATCCAGAAAGACACCCAGGATAGGACGACGATTAGTGTGCAGGGAATGTAGGTCTGGATGGTGAAGTACCCCATTCTTCTGCTCAAGTCAAAGTAGACGGACATCACCACATAATCACCTAAAACAGAGCAAAGATAGCATTATGACACTTTTCCAAAATCTAGTGTGCTCACATTTAAATCAAGGGTTCTATACCTTATCAAGGGGTAAGGAGCACTAGTGCCACAATAATTAAAGTGCTCCACTACTAACCAGAAGATCAGTGGTTCAAACCTGCCAGAGGCTGCTCCAGAGGAGAAAGCTGTGGCAGTCTGCTTCATAAAAATTAAAAAAAAGCAAACTAACTGCCACTGAGTCAGATCTGACTCATAGTGACGTCTCCTTGGGTTTCCGAGGTGGTACCACTACGGAAGTAGATTGCAATCTTCCTTCCAAGGTGTGGCTGGTGGCTTTGAACTACCAGCCTTCTGGTTAGCAGTCAAATGCCTTAGGCACTATGCTGCAAGAGCTTCCTCCATAAAGATCACAGCCTCAGAAAGCCTATGGGATAGTTCTACCTTTGTTCTAGGGGTCACTATGAGTTAGAATTGATGGAATTGACTTGATGGCCATAGGTTTTCACAGAAGAGTTGGAGCACCTGCATGGATCTTATGTTTAAGTGGTTGAGTATTAACCAAGGTTAGGGTATAAAAAACCACCAAGGGGGTCCTTGGAAGAAAAGACTGGCGATCCACTTGTGAAATGACACAGTCATGAAAACTCTATGGAGCATAGATCTACTTCCACACACACAGGGTTTGCTATGAGTCAAAATCAACTGATTATTATTATTATTTATTTTTAAGAAAAGATGTATTCTACCCACTTGAGTTAAAAACAAACAAGCAATCCTACAAAAAAACACCCTTAATTGAATCCTGAAATTTATATAAGCAATGTAACTACTAGAGGAAAGAAAACATTTTTAGCATAATGATTATATTTTCTTCTTTGAAGCATTCTTTAACCTTGCTTCCTGTTCTTATTTAATGCACACAATATATTTTTTTTGTGTGTTTGATGAGGATAGCACATGCTTCTATACTGTATCTCTCTTGCCAGCAGTGAATCCTGAGATTTGCAATAACTTCCTTTTGTTTTTAGGACCTTTATTCATACAAGCCAGAGGGCAATATTCAGGTACTGGATGTTAATAAATGCATATATTCCTCAGAATATATAACCATACCTCAGTGTTGAGACACATGTCTTCTGAATTTTCATTGAACCGTATGGTTTTCCTTCACAGAAGTTACTTCACTTTGTAACTGTTCATTATAATGTCTGTCTCCCTTATCAGACTTCAGCTGCTTGAATCAGTGAACGGTGCCAATTTTAACTCCCTATTGCACCACCAGTATCTAGCATATAGCTTGACTCCAAACAGGTATGCAACAACATTTGTGGAGTAAGTCAATGAATGAGTTGATACATTTTAGGTGTAAAGAGATGATAATAATAATAAAAGAAGCTTTGTGGACTATTTGAGTTAAAACAGGAATTTATGCTGATTATCCCTAGTATATGCTAATAAAAAATACTAAAGAACCCAATAATAATCATATAGCTATGCATAAAAAAAAAAAAAAAAAAA
>NW_006921866.1:262767-267428 GCF_000298275.1 Orycteropus afer afer | reverse complement strand
AAAAAAAAAAAAAAAAACCACGAAATTTCTGATTCTTTTAAAATTATGGCTTACAAGTTGCTTTTAAAATCCTATGTCATTCGTTTTGATGATTCCTAGTGAAATTTCAATTTTTGAAATTAGAAAAAAATACTATGTAATATGTCCCACTTTTCCTATGTATTATTTTTCCTGTATATCTGCTGTACATAGGGTTACTATGAGTTGGAGATGACTCGACAGCACCTAACAACAATTTCCTGTATTTATGTTTTCTTTATACCATTTGAGAGCATCTGATTCCAAGACTATATCTTCCCTCCAAATGAGAAATGAATAAATGAGACCACTTCTCAAACGTTGCTTCTTTTTTCTTTACCAAATTATATTTTGCTCTAAAATACATGGATAATTAAATCTAAATCATGTGTTTTAGTTTAATTATTTGGCTTTCTGCCTGTGTTTCTCTGTTTACTTGACTAATTTAGAGCTGATTTGAAAATAAGGTGTTCTAGAAACCTCGTGCAGATTAACTTAGCAGGATGAATTATTAATACTCAGGCAAGTTATTCTTTTGTATTCTCAAGTTTTACCCTGTGTTCTTCCAAGCTGCCAAGACAGAAAACCTTCACTCTCTCCTCTTTAAAGGAATTGGCATTCTCCCGTAAACTCTGGTGGCATAGTGCCTAAGGCATTTGACTGCTAACCAGAAGGCTGGTGGTTCAAACCTACCCGCCACTGCTCAGAAGGAAGACTGGCAATCTACTTCCCTAGTGATATCATCTCGGAAATCCAAGGAGGGGTCACTCCACAACAGTGAGTTCTTTTTTTAAAAAACCTGCAATATTTCCTGAGTACGGTTATGAATGCCTTATAACACTGCCTTTTGCTGGATTGATGGACTGTTACATGTCTGAGTCAGTCTTGGTTAAGACAGTGATAGTGACTGTTGACATTGCCTGCAGATTTGGGCCTCCAATGGAACATTGTTGTTGTTATGTGCCATCGAGTCGGAGTCGGACCCGACTCATAGCGACCCCTCCTTGGGTTTCCGAGGCAGTATCACTACGGGAACATTAGTCTTCTGAAAGACCAATTGTGTTATCATTGTAAGCTGCCATTGAGTTGAGCCCAGACACATGATGACCCCATGTGTAGAACTGTTCTGTAGTGTATTCTAGGTTACAATCTTTATGGGAGTAGTTCACCAGGACTATCTTCCAAGAAGCCTCTGAATGGATTCAATTTCCAACCTTTAGAAAGCAGTTGATAGCAAACCAGTAGTGCCTCTTTGTCTCCTTGAATATCAATAAGTAGTAATTATTTAGTAATTATTATTGAAAACTTCCAGGTAGTAGAGTCTTGCTGATGATAACTAGATTTTGGTTAAGTCCCTGATATTCTAATTCTCTGTATTGCTTTTTCTGAACATAAGCTATTTAAATTCAGCATTTCATAGGTTAGTTTGGTCTTTGCTTTTGTCCTAATTTAGAACAGGGCAGAGACTATTCAAAAACAGACTATTTTGAATTCCAGTCTAACTTAGAATAGACATAGGCTATGATTGAGGATGAAAGATTTTTAATTTGAGATGACCCCTATTAATGCCCATCTCTTTTTTCCCCTTTTTTTTCTTGTTTCTTTGATCAGAAAATCAAAAACAAATGCAAGCTTCCCTAGTCTAGACTGAAAAAAAAAAAAAAAAAAAAGAGAGAGAGAGAGAAAAAAGATACACTTTTTTAAGTGATAATATTCAGTGGTGCTTTTTCCTCCTATTTTCTATTTTGTGCGTTCTTTCTGAATGTTTTAAATGTTTATAAATTAAAATTTACAAATTATAGTGTTTAAAATAAAGCTAAACAATTTTAGCAACTTCTTTCCTCCTTCTCCAGTAAGTGATTAAGAACCTACACTTTGGCCTTAATGACCTGATTTTTTCTGAAGGTGAACTCTAATTTTGCCTCCAGTTAACAAGATAATTAACTCAATGCAATTCTCTGCTTCCCTTTAGGTCAGAGTCTAAACTTCTTTGGCCTACTTATTATCAATTTCTATTATAAGGTAATAGCCTCTGAGCACCTTTCATCTCTGCCAGCAAATCCAAAGCTCTTCTACCACTGGATTACAGATTCAAACTTGGGAACAGGCCGTTTAAAAGCAAAGCAGCTTCACAATATCAGCCTGATGCCATCTTATCTCTCAGGCCACATCGCTTTTTGTGTTCTTAGAGACTCTTGGGCCAAGGAACCCATAAAATTAAATCCTCTTAAAGTGCCGCATCAGTGACTCCCCAAGCCCAAAAGGTTTAAATGACAACCAAGTAAAAGATGGTTATTTCAGCCAATTCAAATTTATTCTATTGATTCATCTTAACATAAGCTATTTACAGCCACAGTTTATAAACTAGTTTGGCCTCGGCTCCTGTCCTAATTTGGAATGCAATACACACAGGCTATGACAGAGGAGAAAAGACATATCGTTTGAAAAAAGACCTACTAATGTGCATCTTTCTCTTTTTGTTTTTCTTTTTTTTTTCATGAACTTCATTTTCCAGGTTTAGGAGGAAGCAGTTAACATCATTACCAAAGACAATTATGATTTTTTAAAAAACTGTGTTGCTAAATAACCATGTAAAAGCTTTAAAATTCATTTCATTGGGATGTTTTGACTCATTTCAAACATAAAATACTTCCAAACTTAAATGGTTCATGATAGAGAAATCTTTGCATTCAATGAACCCCCAGAGATAATAAAAATAATTATTTTTCTAGTTACCAGTAAAGAGTACCTACTATGGTTGTTGTTGTTATGTGCCGTCCAGTCGGACCCAACTCATAGCCACCCTTCTTTGGGTTGTCGAGGCAGTATCACTACAGAAGTAGATTGCCCCATCTTCCTTCTGAGGAGTGGCTGGTGGGTTTGAACCGCCAGCCTTCTGGTTAGCAGTCAAGTGCCTTAGGCACTATGCTACCAGAGCTCCTCCTATTATGGTTAGCACATATTACAGTTAGCACATATTTCCTCTAAATATTCCAAAAGTTCTGTCAAGGGTATGAAAAAAACTGAGACTCAGATATGCTTTAACTTTTTTCTTCTCTCATCTTCATCATTTTTGCCTTTTTGTTGTGAGCTCTCACATCAATTCTGACTTATAGTCACCCATGTGACGGAGTAAAATTGCCCCATAGGGTTTTCTTGGCTGTAATCTCTATGGAAGTAGATCACCAGTTCTTTTCACCATGGAGCCACTGGATGGGATTGGACTACCAACCTTTTAGTTAGGAGATGAGACCACTGTGCCTCCAGGGCTCCTTATTTTTACCTTACTCCACTTAAATATAGTTGAATCACTGTTTTAATAGATTTTTTTCCCACTTAAATATAGTTGAATCACTGTTTTAATAGGTTTACTTTGAATGTATACTTAATGCTATACTTTGCTTTACATCCCTTTCTCTGTTGTTGTTTTTGTTATGTGCCGTCGAGTTGGACCCGACTCATAGCGACCCTTCCTTGAGTTTCCGAGGCAGTATCACTACAGAAGTAGATTGCCCCATCTTCCTTCAAAGGAGTGGCTGGTGGGTTTGAACCGCCAGCCTTTTGGTTAGCAGTCAAGTGCCTTAGGTACTACACTAACTTATTTAACTCAACATTTATAATTAATTATTGTTATGCCTAGAACACTGTTATGTAAAAAATTAAGACTATGGGATCCTAAAAAGAACTCTGGTGGTGTAGTGCCTAAGGCATTTGACTGCTAACCAGAAGATGGAGGTTCAAACCCACCAGATGCTCCACCAAAGGAAGATGGGGCAATCTACTTCTGTAAAGATTTATTCCCTTGGAACTCTAGTGGGGGTCACTATGAATGGGAATGGATTCAATGACAGTGAGTTTCTTTTTCTTCTTCTTCTTTTTCAATAGGGTATCAAAACTGATTCTAAGTTCAATGGGTTAAATGGAAACAAGATTTTCTTTTTTCCTGATTACAACTCAGACAGACACAGAGATACGTTAAGACGATATATTAGATCTCAATAAACACTAGAATCTGAGACTTAATTCCATGAGGTTGATTCTGACCACAGACAGGCAGAAAAACTGATTGATGTGTTTTCATTTGGGGATATTGTTTTCTGAAATTAGATCTTAATTTAGGTAACACACAAAAATAAATTTAGGATATACTGAATATTCCAATTTAAACATGAATATAAATACTACACAAAGAGAGAAATATGAACTCTATTTATAAGGTTAGTGTGGAAAAGATTTTTCAAACAAAACAAAACATAGAAGGCTTACAGAAAAAAAAAAGAATTTTGATATTATAAAGAATGCTAAAGTATGACATTTGAAGAAATATTTCCAAAATAATGTTAATAAAAGGCTAATATCACTCATAAAGAACTCATTATTCATTGAGAAAAGGAACCCAAATTTTTCACTATGATAAAAAAAAAATGAACCAATAAATCTTGGGCACCAAGTGTATGAAAAATGCTCAATTCTAGCAGTGATCAATGAAATGCCAAGAAAAATAAGAGTATTTCATTTTTAGACTATCAGACTGGCTGAAATTAAGCTGGTTAGTGATATCCAACACTTGTTAAGTGCCGTCGAGTCATTTCCGACTCATAGCGACCCCATGCACAGCAGAACGAAACACTGCCCGATCCCGC
>NW_006921866.1:237352-260792 GCF_000298275.1 Orycteropus afer afer | reverse complement strand
GATATATTCAAGATCATACTTCGGCTTATCCAACACTGGTCACATGTAAAATATTTAAGACCATAGTAGAAATTAAAAATATTAAAGTTTTACTTTAGGTATTATTGTACTTGTGAATATTTTTACTGGACAACTTGCTAAACTTAATCCTTTGAGATGTTGATAAAAGGTCAAGTGAACTGTTAACAATCTTAAGTCCTTGCCAAGAGGGGAAAAAAAAAGGAAAGGAATTCAGCTTCATCAGAGTGGGTGCATTATGCTTATTAAAGAATTGATTGGTGCTTTGATCATCTCAGCCATATCTAATTAGTGAGAGAGGAGAAAAAAGGAGCTTGGCTATTGAAACAAAACCATCACAGTCCTCCAAGTTAAGTTTCATAGGTGAATTTTTATTTCAAAACTTAACCATTTTTGTCTCATTTATTGTTTGTTTAAACTCATATTGAAAAAAAAAATCAGAGAAAATATATATATTTTTTTAAGTGCAATATAAAGTAGTTTATTCCCAGGCTAAATATATATTTTTAAAGATTTCAAAATTGACTTGATGGCCATGAGTTTGATATGTTTATAAGAAATTTGAAGCTCAGAGTTAAGGAATTTGCCCCAATTCACACAACCAGTTAGTGATAGGACTAGGATATCTGAACTGAGGCAGTCTGACACCAAAGCCCTTGCGTTGGATGGTATTAATGCCCTGCCTGCCCCTATCCCCAAAATACTACAGCTGTTGGCTATTAACAACTCACCACTGTTCCCTTTTCTGGTATCTCTACTGATGGAAGGGAGTGGAATCCTGGTAAAGAAAAGGAGATGCTTTGAGGCAGTTTCCCTGGAAACAGAGCTTGAGTGCAGAATTCCTCCTAGGGTGACTTGTTAGAGTTAAACTCTCAGAATAAGGGGTTTGAAGGAAGCAGGACAGAGCAAGGGAAAATAAAAAATGCTAAGTGTGCATTTGCTTTAGTCTGATTTCATAGGAGTCTCTAGAACAAACTGCACCACAGACTTAATCTCACTGTGAGACAAGGCAGGGTGACACTTATACCCTGTAAGTGAAATGAGGTGGTTTTCACTTCCTATGACTCTCTTTTGGTCAAGAACAATTCTCTGGAAAAGGGAACAGTGGTGAGTTGTTAATAGCCAACAGCTATAGTATTTTGGGGATAGGTGCATGGAGGGCATTAATACCATCCAATGCAAAGGTTTGGGTGTCAGACTGCCTCAGTTCAAACATCCCAGTCCTATCACTAACTGGTTGTGTGAATTGGGGCAAATTCCTTAACTCTGAGCTTCAAATTTCTTATAAGCATACCAAACTCATGGTCATCAAGTCAATTTTGACTCACAGCAACCCTCATTGGGCTTCCAAAGCTGTAAATCTTTACAGAACCTGGCTACCCTGTGGAGAAACTAGTGGGTTCGAACTACCAACCTTTTGATTAGCATCCTAATGCCTTAATCACTATACCACCAGAGCTCCTTTCAAACTGCTTATAGGAATTTCAAACTGACTTGATGGTACCTAACAAAAACAACACAACAAAATAGAGATAATGATAGAACCCACCAAATAGGGTTATTATTAACATAAAAAACTAAGATATATAAAGTGTGTTCTACAATTTCTTCTATATAGAATAAGATCCATTAATCTTAGTTATTACAAAGTAAAATAATCAATCTATATATTACAATTACCACCATTCTGCCACATATGTATGTGTGTGTGTATATATATATATATATATATATAGTCTTTAAACATTTAAAAGAGAAGTAGTTAGAAAGAGTCTTAGAATCCATCTACACCAACTAACTTTATACTCTTAAAGATTAAGCAATCAAGGCCAATCAAAGAAGAAGGGCATTTCATCAACAGAGACAGAGCTACGTAGTGGCAAGCCTAATACTTCTGCCTCCCAAATTAGTAGACCTCGTATAGCAAACAGCTCCTTCATTTTGAGCCAGTGGTTAGAATCATGGAGATAAAGCAAACAAGGAGAGAGTTATGCAATTGTTGCATGTTGTTAACATAGAGAGTTGGTTTAGATAACTGGGACCCCTAACCACAAAGAGAAAATTGGCCTTCATTTCCTTTGAACTTTATATAATGGGCATACTACTGTAAACCAGACTATTGTTGCTGTTGTTATGTGCCATCAAGTCGGACCCGACTCATAGCAACGCCTCGTTGGGTTTCCAAGGCAGTATCGCTATGGAAGTAGATTGCCCAATCTTCCTTCCCAGGAGTGGCTGATGGGTTTGAACCACCAGTCTTCCAGTTAGCAGTCAAGGGCCTTAGACACTGTGCTACCAGGGCTCCTAACTAGACTATACTAGGCTCACAATGAAGTCACTTATACTGAACCCCACAACAGCAAACTAAAACCTAGCTAGTTGTCATTTCTTGTAAATTTGTGAGTTTCCCAGGAGGTAAATCTGCAGTCAACCAATCTGAGCTTGCTGCCTAAGCTATAGTATATGACCTGGTCCCAAAAGTTCTCAATATGCCATCTAAAGAAAGTAACGTAGCATTAACCAATCACTTTTTTTGCCCAGTGTTACTCCTTTGCTCTTATACCACTTTGCCCATATAATTTTGGCCCCTTCTGTTTGTCTTTTGGACTGCTTGACCAGACCAGACATAATGCAAATCATTAATTATAAATAAGTCTTAATGAGTTCACACACAAATTTAAATGGAAATTTTTATTTGTAACACTATCTTTCAGAGGCTAAAATCTCATATGTCTGAAAGATCAGCCTGTATAAAGGGTTTTCCTATTGGAGAACAGGTTTAAAAGAAACAAAGTTCAATATTTGCAAACTCTCCAGAGAATGATGGGTCTTCTAGGTTCATATAGTGAGATATTTGCTAATATCTCAGTTCTCTGCACTTGCTAGACACTTCTCTTTATTAGTCCATTAGTTCCTCTTTCTCACCCTCTGAAAAAGTCACAACAGATACTTAGCCCAGTGTGGCCTTTTGTAACGTGACTCATTATTCTGAGCCCATCATCAGAGTCTAAAAATGCAGCAAAGGAATTCACCTTGAGATCTACATAAATAAAACAACTCTGGCTAAGAAATCTAAAGCTGAAGATACAAATGAACACATTTGCCATTTTGATTCATCCAAGGGGAGTGCAATTTCCCAGTATAATTAAGTCTAACTCCTACAAACATCTGACTAGATATTAAAAGATGTTTTACATAAGTACAGACTAGTACATAGCAGCATAAAGTATATAAGAATCCAGTCCTAGGATTCATTTCCTATCAGTGTCATTAACAAGGTACAGGGACTTGGGTAAGTCATTTAAATTCTCCCACTGAGTCAGAGTTAATCATACATATTGATTGATAAGGCTGTTGTGGAAACTAAATTTGCTAATGATAGGGAAAGTGTTTTGTAATCTTTCAGTCATAATGTGTAGGTATAGATGAGGTGATAATGCAGCTTCCCGAGGATTATTGTTTTGCAAAATAACTTCTATAACCTTGACAGGTAAGATTCCTATTGAGTAATATTTCTTGGACTTTGTTAAAGGACTTCTTCTAACCCTCAAGAATAATAGTAAAGTAACCAGATTTGTTTTTTGTTTATATAGACACCAATGTATATTAAATTCATGAAAACAATGAATACACTCCAATCATTTTTATATAGCTCATAGATTTCTGTCAATAAAATCATACACTTTTTAGTTCAACTCAGACTCTGAAGTACAGACTAATTATAAGCATTCGACTGTGTGGATCATAACAAATTATGAATAAAATTGAGAAGAATGGGAATTCCAGAACAATTAATTGTGCTCATGAGGAACTTGTACATAGATCAGGAGCCTGTCATTCGGAAAGAACAAGGGAATACTGCATGTAAACTATGCAGGAAGGGTGTGTGTCAGGGTTGTATCCTTTCACCATACTTATTCAATCTGTGTGCTCAACAAATAATCTGAGAACCTATACTATTTAAAGAAGAACGTGGCATCAGGATTGGAGGAAGACTCATGAACAGTATGTGATATATAGATGACACAACCTTGCTTACTGAAAGGGAAGATGGCTTGAAGCACTTACTGATGAAGACCAAAGACTACGGTCTGCAGTACAGATTACACCTCAACACACAAATAAAAAAAAATTCTCACAACTGGATGGATAAGCAGCATTATGATACATGGAGAAAAGACGGAAGTTGTTGAAGTTTTCATATTACTTGGATCCACAATCAACACCCATGGAAGCTGCAGTCAAGAAATCAGACATCGCATTGCACTGGGCAAATCTGCTGCAAAAGACCTCTTTAAAGTGCTGAAGAGCAAAGATGTCTCTTTGAAGACTAAGGTGCACCTAATCTAACCCATGATATTTTCAATTTTTTCATAT
This sequence comes from Orycteropus afer afer, assembly GCF_000298275.1. Classification (NCBI taxonomy): domain Eukaryota; kingdom Metazoa; phylum Chordata; class Mammalia; order Tubulidentata; family Orycteropodidae; genus Orycteropus; species Orycteropus afer. The sequence goes on along the minus strand of NW_006921866.1, from coordinate 256,397 downwards.
GCGTGTGAAAGCTGGACAATGATTAAGGAAAACTGAAGAATAGTTGATACTTTTGAATTGTGGTATTGATGAAGAATACTGAAAGTACCATGGACTGCCAGAAGAATGAATACTTCTTGGAAGTGAGAATGACCAGACTTCATCTCACCTACTTTGGTCACGTCAGAAAGGTCCATTCTTGGAGAAAGATATCATGCTTGGCAAACTAGAGGTCAGCGAAAAAGGGTAAGGCCCTCAAAGAGATGGACTGATACAGTGGCTGCAACGATGGGCTCAGGTATAGCAAAGATTGTAAGGATGATGCATGACCAGACAGTGTTTCCTTCAGTTGTACACAGAGTCTGTATGAGTTGGAATCAACACGAAGGCATCTAACAACCACAACACGGTTTTATAGTCAAGTTTAACAAAATATCTTTTTATGTATATTTATTCCTTGAGTATAGTATTGTTGAAGTGCCAGCACATCTCTTAATCTACCTTTTAAAATTTCTGGAGAAATTTTGAAATAAATTTTAATTCATGTTTCACTTTAGTTCTCCTGCCTCTATTGGCTCATTGATTCATTTCTTGCAGTTTATAAGGGAGGTGCCAATAAAGAGCACAGACATTAGTACAGTTAAATCTGTTTCTGTCAACTTTCATATATATATATATATATATATATATATATGTACAGGGATCTCTGGTAGCATAGTGCCTAAGGCACTTGACTGCTAACCAGAAGGCTGGCGGTTCAAACCCACCAGCCACTCCTCGGAAGGAAGGTTGGGCAATCCTACTTCCGTAGTGATACTGCCTCGGAAACCCAAGGAGGGGTCGCTATGAGTCAGGGCCGACTCGACGGCATATAACAACAACAACATATATATACACATGTATGTATACGTATACACACACACACACACAGTGGTTTAAAAAAAGGAATGCAATCTACAGAGATATCAGAGAGAATGTGAGAAAACCTGAGAAAGATTGTAGCCATTTACCTCTAGTCAACCACACAGAGTGTGTTATGTTAAGTAAGGAAGGACTTTATGCTCTGTAGAGGTAGAGATTAGAATGGCTTCATCATGGTGGTAATCTTAGGGCCACAGAAAAGTGGTGGATATGTCATATTTTGCCCTTCTGAAATAGAAATGATGAAACTACACTTCACAGAATAAATGAGTGGAAATGCTATTTTGTGACCTGTGCAAAGAAGCAAGATTACCCAACAAGAAAAAGCATTGTCCACAGATCTGTCCCTGGAAAATTGTACCTTTAGTCATTGGCTGCCACTTGTTCCACCTACTGTGAAGAGAGAAGTTGCTCTCCTGGAAAGTTGTTTGGCATCCGTCAATTTGTAAAAACAGAAAAATACCCAGAATAAGAACTGGGTTCTTTTTTTTTAAATTGGCCAAGGACTCAATTTTTAATATTAGGAGGTTGCTTAAATAATCAAGCTGATTTTCAGTTTTCTTTCAGGTAAAAAAAGACATGATAAAATCCACCATAACAACCACAGAGAGTAGTTGTAAGTATCAATACTTCTTAAAATTACTATTTTTTGAACATTTCCTATGTCCCAAAGACTCTACCATGTATTCTGAATGTCAATCGAAAGTTATTTTTTAATTTTATTAAACATACATAGTTTACTGATTCATTAATCAGAAATTGGGAGCTTTGCTAATACTGTGCCTAAGGCATTTGACTGCTAACCAGAAGGCTGGTGGTTCAAACCCACCAGCCACTCCTCAGAAGGAAGATTGGACAATCTACTTCCATAGTGATACCGCCTCGGAAACCCAAGCAGGGGTTGCTATGAGTTGGATCTGACTTGAGCGTAGTGAGTTTCGTTTAGTTTAATCAGAAATTGCTTCCAAATTTGTGTCAAGTTGCTTACAGCTACTGATATTGAAGTAGTCATCTAACCAAGGTTTCACTCTAAATTCAAGGCTTACCTATAATTTTCCACTAATGCTAATAAAATAACAGACAATAAGTTTAGAAGGCAGCATGAATATTAGGAGGTATTTTAATAATGAAATATAGTCTCAAATTATAATTATATAAATATTGCCTTATAGGTCCCCAAATAAGCAGTTTTTATTATTTATAAAACTTTATTAATTATAAATTATTTGTTATAAATACTTTTTGTCTTTTATGAATTATAATATTTGAGAAAAATGTATATTCTTTTTTCAGCTCATATTTTATTCAATTCATCATTTCACATTTCTGCCAAAGCCTAAGACCACCAGGAATTAAAATGTTAAAGAAGAGAGAAAAGGAAGGTAGAAGTGGAGATCCACTAAGAAGAAGAGATTATCTGGGACCACCTTAAAGCAGTGCTTCTAAAAATGCATTTCCTGGAGGACTGCTTGCATAAGATACTGAAAAAATAGTGCTTCCCTAAATCAGGAATATTTTGTTTAGCTGCATAGCTGGCTACTCCACTGTAGGTTCACCATGCACCTTAACATGGATGTGGCTTGACTCTATGGAAAGAGGTCTGTCTTTAACCTAGTATTTCTCAGTCATGTGATCAGAAAACCAATTTTAAGAGAATATTTCCTAATGCTTACAAAACAATTATCCAGCAGTAATTGCTACGGAACACACTTCTTTGGTGGGGTGGCACAGCCCCTTCCATCTTCTGTCCTAATAAACAGGAAAATCCACCTTTTTAGAAGTATTGGGAAGAAATTATTCCATTCTTTATCTACCCAGTTTATTTATCTTCAGCTGTTTGGTGAAATTGGGAAACTTGGCATTTAGGTGTTTCTTGTCTGGATGGATCTTGCTCTGTCTCCACTTGGCTAGTCCATTTGAGTCAAGGCACAGCCTTATTTTTAGAGGCTGATCTAGAGGCGTGTTTCACTCAGTCCTTAATTTGGGTAACCAGGCAGATATCCTCCATATGTCTGTCTTGCACATTCACCTCTACTTTGGATGAGTAAATCGCAAAGTTTAGACTTGAGAAAGAAATACTAAAGATCCCAATTGGGACTACAAACCAATTCTCCAAACTAATGCTACAATCAATAAAGATGATATTTGAGGTCTGTTGCCCAACTTAGGAATGCATCTCACAACTGGTTCCAAAATCAGTAAGTGCAGAGTGAAATAGTTTTCATGACTATAACCCAGAAACCACTTCTGGATAAATAAGCATGTTCATTGAAGCACTTTATTTTTCTTGTGGTTTTCACTCTTTCAGTGAAACTTTGTGTTTAAAGCCAGACCTGATTAGTCTAACCCAAGCAGTGACATTTTCTTAAAGCAAAGACTTCACAGAGGTTGAGAAATTTAATGTTATCAGAATACCAAGCTCTCTAAAGCAGCTTTGAAAGCAGGTGGAAAAAAGAATGTTCAAATTCAAGGTAACTGCAGGCAATGGTTACAAAAGGTCAATTCACAAAATGTTCCCCAAGATGTCAAATTACTCCTGGCAGTAATCTGCAAAATTATAGGCTTAAAATGTTGACCTTACTTGCTCTTTGCTCTATACGCAAACATTCAATTTTAAGGATTTTGGTTGGGAGTTACCCCCCACACCCACCCCTATGCCGGAATACTCTCATCCATTGAGTGGTGCATTTTGTGTTGTTGTTGTTGTTGTTATGTGCCGTCGAGTCGGCCCCGACTCATAGCGACCCCTCCTTGGGTTTCCGAGGCAGTATCACTACGGAAGTAGGATTGCCCAACCTTCCTTCCGAGGAGTGGCTGGTGGGTTTGAACCGCCAGCAGTCTGGTTAGCAGGCAAGTGTCTTAGCTACTATGCTACCAGAGCTCCCGCATTTTGTGTTAGTCAAGGATATTTTTGCCATGTCTATCAAGAGATTATTACCAATATGCAAGAAATTTCTTGTAAATTATAATATAATACATAGTTCTTGTCCTTATTAATTATTGGCCAAAGGAATTATTTCTACGCTCTTAATTTATTTTTTGGAGTTGGATCTAAAAAGCTTGTTTAAATAGGAAAGCTTACATGTTTTAGTGGAAAGTCAGCAGGCCTGGGTTCTAATTCCTGCCCAGACATGATTTTGTTCCCTTTTTCCTCCCTGGTTCTCTTTTTCTCTTCTCTATAAAACCTAACTCACTCAATGAGGTCATGGATCTAATGGAAACACTTCCTAAAATATTAAATTTTTTAGTATTAAATAAATTGTTATTAGTGTAACTATATAAACCTGCGTATTTGAAATATATATCCAAATATCACCAATGAGAGATCTAAAAGTTGTACAAAAACAAAGGAATAAAGCTTTCGACAAACACAAACAAAGCCTAGATATTTCCTACTTTGCCATTCATTAGTTTGATAAAGTTGAGCAGGTGTTTTGTAATGTAAAAATATGTAGATAACAGTCGTTCTTGTCTTGTAGGGTTGTGATGATGGTTAAAAAAAAATAATTTATGCAGAATATTTTGAAAGGGACTGAGATATAATAAATGTTTAGTAAATATGTTGATTTTTTTTTTTTTTTTACCCATTGCCATAAAGTCAATTCTGACTCAAAGCAACCCCCTTTGGGCTTCCCAGGCAGTAAATCTTTACAGAAGTAGATTACCCCATCTTCCTTCTGTGGATCAGCTGGTGGGTTTGAACCTCCAAATTTCTGGTTAGCAGTCAAATGCCTTAAGAACTGCACCACCAGAGCTCCTTACAATGTATCACAGTCTTTCCATAATGTTTCACCTAACTTCAGTTGGGCTTCAGAGATATCTGTTTTTGTTTTTATTTGCAATAACTAACTTCCTATTTTCTTAGCCTGTCAAAAATCTCATCTCTTCCTCCTCTACCTTTAAACCCAAAGATTCTGCAGTTGTACATGTCATGACCCCTCTCTTGCACTGTAATGACCATTGTTATTGTTGCTGTTAGGTGCTATTAAGTTGATTCAGACTCATAGCAACCCCTTGAGTGTGATTCAATAGAACTACCCCATGCTACCCCATGAAGTTTCCTAGGCTGTGGGTCAGGCTTTTCTCCTGGCTATTTTGTGTCAAAGTCAAGAGAACAGAAAAATGCTCCTCATCCTTCCATTGACAAGAGTCTGAACACATGAGGAAGCCAGTCCAGCCATAAGTAGGCTTTGTGCTCTGTGTGTACCTCTGTAGGTTCCTGAGTCCATTCCATGGTTGGAGAGATGACTTCTATCTTGACTCTGCTCCTCTGTGAGGCACAATGGCCTCCTTCTATCCATTCAAAACTTTTACCATGACTTAATTGTGCAATAAAGTAAAATAATAGACAAACTTTTTGAAAACCAGGCAACTGCATCCATTTTCAAATTATATTTGGCATTCTGACCTTAGGCTGTCTTGGTTTTCAATCTATAGTCAAAGAATAAATTTGAACATCAATCTGTTCTTCTCAAGGGATGTTGTATCTCTTTTATCTTAAAAAGGGTGGCCTGGAGCAGGGGCTTCATGTTGAGAATTCTCTGTCCACAGGTAAAGGAAGGATTGTGGTTTTTGAGCAGAACTCTGGTGCCAGCAAAACAGGCTTCTAGGAATAACTGCTCTGATAGATGAAATTTAAGAATCAGGATATGGAGACATTTGTCCCACATCTGGCTTCTGCTATTACAGGGATTGATACAGGGGATTATCGCGGACCCTTCAAATCTGTTTTTTTTGAGTTGGCACTTGCTTTATTTTCACAGATGGTATTCTGTGTCTAATCAGCATCAGAAACAATGGCACAATGCTCACTAAATCTGAAACTATCTCTGGCCTCATTATGTAGGGAGTTTTCTGTGCTTTCAGTGTTAAATTAGAATTTGGATTTGCTTTTGCAGTGTCAAACTGAAAGTACATTGAGAGAGCAGTGCAGTTTCTCCATTTTTCAGTTGAGAAGTGAGCACTGAAAGGTCTTGACAATGGTCACCAATCAAATCTGCATAGTGAGTCTGGTCTCTAAATTCACCTAGAGGGTCGTTTATGTGTGTGTGTGTGTGTGTGTATGAGCTCTTTTGGCGTAGTGCTTAAGGCATTTGACGGCTAACCAGAAGGCTGGTGGTTCAAACCCAACAGCTGCTCCTCAGAAGGAAGGTTGGACAAATATACTCCATAGTGATACAGCCTCCGAAACCCAAGTAGGGGTCTCTATCAGTCAGATCTGACTTGATGGCAGTGAGTTATATATATATATACTCATTAATACTGACGTTTAAGTAACTAAAATATGAGTAGTAAAATCAAAATACTGTGTTATATATCAAAAATTTAGTACATTTTCTTATTTCTTTTCTCCTGTGCTTTAGCTCCTGAATAAATTTCAGAGTTAACAGTCCTGCTGTGGAGTGATTACTTTTATGATTTGCAAAGAATAGGGAGAAAAAAATAAACCTGAATTTCAAAAGCTATGTTGTTTGCTGAAGCAGTACTGCTCTTCCAGCACTGAGGCAATGACTTCTCAACAAGTTGATCAGGAGAAATTGCTGAAGGAGCATTTGACAGTGGCATTAATGAAATTGTACCCTATTTGGAAGGATTGTGGTGTTTAAAGAATCAGTTAATTGAACTCACCTTCTCCCCTTCTATAGCCTTTGTTGCAGGACAGGAAAAAACATACAAAACAAAACTACCCTAATTTCTAAAGGAGCCCTAGGGCATGGTGGCTAAGTGTTTGGCTGCTAACTGAAAGGGTGGTTGTTTGAACCCATCAGCTGTACCATGGAAGAAAGATGTGGCAGCCTACTTCTGTAGAGATTTGCACCTTGGAAACCCTATGGAGCAGCTCTATCCTGTCCTATATGGTCTCTATGCATCAGAATTGACTCAATGGCAATAGCAGTGGGTATCTTTTCTAGCGTTTTCCATGGAATGTGTGTTTTGCAGACTATATTGACATTAATATATGTCTCCTGTACCTCAAACAATTCCTTAAGAATATATAGAATTAAATGGCATAAGATTATTAATGAGGGAAATTATGGTTTCCATCTTTAGGTCATTAAAAAATTGAAAATAGCTGTAACATACATATGAAGAATTTTCATCTTTTCAACAGGGAGTGTATTTTTGGTGATATTTTAAGACTTGTAGTCTTAAAAGGGAGAAGACACCTCTTTTTTTTTTTTTTTTTTTATTGCCTTGTGTTAGCTTTTGTGGGTAATCTATAATCTGCTCTAATGGAAAACTCACCAAGTTTACATGTCCATCTTTTGAAGAGAGGCAAAGACAATTTTGGCAGCATGAACATTACCCACAAACCTTCTTGCTCTTCTACACTCTTCTGGGCATTATTCATAGTAGAAAAAGACATTGTTATATAGAGAATAAAATAGAGACACATTCTCAATTTCCTAGTTCTAAACTCAAACTTTTAAGCACTTTTACTTTAGAGTAAGTAGAAAATAAACCAATTGGAAAGAAGGAGAAAGCTTAGATTATATAGAATCTGAAGAAACTCAAGAACCATTGAATCCAGCCATAATTAAAGTTCTGAGAGTTGAAATTATACACCCAAGGCCGCACAATTAGTTAGTACTAGCTTTGTTGTTGTTGTCAAGTGCCTTCGAGTCGGACCCGACTCATAACGACCCCTCCTTGGGTTTCCAAGGCAGTATCACTACAGAAGTAGATCGCCCCATCTTCCTTTCGAGGAGTGGCTAGTGGGTTTGAACCAACAGCCTTCTGGTTAGCAGTCAAGTGCCTTAGGCACTATGCTACCAGAGCTCCCAGTACTAGCTTTAGGATATAGAATTCTAGTTGTTTGCTTCTTAATTTAATATTTTCTCACGGTGACTCTCCTTGAAAAGCACTACACAGATTTTTGGTTCATGAAATTGAAATAATAACACAATAACCATAACCTGTTAACTCGTTGCCATCAAGTCACTTCTGACTCATAGCGACTGTATAGAACAGAGTAAAACTGCTCTATAGGGTTTCCAAGGCTGTAATCTTTACAGAGTAGATATGGTGGTACAGTGAGTAAGGCATTTGGCTGCTAACCAGAAGGTCAATTGTTCAAACCCACCAGCTGCTTTGCATGAGGAAGATGAAGCATCTACTTCCATAAAAATTTACAGCTTTGAATACCCAATGGGAGTCACTATAAGTTGGAATCAACTCAAGGGCAGAGGTGTTTGTTTGTTTGTTTGTTTGTTTGTTTTAATCTTTACAGAAGCAGATAGCCACATCTCTCTACCATGGAACAGCTGGTGGCTTCGAACCACCAACCTTTCAATTAGCAGTTGAGCACTTAATCACTGAACACCATGACTTCTTGCCATAACTATAGAAATATACAGTTTTAGATATCATTTTGTTCAACTGTTTCAGCCTAGAAATGAAGAAACTGAGTGTCTATGAGAGGGTTACTTACTCCCCATTCTGCCCCCCACTTAATTGGAAGCTATCGGTGGTGTTCTTCTGTTATAGTTTTCCATATATGTTGTGGCAGAAGGGAGATAGAAGAGGAGAGAGAAGAGCAGAGCATTGGGGAAATTGATTATCTGCCTGCAGAACGTTGTGCTCAGAGCAACAACGCTATGCACGTCCTGATGTTTCCCTGCCATTCTTCCGGAGAAGAGACACCAGGGCCATTTCCAACATTGTTCCTTCAAGAGCTGGGCATATTACTGCGTAACAGAAACCCAGACAAGGGAAGCGGTGCCAGCAAACGGTCTCATCCCACTTAGTCAACTGTCCCCCAGGAAGAGAATGAGGGTGTCGCTCTGCCTTTAGGACTGGAAGAATGCCACTTGCTGAATGTAGGTTTGGATGACCCAGATGAGATTCTGAGCTGAAATCAATATAGCTCTTCACTGTATCTCAGCCAGGAAAGAGAAGTCACTGTAACAAAAAGCAGTAGAGATGCTCGACTTGGCATGTAGCCTATTTTCTAATCTCCAGGAAAAGAAGGGCATTCAGGAAATTGGACTGGCAATTATAAGAAAATATCAGGCTTTTCTCTCTGTCTGATTAATTCCGAAAACCTATGCAAAAACATAAAAAAGGCTGAAATTTTCTCTCACGTTTCACATGTCTTTGTTAGTTTCTTCTTGATGTTCTCTGTCTTGTGTGATCAAAGATCTCTTTTCCATCCCCTGCCTAACTTTAAACAGCCCCTCCAGCAGTTTTGGTGACCCTTAGCTCTAACACTATGCTCAAACCATGTTTAACAAACAGGAACTAACAACAAACAACAACAAAAGTTTCTGTTGAGTTGATTTTGACTTTTAGCGGCTCACCATATGTCAGGGTAGAACAGTGCTCCATTGGGTTTCCAATGCTTGTGATCTACCAGAAGTAGATCACCAGGCCTTCTTACAGCCTGGCAATCTCTGGTGGATTCAAACTGCCAACCGTTTTGTAGCTGAGCATTTATTCATTTGTGTCATCTAGAGCAGTAGTGTAGGCTTTGAGATCGAATTTGAATTACACCTTGATTCTTGTTATTACCAAATGTATGATGTTGGGCAAGTTACTCAACTCCTTGGAACTTAATTTCTTCATTCTACACTCAACTTTTTCCTGTGTCAAATTCTCTGCCTTCTGGCTGATCTGGTAGAAAGAAGGTATGATAGGCCAAGGGTCTAATGAATGATAAAATCTTAATGTATTGTTTTTCCTAGAAAAAAATAATGTATTTAATAGTGGTATTTCAAGTATCATGACACAAATGAGACTCAGATTCTTTCTGGGGCCTATAAAACTACATAGTGCCGAAATTTGCAAGTTGGGAATCACAAAGCACAGAGGATTCCAAACTAAAGAATCTACCATACCAAAAGACCACCCACTGCCATCAAGTTGATTCCAACTCATAGCAACCCCTATTAGGTTTCCAAGGCAGTAAATCTTTACGGAAGCCCATTGCCCCATTTTCCTTCCACAGAGCAGCTGGTGGATTTGAACTGCCAACATTCTGATCAGCAGTCAAATGCCTTAGGCACTGTGCCACCAGAATTCCTTAAGTAAACTACGAAGGAGACAATTCAAAGAGTTTATAACAGAAAATAGAAGGAAATTCAGTGATTTTTTTTTTTTTTTTTTTTTACATTTAGGTAATGGTTACAAAATTATATGATGGTACATAGGATTGGTAGGAGATTCACACATTTCTAACTTTTTTTTTTCTTAAAGTTACAAAGTAATCATTAAATTAGGTACATGTGGCCTCATGAGACCTTCCTTATGTGACTTCCGGGAAGACATTTGTAATTCTAAAGTTTGTTTTGAGTAGGCACCTGTTATGATAATTTTTTTGGACCTGGCTCCCTAGGCATCAAAAAAAAACTTATGTAAGCAGACAAAATTATATTGTTTTCTGAAATTGTTGACCAAGCAATTTCTTCAGGTACAATGAAGAGTTGCAGGAATGATAGCTTGAATTTCTGATGTGGAAGTTACTTTTAATTCAAAATGGACTTTTTGCCTCTAACCTTAGCATGGCCACCAACTCATGTTAGGAGTCCTAAATTAAATCAAGGTGCTCTTACTGAAGGTCAAACTGCTCACTTCTGGGGATTTATGTTCCCAGTGATGGTTGGACTACATGATGAACAAGGATACTCCCAAGCCTATTATCTTACATAAATCATAAGTTCAGTCATAAACCCTAAAGCCAATCATAAAGGTGATTAGATAGTGAAGATACAACAAAACAACCTCACAAGAGTCTGGAATAAGTTCAATGTTTTCTAACATAGTTTTAATCAAAAATGCATTTATCCCAAATATGTAAAGTAGAGGTAATTGTGAAGGAAATAACATTAATATTCAAAACATATAGTTGTTCCAGTGTGGGGAGATTTGACAACTTTGTGTAAGAAAATCCTTAACAAGAATCAACGAGCTTCAGGCTAACCTGCTCTCTTAATCTCCGTTACTTGCATGTCTGTACTTAAGAATGTTTCCCTCTCTTTTCATCCTTTAGAGTAGCACTGTTGAATTCTAATGATGATTAGTTTGCTGAGGTAATGATGTCTGGAATTTTGGACTTGTGAATCTAAAAAGTTCAAGAAGATCAATTGCACTGAGAAATCGCATGGATTTTTAACAACTGATGTGTATTTATCATTTGCTACGAGTCAATCCAAGTGATGTGAACTAGAGATACAAAGGTGAACAAGATAGTTCCAGTTTTTGAGATGTGATTTATACATAATGAGTGACATCAAGTAAATAGATAATTCAAATCATAGTTTAAAGTACATGAAAAGGAGAATAAAGGAGGGAGTTGCAAACCTATTCTCAAAAGTTACTGCATCTCAACTGAAAGATGAAGGACTAATAGGAGTTGTCAAATGAAAAATGCGGGAAAAACATCTTCTGCAGAGGAAACAAGTAAAAAGACTCTGAAGCAAAGGAGAGCCTGACATATTTGTATCTATAATGTGGAGTGTTAGGATTAGAGGAAGAGGAATACAGAGAAAGATCAACTTGAAAAAGTAGATAATAAGGTTAATGTAAAGAGTCCTGGTGGCCCAGTGCTTATGCTCTTGGCTTCTGGCAGTCTGCTCTGTAAAGATTACATCCTTGGAATCACTATGAGACATTTTTACACTGTCCTATAGGGTCACTAAGGGTGCTCAGGTGGCATAGTGCCTAAGGCATTTGACTGATAATCAGAAGGCTGATGGTTCAAACCCACAAGCCACTCCTCAGAAGGAAGATTGGACAATATACTTCCATAGTGATGCTGCCTCAGAAACCCAAGGAGGAGTTGTTATGAGTTGAATCCAACTTGATGGCAGTGAGTGGCTTTGTTTTTTTTAATAGGGTTACTATGAGTCAGAATTGACTTGATAAAAAGTTATATGTAGTATTTCCTAGGCTTTTGACCACTGTTATCATGAGTCATATCATTATCATTACCATTTTACCTCATGTCAAAATTCTATCTGCCTTCCCCAAACGTTTCATCTACATCTAAGGGTATCCAGTGCATTATAACATTTAATACAATCTGATCCTCACATGAAATCAAGAATGATTCTGTGCACATGGTCTAACATGATGACTTCCCTAGGAGTTTCCAATGGTTAGGAATTAACTGGGTGAGGGTGGTCACACATTGATATGAATATCTGATTTGCAAGAATACCTTACCTCATCTGTAGGGGTGATAGCAAAGCCATAGATATCCCTACCCATTCACATTCTCAACAGCCTATAGATACCTTGAATTTATCAAGTCTAAACCAAAAGAACAGCTGGTCTCAGGAAGAAAGATGAGGCAATCTGCTTCCTTAAAGACTTATAGCTTTGGAAATCCAGTGGGGGTCACTATGAGTTGGCATCAACTTGATGGTAGTGAATTTGGTTTTGGTTTTAATCTTCATGAAGGAGTTCTGATGGCACAATGGTTAAGTATTCAGCTGGAATCCATCTAGTGGCTCTGTAGCAGAAAAGACCTAGCAATCTGCTCCTATTAAGATTGCAGACTAAGAAACCTTATGAGGCAGTTCTACTCCGTCTTATAGGGTTGCTTTGAGTCAGCATTGACTGGCTGGCATGCAACAATAATAATATTAACATAAATACCAAATCAATTGTCCTAAAGTAGATTCCCACTTATGGCTACCCTATGTGTTACAGGGGAGCTCTAGTGACGTAGTGCCTAACGCATTTGGTTGCTAACCAGAAGGCTAGTGGTTCAAACCCTCCAGCCACTCCTCGGAAGGAAGGTTGGGCAATCTCCTTCTGTAGTGATGTTGCCTCGGAAACCCAGGGAGGGGTCACTATGAGTCAGACCAGACTCCACAGCAGTGAGTTGGGCTTGGTTTTGGTATGTGTGACAGAGTAGGAATGTGCTCCTTTGGGTTTTCATGGATGTGATCTTTTGGAAGGAGATTGCCAAGCCATTCTTCCAAGATACCTCTGCCGATGTGGTAGTTGAGCATTTAATTGTCTGTGCCACACAGACACCAGGTCATTCCTCTTCATTACTTGATTCACTTGGAGCCAAACTGACTTTGTTGCTGTACCTTGGACATTTCAGGCATCCTCTTTCTCTGGAGCTTTCCAGTAATTGCCAGGCAATATTTAGCGATCTTGACATTCTAACTCTCAAAAATGGCACACAGGAAGACAGCAAACCTTATGCACCAGGCCTTAACTGATTATCTATTTTTGCACCAAGGCCTCCTCAATACTTACGTCATTCACAATCTTGATGGGAAATGCCTTAGTGACCAGAACCCAGGTACTCTTTGCTTACATCATACCTCCATCACAAAATCTAAAAACTTGTGAAAACAAACACTGAGAACAGAAAGAATACATGAAGAGACAGCAATATAGTATTGAATATTCAGAGGATTAAAAAAGAACTCCAGTACAAAATTCAAGCTATACAAAGATTAATCTGGAAGTGAATAATATAATTCTGAGAATTAAGAAGCATGGGGGAAAAAAAGCAGGTTAAGATGCCTCTAGTTGTTTCTCTACTAGAAAATAGAAGAATCTGCAGGCATCTCAGGATAGAGCATATTGATACCAGTGCCATATCTTTATACTTAATTATGTGAAATACTCAACACAGATGCAGTACAGTTTGAAAGACTGAAAGATCCAAGCTGAGAAATCTTTTCTTCCACGACATTTTTCATATGATTCAGTGAAAATACACACAAATTTCTGTATCCCAAAAGGAACAGAGAACACTGCATCTTGATATTTCAAGACTGATCTTATATAAAAATAATGCGCTTCCTAGGTGGCATAGTGCCTAAGACATTTGACTGCTAACCAGAAGGTTGGTAGTTCAAACTCACCATCCACTCCTCAGAAGGATGGTCGGGCAATATACTTCTGTAGTGATACTGCCTCAGAAATCCAAGGAGGGGTCACTATGGGTTGGATCTGACTCCACGACAGTGAGTTTGGTTTTTTGGTTTAGGTGACTTATGATACACTTTGAGCCATTTATCAGAGGTGTATTTTAGTTCTTCATTTTAATTACTCTTAAGTATATTTAGACAATGGTACAAATTATTAACATGCTTGGCTGCTAACTGAAATGTTAGAAGTTTGAGTCCACTAGAAGTAACTCAGAAGAAAGATCTGGAAACATACTTCCAAAAATTCAATCATTGAAAACTATGGAGCACAGTTCTACTCTGAAAACATAGTGTCACCTTGAGGTGGAATTCAGTTATGACCACTGTTTATAATAAGGAAGGACTGGATCTGCAGCATTATGTGAAAGGGACAGAATTAAGAATGCAGCAATTCATGTGATTTTAGGCATAGATACTCAAGTTTGGCCAAAGTGGAGAGATACTTAATCTCCACCACTGATGTTTCCTTATCTATATGAGAGTATCAATCTTAGGCTCTCTCTCTTCTTTAGCTGTACTCCAAGGAAGGTTGAGTTGCTTAGTTGATTAATGAGCTTTAGAAGGAAAAATTGAATATGCATTACTCAACCTTTTCCTTCCACCTCTCTTTTGGGAGTGAGCTCTTTAAAGATCATACCTGTTCTTCTCTGCTGTTCTAGAATTTCCAAGTCCCATTGCTGTTGGGTTGACTCCAACTCATACTGACCCCACAGGATAGAGTAGAAATGCCCCACATGATTTCCAAGCCTGTTATATTTATGGAAGCAGATTGTCACATCTTTCTCCCATGGAATAACTCATGGGTTCAAACTGCTGACCTTTTGGTTAGCAGTCGAGCACTTAACCCCTTGCCACTAGAGGAAGATAAATCAATTCTGCTGGGTGGGTAATACCAGTTCCAGTATTATAAAGTTCACTCTCCCAAGGTGTATGTGATATTTTTCAATATAAGCTTTATCAGTAATAAAGATGATGCATTGGTCTCCTACTACTTAATCTTCTAATTAATGTTTTGGAACATGAGAAGTAAAATTGTATTCTTACTAATTCTATATCTTAAATGGGAGCTCTGGTAGCATAGTGCCTAAGGCACTTGACTGCTAACCAGAAGGCTGGCGGTTCAAACCCACCAGCCACTCCTCGGAAGGAAGGTTGGGCAATCCTACTTCCGTAGTGATACTGCCTCGGAAACCCAAGGAGGGGTCGCTATGAGTCAGGGATGACTCGACGGCAAACAACAACAACAACAACAAATATCTTAAACACCCAACATTCAAAATCACTTGGTTGATGTTGATCATTCTTCTGAACTTCCTGCTTCTAGGCCTTTTACTTACACTATTATTCTGGCCTAAATGTCTTTCTTCACCCTTGAGCCTACCCAAATCTTACCAAATCCTTCAAGATCCAGCTCTAGCACTATGTCTTCCTGAGACCCTTCTCTACATCATTCTGGACATACCTTTAACTCTAGTTTGTCTTCTTCTCTACTTACTGCTTACTGCTACATTTTGTTCAGGTGGACATAAAATATTTAATTTTCACACAGATTTTGTGATGGTCATTGTTTAAAGATTTTGCTCCTGTGATGGTAACTACTTTAAATGTTGCACAAAAAACAAAAACATTAACACAGTAGTTATAAACACCTTCTTTAGAGACAGACAGGCTCTTTCTCAAATCTCAGTATTGACACATACAAGCTGACCTTAGGCAAGATTCTTAACACATCTTATTCTTAGTTTCTCTTCTATAGCATGATAAAAATACAATTCTGCATAGTTACTGAAAAGAAAAAAAAATGAATAATACTATAAAACACTTAGCTCAACTCCTAACACACAGTAAATAATCAATAATTGGTAGCTTCTATTACCAAAATGAAACCCACTGTCACTGAGTCAATTCCGACTTACAATGACTCTCATAGGGTTTCTGAGGTGGTAAAGCTTTACAAAAGAAGACTGCCTAATCTCTCTCCCATGGAGTAGCTGGTGAGTTCAAACCATCAACTTTTTGATTAGTGGCCTAATGCCTTAAATATATGACCTCTGGTGGCATAGTGCTTAAGGCATTTGACTGCTAACCAGAAGGCTGGTGGTTCAAACCCACTAGCCATTTCTCAGAAGGAAGATTGGGCAATCTACTTCCATAGAGATACCACCTCACAAACCCAAAGAGGGGTTGGTATAAGTTGGAACTGACTCGATGGCAGTGAGTTTGTTTATATTTTTGGCATTAACTATACCCATAAACCCACCTCTGTCAAGTGAGATCCAACTCATAGTGACCCCTCCTTGACTACAGATTCTATAATATACATATATACAAGTCAAACATAGCCACACTCATGTTGCATTTGTGTTCCTTTTCCTTAATGGTATAATTCTCAACACATATTAAGATAAAATGGATTTTTGTATTTTTTGTATTTTTTTTAAATACATATATATATATTTTTTTTCTTTTTTACTGGTTGATGCTCTTCATATTCCATAAGAAAATATGACTAAATATAAACAAGTTACTATGGCAATCCCAGGAATCTCTGGCAACATAGTGCCTAAGGCACTTGACTGCTAACCAGAAGCCTGGCGGTTCACATCTACCAGCCACTCCTCGGAAGGAAGGTTGGGCAATCTACTTCTGTAGTGATACCACCTTGGAAACCCAAGGAGGGGTTGCTATGAGTTGGATCCTACTCGACGGCACACAACAACAACATGGCAATCTCGTAATCACAAAATAATAATAATAATAATTAGTGAACTATTAAAGGAGAATTTCATCTATACAAAGAAAATATTTAAAGATCTCAATAAAGGTGCCTACAAACCATTCACTAATGATTCCAAATAAATGCATTCTTGAGCTTGAATAGTTTGAATGCATAAAAAAAAAAAAAAAAAAAAAACTACAGAAAGATGCTTTTCAAATAATATTTATAGGAAACAAATAGTACCTGTTTTTTCTTTTGATTTTCCTCTTCATGACTCTTAGTAGAATATCCAAACCTTTAATTAATCATCTGCTATATATTAGGACTAAGCACTTTGTTTTCAAATAGAGACTCATTACCTTACTTAATATATTCAAAGGTGTTTTAATATTGGAACTTTCTTCCCTGTGCCAGATGCTACTTGATGTTTGATCTTAAGATGCATCTTGACTTTAGAGATGTTAAAATTGATGTGCATTGGAATAAATGAAATAAGTTAATATTTTTCAGGAAAAAAGTTATTAATAATGTACATCAGATTTTATGTCATGGTATTAAGCAGAGGCCAAGACAGACAATTCTCATACTCTAATGATTATCAAGAAACATTATATGGGTAGTCTATTAAAAAAAAAAATAATAAGTTCTGTCATGAAAGAATTTAGGACAATTTTTCATTCCAAGGCAACTTCGGTTTAACTGCAGTTGAAGTAAAATTTTCAGAAAATAAACTTTCCAGGGATGTATAATAATGAAGAATAAAAAAATAATAATCATACAGACTTCTACTTCAAGTTATAAAGAGGAATTTTGTTAAAACGAACTGTGTAAAGACAATACCTGCAAAAGCTGGATCAAATTTTCTTTCAAAGGAAAAATTAAAAGCACATTGAAGACATCAGGGAACAAAGAAGGCACCCAGGCCTCTCTCAACGGACTGATAAAAGAAAACTACCATCACTTGGGGTCTTTGTCTATTCAGCAGTCTCACAGTGCTATGAAGATGAAGAATGAAGTTCAGGAGCAACCCGTGTTGTCAACCAAGTTTCAAATTAGTGTCGCTTGTATATTTATATAATATTTTGTCTATTGACAATAGATTCAGTGGCCTCACTAAATTCTGACATATTACAGAATCTTAGATATTTCCTTTGTATGCAGTCATGCTATCTGCAAATAATGAGATATTTATTTATTTATTTCTAAACTAATATATTTTTCATTTATTTTTCTTGCCTCATTGTACTGACTGGGGAAAAAAAAAAATCCATGGAAGAAAGACTGGGCAATCTACTTCTGTAAAGATTTACTGCCTCGGAAACCAAAGGTCACTGTGAGTCAGAACAGACTCTATGGGAGTGAGTTTTTGAGTTTGCCATCGAATAGATTCCAACTCATAGTGACTACCTTTGGGTTTCTGAAGCAGTAAATCTTTATGGATGTAGATTGCCCCATCTTCCTTCTGCAGAGCAGCTGGTCATGGGTTTGAACCTACAACCCTTTGGTTAGCACTCAAATGCCTTAGGTACCACACCACCAGAGCCCTTTACCGCCCTCATTAGAATTTCTAAAATAGTATTTCGTAGAAGAAATGCCAGTAGAAATCCTTTTCTTGTTTCTAATTCCAGGGGTAGTTTTCAATATTTTTGCATTAAGTATCCTGTTTGATTAATGTTTTTATTTAAATACACTTAGAATATTAGGGTTATTCTTAGTATAATAATAGTTTTTATCATTAATGAGAAGTAAGTTTTCATCGATTGAATTTTCTGCATCCACTGAGATAATTGTTTGTTTTTACTTATATGTTGTATGAATGTAATAAATTTGAATTGTATTAGTTGGTTTTGTAATATTAAGCCAGCCCTGCATCCTTGGATTAAAATTCAATTTGGTCATGAACTAACATGCTTTTTACATAACACTGGAGTAAATTAAATACCTTGGTTAGGATTTTTGCCTCTGTGTTCATTAGAGTGGTCTGCATTTTTTTTTTTTTTCTTCATATGTATTCTTACTAGGATAATAACATAACGATAAGATAATTAGGTTTTAATGGTTGGAAATTAATGAGTGATTTTGTTTGTTTGTTTGTTTTTCCATTCTCTATGATAGTTTGAATCAGAGAGTCATATTTTTTCCTTTTTTCTGTAAATGTTTAAATATATTCATTGATTTATTTGGAAACTTCCTTCCAAAGCCTGCCTGCCATCTGTCATTTTTGCCTGCCTGCCTGCCTTCCTTCTTTCCTTTCTTTTTCCTTCTTACTTTACTTCTTTTTTCTCTCTTAAATTATATTTCAATACAATTAAAAGTTGTAGGACTATGTATGTTTTTATTACTTCTTGTCTTACTTTTTATAATTTCTACATTCTGTGGGATCACCTTTCTTTGGAATGGGCACAAATTTGGATCTCTTCCAGTCAGTTAGCCAGGTAGCTGTCTTCCAAATCTCTTGGCATAACTGAGTGAGTGCCTCCAATGGGGCATCTGTTTGTTGAAATATCTCAATCGGTATGCCATCAATTCC
>NW_006921866.1:235019-235637 GCF_000298275.1 Orycteropus afer afer | reverse complement strand
TTCACTCAGGCAGCTACTGGCTGCTGAGGCTAACAAGCCCAAGATCAACAAATAAAATGACACAGTCCTGATGTTACCAAACCACATGGCAGGCCATTAAGTCCATTGAAAGTCCCAAAGTCAGCAGAGCATGGCAGGCTGCTGAACAACAACACAGCTACATGAAGTGTTCAAGAGTGCCATAAGCTAGAGACTATCCCCAAGCCTTCCTCTTATACACAGGAAGCACACCACAACCCAAAGGCAACTACTCAGCTGCTTGTGGTAGACGACACCATGGAGTTGATTGCATCTTATCATGGGGAATAACTACCACCAGCTGCCCAGCCCCTCAACCAGGCCCAGCAAAATTGACTTACAAATTTAACTACCACAAGATCCATTATTTATTCCATTTATTAAAATATGTGCTTTCTCTGTTTTCTATTTTTCTTAATTGGCTTTGATTAATCAATTTTATTTAAAATTTTTGTCATGTTGATATTCTCTATTGCAATCCTATTCCCTATTTCACTGATTTCTGTTCTTTGTTATTTTTAACCTCCTTTGTTTTTAGATAGAATGTGATTTTTTTCTGCATTTCCTATATTCTAATTGTTGTTGTTGTTGTTGTGTGCC
>NW_006921866.1:229783-234919 GCF_000298275.1 Orycteropus afer afer | reverse complement strand
TCCTTCCGAGGAGTGGCTGGTGGGTTTGAACCGCCAGCCGTCTGGTTAGCAGGCAAGTGTCTTAGCCACTATGCTACCAGATACACATATTTAAATCTATAAGTTTTCCTCTAATTGTAGCTGTAGCTATCACATTCAAATCAAGCATTTTCTAATTTTTATTATGATTTTTTTTATTACATGTGTTATTTAATAACATTTCTTATTGCCTGAAGATTCCTGGAATCATCAGTAAACTTTATACTATTGATCTCTAGTTCAATTCCTCTATCGTCAGAGAATATATTCAGAAAATATCAATCATTTGAAATGTGTTGACATTTGTTTTATAGCCTAGCACATGCTTAACTTGATTACTGTTTCACTGTTTTATATAAAAATAAGTTGTATTCTACAAGTCCTGTGTATAGTCTTGCATATATGTCAATTAGGTCCATTTTGTTAGTTGTGTTAGGTCTGTTACAACCTACTGATTTTTTGTTTTGTTTTGTTTTATCATGTACTGAAAAAATTGTTAAAGTATTAAATTAAAATTTTGGAATTTCCTATTTGTCCTTTTTATCATGCCTTTTGCTTAAATATCACATGATTATTTTAGTTCTTTAAAATTTTTGAGTTTATTTATTTTTCTAGGATATCTGACACTTTTATTGTTCTGAAATGCCCCTATTTCTGGTAATACTTCTAGTTCTAAAATATGTCTTGTCTGCAATTTGATAGACAAAAGCCAGATTTCTATTATTTAATATTTATGTTTATAACTAGAAATTTTAAAATGTTTTAATTATTGTGTTTCTATATTATAGCAACAGCAATTGGAAAATCAAAAAGGAAAATATACCATTTACGTTAATATTAAAATACATCAAAAACTATGAATTAATTTTGGAGGAAGAAAAAAAAAAGGCTTAAACACACAGACATATATTGTCACATATATTATAAGGTATGATTGAGAAAAATAAAGGAAGACATTCCAGTTAAAGTGATGCATAACTCATAATGGAAGATTCAATGTGGTAAGTATGTCAGCTGTCCAGAAATGAACCTATATAGTCAAGAAAATGTCAATCATAATTCCCGAGATTTCATTCTAATCAATGTAATTGTTGTTATGTGCCCTCAAGTTGACTCCGACTCACAGTGACCCCATGTACAACAGAACAATATACCACTGATCCTGGACCACCCTCACAATCTGCAGTGTAGTAAATTACCTGGTATGGATTTTCTAGCCATAAGTCTTTGTAAACTCCATAGTGGAATATGCTGTGAGCAACTGAGAAGCTCCTGATTGTAAAAGTTATCCACCTGGGGTATTTCTGTTGGGCGTGCACAAAGCAATGTTCTGGGAAGTTCGCTTTCTCTAAGGTGCTTATAATTGTGATATTATGATTGGCTAGTTTGGCTACTCTGCCAGGCTCAAAAGAAGGCCTCCTAGAGGCAAAACTCTCTCTCTGACTGCTGGCTGAGAAGAACATGCTGCTGAGATAAACACGCTCCTGAGAAAAATGTGCTCCTGAGAGACATGCACTCCTGGAAAAGAGATGCAAGAGACATGCATTGCTGAGAGAGACACTGATGGACATGCACTGCTGGGAGAGAGATTGTGAGAGACTATTGGCTGAGAGATGGCAGGCTGAGAGAGACTGAGCATTTTTCCTGATGCTTCCCTAATAAACCCCATAACCTGTGAGTTCTGTGTGGCTACTGCAGTGAATTATCAAACCCAGCAGAGCAGTGGTGGGTGCTGCGGGAGGAACGGTTGGCGTCAGGGTTGGTGAAAGGGCTGGAGGGTGGTAGCATGTCTGGCCTCACAATAATGGGCCTTGGGCTACTACTGACAGTGATTCTGTCTTCCTCTTGTGGGGTTAGAGAAGCTCAGAAGATGGTACCTCCTTGCCTCTTTAGCACAATCCTTACTATACTTGAACTCATCACTGTAGCCACTGTGTTAATCCATCTCATTGAGGGCCTTCCCTTCTTTCACTGACCGTCCACTTTACTAAGTATGATATATTTCTCCAGGGAATGGTCACATCTGAAAACATGACCAAAGTAGGTCAGTTAAAGTCTGCATTCATGCTTCCAAGGAGCATTCCAGCTGCACTTCTTCCAAGACAGATTTGTTAGTTCTTCTGGCAGCCCATAGTATTTTCGGTATTCTTCACCAACACCACAAAAGCATCAACTCTTTTTTGGTCCTTCCTTATTCATTTTCTAGCTTTCACAAGTATATTAGGTGATTGAAAATATCATGGCTTAGGTTAGGTGCACCTTAGTCTTCAAAGAGACATCTTTGCTCTTCAGCACTTTAAATAGGTCTTTTGCAGCAGATTTGCCCAGTGCAATGCATTCTCTAATGTCTTGACTGCTGTTTCCATTTGTGTTGACTTTGGATCCAAATAATATGAAATCTTTGATAATGTCAGTCTTTCTCCATTTATTTTGATGCTGTTTATGGGTCAAGTTGTGAGCTTTTTCATTTTCTTTATGTTTACATGCAATCCATACTACAGACTTTAGTTTTTAATATTCATCAGCAAGTGCTTGAAGTCACCTTCACTTTCAGCAAGCAGGTCGTGTCATCTGCATATCGTGGGTTGTTAATGAATCTTCCTCCAGTCCTGATGTCACATTCTTCTTCATCTAGCCCAGTTTCTCAGAATATTTGCTCAGTGTACAGATTGAATAAGTATGGTGACAGGATACAGCCATGGCACACTTCTTTCCTGATTTTAAATCATGCAGTATCCCCTTGTTCTGTTCTAATGACAGCCTCCTTGTCTATGTATAGGTTCCTCATGAGCACAATTAAGTGTTCTGGAATCTATTCTTCTCAAAGTTACCCATGATTTGTTATGATCCCCACAGTCAAATGCTTTTGAATAGTCAATAAAATACATGCAAACATCTCTCTGCTATTCTTTGCTTTCAGCCAAGATCCATCTGACATCAGCAGTAATCCTTCATTCCACATTCTCTTCTGAATCCAGCTTGCATTTCTGGAAGTTCTCTCTCAATATATTGCTGCAATGGTTTTTGAATTATCTTCAGCAAGATTTTAATTGTGTGTGATATTAATGATATTGTTCAATAATTTCCACATTCTGTTGAACCACATTTCTTTGGAATGGGTACAAATATAGATATCTTCCAGTCACTGGTTCAGGTAGCTGTCTGCCAAATTTCTTGGCATAGATAAGTAAGTGCTCCAAAAGTAGCATTCATTTGTTGAAACATCTCAGTGGGTATTTTGTCAATTCCTGGAGCCTTGTTTTTTGCCAATTCCTTTAGTGCATCTTTGACTTCTTCCTTAAATACCATTGGTTCTGGATCATATGCCACCTCCAGGAATGGATGAACATCAACCAATTCTTTTTGGTACAGTAACTCTGTGTATTCCTTCCATCATCTTTTGATGTTCCTTGAATCATTCAATAATTTGCCCATAGAATGTTTCAATGCTGTAACTTGAGGCTTGAATTTTTTCTTCAGTTTTTTCAGCTTGAGAAATATCAAGTATGTACTTCTCTTTTAGTTTGTAACTCAGGTCTTTGCACAGTTCACTATAATAATTGACTTTGTCTTCTCAAGCTGCTCTTTGAAATTTTCAGTTTAGCTCTTTTATCTTGTCATTTCTTCCATTTGTTTTATGTATTCTCCATTCAAGAGCAAGTTTCATAATCTCTTCTAACATCCATTTTGATCTTTTCTTCCTTTCCTGTCTTTTTAATGATCTTTTGCTTTCTTCATGGATGGTGTTCTTGATGTCATCCCACAATTGATCTGGTTTTCAGCCATTGGTGTTCAATGCATCAAATCTATTCTTTAGGTGATCTCTAAATTCATGTGGGACCTAAGCAAGGTCATATATTGGCTCTTGTGGACTTCTTTCAATTGTCTTCAGCTTCAACTTGAACTTGCATATGAACAGTTGATATTCTGTGGCACAGTCAGCTCCTGACCTTGTTTTGTCTGATGACAAAAGAGCTTCTCCATTACTCTTTCCACAGATGTAATTGATCTGAGTTTTGTGTATTCCATCTGGTGAGGTCCCCATGTATGGCTGCTGCTTATGTTGTTGAAAGAGATATTTTCAATGAATAAGTCTTTGGTCTTGCAAAATTCTATCATGCCATCTCCATCACCAAGTACATATTTTCCAACTACTAGTCTTTGTTCTTTGTTTCCAATCTTTGCATTCCAGTCACCAGTAATAATCAACACATCTTGATTGCATGTTTGGTCAATGTCAGATTGCAGAAGCTGGTAAAAATCTTAGATTTTCTCATCTTTGGCTTTGGTGGTTGGTGCATAAATTTGAATAATAGTAGCATTAACTGGCCTTCTTTATAGGTGTATGAATATTATCCTATCACTGTGTGAGAGTTGGAGCTGTGTGTCAACTTGGCTGGACCCCAGTTCTGTGTCGTTGTTCCCATGTTGGGATCAGATGACTGTCGTCTGAGCGGCCAATCTGTCAAGGGGAGTTTCCCTAGGGAAACCTAGGATATCCTGGGACATACTGGGAAGAGAGACATTCTTCTGTGGATCGGGATTCTGGTGTGCTGCCTACAACCGTCCATGAGTGAGCAGTCCACCGTTCAGCCTGGAGATTTTGGATTCGTCATTCATTGGAGTCAACAGCTGGTGTATTGCCTGCCAGCCTTGAGCTTCTCAGCCCCAGGGTTACAGGTGAGGAGAGACAACTCAGGGACATCCAAAGTAGCAGGCGGGGAGAGCAGGAGAAAGGGGATTAAAAGCCAGGAACCCGGATAGAGGAGCAGTCAGCCCCAGGGACAACTCAGGGACACCCAAAGCAACAGACCAGAAGAGCAGGAGAAAGGGGATTAAAAGCCAGGAAGCCAGATAGAGGTACAGTCAGCCACAGGGACCCAGGTGGGGGTGATACAAGAGGGCTCCAACAGCAAGACAAACTTGTCTGTTGGTTTGTCCTACTGTAGTGACATGTAGATGTGAGTTTTGAGGCTGAGCCTCTGGCGTTTAAAACCCAGAGAGATGCACCTGGTGCACATGTAACAGACCAGCTTATAGACTGAGACAGACTAGGAAGAAGGAAGAGGCCGTCCACTTCTGAAAGAATTGGCCAGGGAAAACCTTATGAATAGCAAA